>NC_057806.1:434174234-434548307 GCF_018294505.1 Triticum aestivum
CACCCAAGAACAGAGCTGAAGCTATTGCTCAGGGTTTCTATCCGTGTATGGTCCATGGACCTCAGCCTGAAGATGCCGACCCATCATCATTTCTATGGTGTCGTGACGATAATCTCTTCAAGCGCAACTTCCAGAATGCAAAGGCATCGGCCAAGGAAAACAAGAAGTCATTGGGACTAGACTTTAACCCTGGTCCTTCTGCTCCCCGGGCTGACGGCACATGCGATGCAGAACCCAATGTCATCGATCCTTTCTACAACCTTGAAGGTCTCATCACCCATATCGTGATTCAAGGGACAGCCGTGAATGAGCCTGCAGATGACGCTGAATCAGATGAAGCGCCTGCATCGCCGAAGCCAAAGAAACTGAAGCAGCCAAAAGCTTCAAAACCTGCCTCTGCACCAAAAATCTCACGGGCGAAGCCACTGGCCACTGCACCTCCTGAAGACAATGTGTAGTATGAAGATTTGTCACGCATCTCCAAGCCCCAGAAGGTCAAGATGCCTCTGCCACACACCGGCCAAGAACTGACAGCTGCTGCCATTCTGCGCAACGATGCCATTGATCTGTCCAGTGATGAAGATCTGGCAGATGACGCTCTTGAGCAACTGATCAAGAGCAAAGAAGAAGCAGAAATCTTCAACAATTTGCCTCTCTTTGACGTGGCAATCATCCACGACTTCATCGATGAGTGGTTTGTAATGCCCAACCTCAGCTTTGAAGACCTGCAACTTCCCATTGGTCTCAGTGTCGCCTTCCATGGCGCCATTGCTTCAGAGCTAGCTCTAGCTCAGCGCATCATCAAACTGAAGCAGAAGATTGACTTTGAGAAAGCTCAGTTCAAGAAGCATATGGCCAAGCTCAGCGTGCAAGAGGTCAAGAACTTCAAGATCATGCTGCACGAGCTTAAAGAAGCCTTTCTCAAGAAGCATGAAGAAGCTCAAGGTTCTCGTGAGCGCATGAAGAGCCTGGCTGACAAGTGTGTGCAGGCCTACAATAAGGCTGAGAAGTGCAAGGCCCTTGGGCGTCCTGGCATCAACCCCAGGATGGCTGCAAAGAAGAAGAAGAAGCCCGCTATGGCCGAACCCGACGCACCAAGGCAGGAAGCAGAACCCATTGTCTTCCCAACTAGCATGACTGGCTCGAAGGCAAAGGCCAGGTCAACCGCTTCAGAACTGAAGAAGACGAGGACTGCTGAGGCTGAAGCCAGAAAGAGGAAACATCCTGAAGCCTCTGCTACTGCTCCCTCCAAGAAGAAGCGAAAGACCAATAAGGAATGGGCTGCTCCCACAGAGCCCTTGATTGTTGAACCCATCTCCAAGGTTCGCCCAGCCACTGAACATCAAGAGCGCCAATTGACTGTCCACGAGCCTTCTTTCACAGAGGCTCATAAAGCTGAAGACTTCCCAGCAGCTGATCCCACTGCTGCTGAAGACATTGGTCACCATGACCATGTTGAAGATGATGCAGTTCTTCCTCTGATCGAGCACCAACAGGTATCATCGCCTGTGCTAACGCACATCGAACTCATCAGCATTGGTTGTCCTTTGACGCCAATTGCTCAGTATGCATCATGGGCTGATCACCCACAAGCACAAGAGGAAGATGACTTTGAGGCCCAGCCAACTCCAACTCCACAGGCGTCGCCGGCGTTACGCAGGCTTCGCAAAGGACCAAGGCCTCCAGTCTTCGAGTCTGAAGCTAAAGCTGTTGAAGACATTCCGGCTGCATCAGCCGATGAAGAAGAAATCCCAAGCGCTGCTACACCCCCGTCTCACCAAGAAGCTGTTCTCGAGGAGAACGTGACTGTAACCGACCCTCCAGCTCATCAAGTGGAGGTTGAGAATCGTGAGGCTGCCACCACCAACACCAATGAAGCCACTGACGCTGTTCCTACACCAACAAAAGCACCAGAAGTCAGCGAAGCCAATGATACTACTGCTTCTGTTCCTGCGCCTGCTGCTGGTCCTCAGTTTGACTATCATGTTGAGCACAGGCCTCAGGTACAGAAGCCAATCCCAAGATTGCCCAGGTTTCCAGGACCTGTATCAGCACCTGGATCCTTCAATGTCAATGGCTTCAAAGCAGACAACACCTTCTTCAGTAGCTCCAAGAACCCTTACTCAAGGGAAAGAATATCTTCTGATCGGTTCTGGAGCTATCCGCAGCGAAGCTATTACTCCTGCATTCTGTACAATCAAGGTCGCATCTTCCCACATAAGCGTCTTGACATCGAAGCAATAGCTGGTCTGCCCTATCTGGAAGAAGCTCTGGATTGCTTCAAAGAGGTTGGATTGCTGCCGTTTGTCACCGACCAAGAGCACTGGAATGAAGAGTTGCTGCTCCAATTCTATGCCACAGTTCACATCCGTGGGTACAACAGAGATCCGAAGACTTGGGTCCTGGAGTGGATGACAGGAAATGTTCATCACGAAGCCAAAGCCTTGGATATCATTGAGCTCACTGGTCTGCCCACTCCTGGCGATCTCTACAAACCTGGCTGTCAGATTCACAGTGAAGCTATGGAGAGCATCTTTCAGAAGCCTGAACCAAACATGAGTCAGATGCTCAATATGATGAAGCCATTGCCACAAGATGCTGCATATCCTAAGGAGTTCCTTGTTGAAGACCTTGAGTATCTGCCAAGGACTATTTATCACATCATAAGGCGAACTCTCTGGCCTATCAAAGGACATTCTCCACATGCCAAGCTGGAAGGTGCAATGAAGACTTTGGTCTTCTATATTATTCATGGCAAATGCTTCAATGCACATGACTTCTTCATCCGCCAACTTGCTGCATCAGGCTCTGATCTTTTTGGCTTGAAGTTCTACGCTCCATGGATAATGCGGCTGATTAAACTCCACTCCGCTATCTCATATCAGCCATCTGCTCGCAATCATCGGATCTTTCTGCCTGATGTGGATATGTCCGTTGAAGCCATTTATCCTGAGCCTGCCAAGGAGCCTCTTAGTCTTCAGAATGCGGAGCATCAAAGTTTTTCTCAGAACATTGAAGGAGTTGAAGCAGTCACTTGTGTTTATCCTTTGGCTGGAACTACACGTGAACCACATCCTTCCCTTACTGAAGCCACCGACAGCACAATTGCTCAACGACCCAAGAAGCGCACTCGTGTCCTCAATGACCGAGAGCTTCTGGTGGCTCTTCATCAGAAACATGATAGGCATCATGACTGGCTGAAGCGCCAAATGCAAAGCCTCTTGGTGGATGTCAACCACATTCGCAATCTTGCCACCAAGAATGCCTTTGTTGCCCATGAAACCTCTCGACGCACATGGAAAGGGCTGACGCTTATGTGCTCTGAAGATGATCTTCAAGAGGATGGTTTCTCTGAACGCTTAAAGTTTGACTCCACACCTCCTCGAAGGGCAGTGCTGCGACGAACTCCATCTCTTGAAGACTCTGAGTTCTCTTCCTCTGCTGCAACTGTGAATGCCAGAGTGATCGAGGACGAAGACGATGCTACTTCACCGCCACCTCCTTCAGCATGCTTCGACACTGCTCCAAGTTCTTCTGCACCGCCAAACACCACCGACGACCCTGCTGCTTCACCTACTCTTCGTGGGAACGAGTAGATGCTCTATGTCTTCAAACCTTTTTGGTCCTTACTGACAAAAGGGGGAGAAGCATATGAGTTTGATAGTCTTCAAGCGGGTCCACATGGGAGGTTGCTTTATATTTTGCCTCGTGTTTACAACTCTCATTTTGATACATTTGGTTCTTTGAGTTGTAACACCTAAACTCGATGGTCGTCTGCTACTTATTTGCTACTTCGTGATGCGATGATAAATTCCGCATGTGCGACGGTAAATTCCGCACTTAGATCATTTTACAAATGTCCATTTTCCATTATGCATGTCATTATCTTCACATACCTTCTCATGCATAATGAATTGTCATCATAAGTTGAAGAGGATCTCCATGAGTACAACCTGCCATGTGCATTTGCATTCCAAAAGAAAATTACTTATATGCACATCTTCAGGGGGAGCCCTTGCAACTTATGAAGACAATTCCTTATCCTTTACAATTTCACATATTATATTCCCCGTTGAAAACTTTAACTAGTTTGTCATCAATCACCAAAAAGGGGGAGATTGTAAGTGCATCTAGTGCCACCCCTAGTTGGTTTTGGAGTATTGACGACAAACCTAGTTGAGGGACTAATGTGTTTGTGAGAATTGCAGGATAACACATGTAGAAGTCCCTCATTGATTCGGTTTTCCTACTAGAGATGACCCCTAAAAATGTATGAAGACATTGATGTCAAAGGTGGTATATGAAGATATTCACATTGAAGACTATGACAAGAGAAGACATCGCATGAAGCCTATGGAGCTCGAAGACTTAGGTCTTTCGTAGTTCTTTTTCTTCTTTGTTGAGTCATAGGAACCACCATACTGTTAAGTGGGGTCCAAGAGAACCAGTCAGAATGACTGAAGTGATGCTTAACCAAAACCTATGTCTTCGAGTGAAGACTATGAGAGCGAATCTTGTCCAGAGTCGGACAAGTCAGCTTTGCTTGTAGCCCAAGTAAAGTTGCCGTGTGTGTTTGAAATCTGACTGTTGGAACACGTGTCAGTTCCTTAGTGACCTAGGGTCATTTCGGACAAATCAGGTCGGGTTGCCCAGTGGCTATAAATAGTCCACCCCCTACAACCATAAATGGTTGGCTGCTCAGAGTTAGAGTACGACTTTTGTCGTTTGAGAACAACCCACCTCGAAGCCTTTGAGAGAGAATTCCTTGCGAGGATAAAGCCCTAACCACCCAGAGCCAAAGAGTGTTAGGCATCACTTAAGTCTTCTTGTCTGTGTGATCTGAAGACTTATTACACTTGAGGACTGTGAATCCTCCAGCCGGTTAGGCATCGCGTTCTGAGCATCCAAGAGACATTGTGGATCGCCGGTGAACGAAGTCTGTGAAGGTTTGGGAGTCTACCTTGAAGACTTACCAGAGTGATTGGGCGAGGTCTGTGTGACCTTAGCTCAAGGGGAATACGGTGAGGACTGGGTGTCCTGAGCTGCGTGTTTAGGACTGGGTGTCCGGGACTGTGTGTCCTTAGGTTTAAATACCTAGCCGCCCTAACCAGACGTACAACTATCACAGCAGTTGGAACTGGTCCAACAAATCATTGTCTTCAACGAGTCACTGGTTTCATCCTTTCCTTCCCTTTACTTACTGTTGGTCCTTGTGAAGTCATTGTATGATTGCATTATCTTTTGTCTTCACTGAGTGACTGCTTGTTCTGATTGGCTTCACAATATCTTCCTACCTGATCCTTACTGCCTAGCTGCTATTAGTCATTGTGCTTTCACTTCATTGAATACTTGACTATGGTTTGCCTAGTGTAGTCTACTTTCCGCTGCATGGTAATAGGTTTATTTCTATCGTTTTTCTTTGAAACTTCCATGTTTAGAAGACTTTCATAAAAATCGCCTATTCATCCCCCCTCTAGTCGATCACTAGCACTTTCAAGAACTCATCAGGGGGAGCAAGCACCTGGCCATGAGGGTCCAGGGTGCGCCCCCTGCCTCGTGGGCCCATGGAAGCTCCCCTCCACTTATTCCAGCTACCATACACTCCTTCTTCCTCCCACAAAAATCACCAACTAGCTCAAACCCAAGTCCAATCTCATATTGCTGCCATTTTCGATCTCCTTGCTCAAAGCTCCATTCACAAAACTGCTTTGGGGATTGTTCTTTGGTATGTGACTCCTCTAATGGTCCAATTAATTTTTGTTCTAGTGCTTTATTCATTGCAAATATTTTATTCTTAGGTGACCATGTTCTTGAGCTTGCATGTCAAATTTATATGGTCAAAAGTAGTTTTAATGCATGATATTGCCTCTAGGCACTTCTAGGAGTAGTTGGTATCAATATTGTTGAGTCTGGTTCACTTTTATTTTGAAGTTACTAAAAATTTCAGAGGAAGAAATTGAAGGAAATATGCCCTAGAAGCAATAATAAAGTTATTATTTATTTCCATATATCATGATAAATGTTTATTATTCATGCTAGAATTGTATTAACCGGAAACGTAATACATGTGTGAATACATAGACAAACAGTATGTCACTAGTATGCCTCTACTTGACTAGCTCATTGAATCAAAGATGGTTAAGTTTCCTAGCCATAGACATGAGTTGTCATTTGATTAATGGGATCACATCATTAGGAGAATGATGTGATTGACTTGACCCATTCCGTTAGCATAACACTTGATCGTTTAGTTTGTTGCTATTGCTTTCTTCATGACTTATATATGTTCCTATGACTATGAGATTATGCAACTCCCGTTTACCAGAGGAACACTTTGTGTGCTACCAAACGTCACAACGTAACTGGGTGATTATAAAGGTGCTCTACAGGTGTCTCCGAAGGTACTTGTTGGGTTGGCGTATTTCGAGATTAGGATTTGTCACTTCGATTGTCGGAGAGGTATCTCTGGGCCCTCTCGGTAATGCACATCACCTAAAGCCTTGCAAGCATTGCAACTAATGAGTTAGTTGCGAGATGATGTATTACGGAACGAGTAAAGAGACTTGCCGGTAATGAGATTGAACTAGGTATTGAGATACCGACGATCGAATCTCGGGCAAGTAACATACCGATAACAAAGGGAACACCGTATGTTGTTATGCGGTTTGACAGATAAAGATCTTCGTAGAATATGTGGGAGCCAATATGAGCATCCAGGTTCCTCTATTGGTTATTGACCGGAGACATGTCTCGATCATGTCTACATTGTTCTCGAACCCGTAGGGTCCGCACGCTTAAGGTTTCGATGACAGTTATATTATGAGTTTATGAGTTTTGATGTACCGAAGGAGTTCGGATTCCCGGATGAGATCGGGGACATGACGAGGAGTCTCGAAATGGTCAAGATGTAAAGATCGATATATTGAACGACTATATTCGGATATCGGAAAGGTTCCGATTGATTCGGGTATTTTTCGGAGTACCGGAGAGTTACGGGAATTTGCCGGGGAGTATATGGGCCTTATTGGGCCATACGGGAATAGAGGAGAGAGGCCAAAAGGAAGGAGGTGCACGCCCCCCCTCTGGTCCGAATTGGACAAGTGGTGCAGCCCCCTTTTTCCTTGTTCCTCTCCCCCTCTTTCCTTCTCTCCTACTCCAACAAGGGAAGGAGGAATCCTACTCCCGGTGGGAGTAGGACTTCCCCCTTGGCGCGCCCTCCTCCTAGGCCGGCCGCCTCCCCCTTGCTCCTTTATATACGGGGGCAGGGGGGCACCCCAAAGACACAACAATTGATCATTGATCTCTTTGCCGTGTGCGGTGCCCCCCTCCACCATAATCCTCGATAATATTGTAGCGGTGCTTAGGCGAAGCCCTGCGATGGTAGAACATCAAGATCGTCACCACGCCATCATGCTGACAGAACTCTTCCCTGACATTCTGCTGGATCGGAGTCCGGAGATCATCATCGAGCTGAACGTGTGCTAGAACTCGGAGGTGTCGTAGTTTTGGTGCTTGATCGATCGGGCCATGAAGATGTATGACTACATCAACCGCGTTGTTATAACGCTTCCGCTTTCGGTCTACGAGGGTACGTAGACAACACTCTCCCCTCTCATTGCTATGCATCACCATGATCTTGCGTGTGCGTAGGAAAATTTTGAAATTACTATGTTCCCCAACAGTGGCATCCGAGCCTAGCTTTTATGCGTTGATGTAATATGCACGAGTAGAACACAAGTGAGTTGTGGGCGATATAAGTCATACTGCTTACCATCATGTCATACTTTGGTTTGGCGGTATTGTTGGATGAAGCGGCCCAGACCGACATTACGCGTACGCTTATGCGAGACTGGTTTTACCGCCGTGCTATGCACACAGGTGACTAGCGGGTGTCAGTTTCTCCAACTTTAGTTGAACCGAGTGTGGCTACGCCCGGTCCTTGCGAAGGTTAAAATAGCACCAACTTGATAAACTATCGTTGTGGTTTTGATGCGTAGGTAAGAACGGTTCTTGCTCAGCCCGTAGCAGCCACGTCAAACTTGCAACAACAAAGTAGAGGACGTCTAACTTGTTTTTGCAGGGCATGTTGTGATGTGATATGGTCAAGACGTGATGAGATATAAGTTGTTGTATGAGATGATCATGTTTTGTTGAAGTTATCGGCAACAGGCAAAAGCCTTATGGTTATCTCTCTATTGCATAAGATGCAAGCGCCAAATAATTGCTTTACTTTATCGCTATGTGATAGCAATAGTTGCAAGAGCAATTGTTGGCGAGACAACCATGTGACGACACATTGATATAGATGAAGATGATGGAGATCATGGTGTCATGCCGGTGACGATGGAGATCATGACGATGCTTTGGAGATGGAGATCAAAAACACAAGATGATGATGGCCATATCATGTCACATATTTTGATTGCATGTGATGTTTATCTTTTATATATCTTATTTTGCTTAGTTCGACGGTAGCTTTATAAGATGATCTCTCACTAATTATCAAGGTACAAGTGTTCTCCCGGAGTATGCACCGTTGCGAAAGTTCTTCGTGCTGAGACACCACGTGATGATCAGGTGTGATAGGCTCTACGTTCAAATACAACGGGTGCAAAACAGTTGCACACGCAGAATACTCAGGTTAAACTTGACGAGCCTAGCATATAACAGATATGGCCTCGGAACACGGAGACCGAAAGGTCGAGCCTGAATCATATAGTAGATATGATCAACATAGTGATGTTCACCATTGAAACTACTCCATCTCACGTGATGATCGGACATGGTTTAGTTGATATGGATCACGTGATCACTTAGAAGATTAGAGGGATGTCTGTCTAAGTGGGAGTTCTTAAGTAATATGATTAATTGAACTTTAATTTATTATGAACTTAGTCCTTGTAGTATTAGCATATCTATGTTGTAGATCAATAGCTCGCGATATTGCTCCCAGTTTATTGTGTTCCTAGAGAAAAATTATGTTGAAAAATGTTAGTAGCAATGATGCGGATTGGATCCGTGATATGAGGATTATCCTCATTGCTGCACAGAAGAATTATGTCTTTGATGCACCGCTATGTGACAGACCTATTGCAAGAGCATATGCAGACGTTATGAACGTTTGGCTAGCTCAATATGATGACTACTTGATAGTTTAGTGCACCATGCTTAACAACTTAGAATCGGGATTTCAAAGACGTTTTGAACGTCATGGACCATATGAGATGTTCCAGGAGTTGAAGTTAATATTTCAAGCAAATACCCGAGTTGAGAGATATGAAGTCTCCAACAAGTTCTATAGCTAAAAGATGGAGGAGAATAGCTCAAGCAGTGAGCATGTGCTCAGATTGTCTGGGTACTACAATCGCTTTAATCAAGTGGGAATTAATCTTCTAGATAAGATAGTGATTGATAGAATTCTCTAGTCACCATCACCAAGTTAGTAGAACTTCGTGATGAACTATGATATGCAAGGGATAACGGAAACGATTCCCAAGCTCTTCGTAATGCTGAAATCAACGAAGGTAGAAATCAAGAAAAATATCAAGTGTTGATGGTAGACAAGACCACTAGTTTCAAGAAAAGGGAAAAGGGAAGAAGAGGAACTTCAAGAAGAACGGCAAGCAAGTTGCTGCTCAAGTGAAGAAGCCCAAGTCTGGTCCTAAGCCTAAGACTAAGTGCTTCTACTACAAAGGGACTGGTCACTGGAAGCGGAACTGCCCCAAGTATTTGGCGGATAAGAAGGATGGCAAAGTGAACAAAGGTATATTTCATATACAGATTATTGATGTGTATTTTACTAGTGTTCGTAGCAACCCCTCGGTATTTGATACTGGTTCAGTTGCTAAGAGTAGTAACTCGAAATGGGAGTTGCAGAATGAACATAGACTAGTTAAGGGTGAAGTGACAATGTGTGTTGGAAGTGGTTCCAAGATTGATATGATCATAATCGCACACTCCCTATACTTTCGGGATTAGTGTTGAACCTAAATAAGTGTTATTTGGTGTTTGCGTTGAGTATGAATATGATTTGATCATGTTTATTGCAATATGGTTATTCATTTAAGAAAGAGAATAAATTGTTATTCTCTTTACATGAATAAAACCTTATATGGTTACACACCTAATGAAAAATGGTTTGTTGGATCTCGATCATAGTGATACACATATTCATAATATTGAAACCAAAAGATGCAAAATTAATAATGATAGTGCAACTTATTTGTGGCACTGCCGTTTAGGTCATATTGGTGTAAAGCGCATGAAGAAACTCCATGCTGATGGACTTTTGGAATCACTTGATTATGAATCATTTGATGCTTGCGACCCATGCCTCATGGGCAAGATGACTAAGTCTCCGTTCTCCCGAACAATGGAGCGAGCAACTGACTTATTGGAAATAATACATACTGATGTATGCGGTCCGATGAGTGTTAAGGCTCATGACAAGTATCATTATTTTCTGACCTTCACAGATGATTTGAGCAGATATGGGTATATCTACTTAATGAAACACAAGTCTGAATCAGTTGAAGAGTTCAAAGAATTTCAGAGTGAAGTGGAGAATCATCATAACAAAAATAAAAGTTTCTACGATATGATCGCAGAAGTAAAATATTTGAGTTACGAGTTTGGCCTTCAATTAAAACAATGTGAAATAGTTTCACTACTCACGCCACCTGGAACACCACAGTGTAATGGTGTGCCCGAACATCATAACCATACTTTATTAGATATGGTGTGATCTATGATGTCTCTTACCAATTTACCACTATCGTTTTGGGGTTATGCATTAGAGACAACTACATTCACGTTAAATAGGGCACCATCTAAATCCGTTGAGACGACACCGTATGAACTATGGTTTGGCAAGAAACCTAAGCTATCGTTTCTCAAAGTCTGAGGTTGCAATGCTTATGTGAAAAAGTTTCAACCTGATAAGCTCAAACCCAAATCGGAGAAATGCTTCTCCATAGGATATCCAAAAGAAAATGTAGGGTACACCTTCTATCACAGATCCGAAGGCAAGATATTCGTTGCTGAGAATGGATCCTTTCTAGAGAAGGAGTTTCTCTCAAAAGAAGTGAGTGGGAGGAAAGTAGAACTTGATGAGGTAACTGTACCTGCTCCCTTATTGGAAAGTAGTTCATCAGAGAAATCTGTTCCTGTGACTACTACACCAATTAGTGAGGAAGCTAATTATGATGATCATGTAAATTCAGATCAAGTTACTACCGAACCTCGTAGGTAAACCAGAGTGAGATCCGCACCAGAGTGCTACGGTAATCCTACTCTGGAGTTCATGTTACTTGACCATGATGAACCTACGAACTATGAGGAAGCGATGATGAGCCCAGATTCCGCGAAATGGCTTGAGGCCATGAAATCTGAGAAGGGATCCATGTATGAGAGCAAAGTGTGGACTTTGGTTGACTTGCCCGATGATCGGCAAGCAATTGAGATTAAATGGATCTTCAAGAGGAAGACGGACGCTGATAGTAGTGTTACTATCTACAAAGCTAGAATTGTCACAAAAGGTTTTCGACAAGTTCAAGGTGTTGACTATGATGTGAGTTTCTCACTCGTATCTATGATTAAGTCTATCCGAATCATGTTAGCAATTGCCACATTTTATGAAATCTGGCAAATGGATAAACAAAACTACATTCCTTAATGGATTTATTAAAGAAGAGTTGTATATGATGCAACAAGAAAGTTTTGTCAATCCTAAAGGTGCTAACAAAATATGCAAGCTCCAGCGATCCATCTATGGACTGGTGCAAGCATCTCGGAGTTGGAATATACACTTTGATAAGTTGATCAAAGCATATAGTTTTATACAGACTTGTGGTGAAGCCTGTATTTACAAGAAAGTGAGTGGGAGCACTACAACATTTCTGATAAGTATATGTATGACATATTGTTGATCGGAGATGATGTAGAATTATTCTGCAAAGCATAAAGGAATGTTTGAAAGGAGTTTTTTCAAAGAAAGACCTCGGTGAAGCTGCTTACATATTGAGCATCAAGATAGATCAAGACGCTTGATAAGTTTTCCAATGAGTACATACCTTGACAAGATTTTGAAGTAGTTCAAAATGGAACAGTCAAAGAAGGAGTTCTTGCCTGTGTTACAAGGTGTGAAGTTGAGTAAGACTCAAAACCCGACCACGGCAGAAGATAGAGAGAGAATGAAAGTCATTCCCTATGCCTCAGCCATAGGTTCTATAAAGTATGCCATGCTGTGTACCAGACCTATTGTATACCCTGCGCTGAGTTTGGCAAAGGAGTACAATAGTGATCTAGGAGTAGATCACTGGACATTGGTCAAAATTATCCTTAGTGGAATAAAGATATGTTTCTCGATTATGGATGTGACAAAAGGTTCATCGTAAAGGGTTACGTCGATGCAAGTTTTGACACTGATCCAGATGACTCTAAGTCTCAATCTGGATACATATTAAAAGTGGGAGCAATTAGCTAGAGTAGCTCCGTGCAGAGCATTGTTGACATAGAAATTTGCAAAATACGTACGGATCTGAATGTGGCAGACCCATTGACTAAACTTCTCTCACAAGCAAAACATGATCACACCTTAGTACTCTTTGGGTGTTAATCACATAGCGATGTGAACTAGACTATTGACTCTAGTAAACCCTTTGGGTGTTGGTCACATGCCGATGTTAACTATGGGTGTTAATCACATGGTGATGTGAACTATTGGTATTAAATCACATGGCGATGTGAACTAGATTATTGACTCTAGTGCAAGTGGGAGACTGAAGGAAATATGCCCTAAAGGCAATAATAAAGTTATTATTTATTTCCTTACATCATAATAAATGTTTATTATTCATGCTAGAATTGTATTAACTGGAAAGATAATACATGTGTGAATACATAGACAAACAGAGTGTCACTAGTATGCCTCTACTTGACTAGCTCGTTGATCAAAGATGGTTATGTTCCCTAACCATAGACATGAGTTTTCATTTGATTAACGGGATGACATCATTAGGAGAATGATGTGATTGACTTGACCCATTCCGTTAGCTTAGCACTTGATCGTTTAGTTTGTTGCTATTGCTTTCTTCATGACTTATACATGTTCCTATGACTATGAGATTATGCAACTCCCGTTTACAGGAGGAACACTTTGTGTGCTACCAAATGTAACGTAACTGGGTGATTATAAAGGTGCTCTACAGGTGTCTCCGAAGGTACTTGTTGGGTTGGCGTATTTCGAGATTAGGATTTGTCACTCCGATTGTCGGAGAGGTATCTCTGGGCCCTCTCGGTAATGCACATCACCTAAAGTCTTGCAAGCATTGCAACTAATGAGTTAGTTGCGAGATGATGTATTACGGAACGAGTAAAGAGACTTGCCGGTAATGAGATTGAACTAGGTATTGAGATACCGACGATCGAATCTCGGGCAAGTAACATACCGATGACAAAGGTAACAACATATGTTGTTATGCGGTTTGACCGATAAAGATCTTCGTAGAATATGTGGGATCCAATATGAGCATCTAGGTTCTGCTATTGGTTATTGACCGGAGACGTGTCTCGGTCATGTCTACATTGTTCTCGAACCCGTAGGGTCCGCACGCTTAAGGTTTCGATGACAGTTATATTATGAGTTTATGAGTTTTGATGTACCGAAGGAGTTTGGAGTCCCGTATGAGATCGGAGATATGACGAGGAGTCTCGAAATGGTCGAGACATAAAGATCGATATATTGGACGACTATATTCGGATATCGGAAAGGTTCCGAGTGATTCGGGTATTTTCGGAGTACCGAAGAGTTACGGGAATTCGCCGGGGAGTATATGGGCCTTATTGGGCCATACGGGAATAGAGGAGAGAGGCCAAAAGGAAGGAGGCGCCCCCCCTCTGGTCCGAATTGGACAAGGGGTGCAGCCTAGGACTCCCCCCTTGGCGCGCCCTCCTCCTAGGCCGGTCGCCTCCCCCCTTGCTCCTTTATATACGGGGGCAGAGGGCACCCCATAGACACAACAATTGATCATTGATCTCTTTAGCCGTGTGCGGTGCCCCCCTCCACCATAATCCTCGACAATATTGTAGCAGTGCTTAGGCGAAGCCCTGCGACGGTAGAACATCAAGATCGTCACCACGACATTGTGCTGACGGAACTCTTCCCCGACATTCTGCTGGATCGGAGTCCGGGGATCGTCATCGAGCTTAACGTGTGCTAGAACTCGAAGGTGCCGTAGTTTCGGTGCTTGATCGGTCGGGCCGTGAAGACGTACGACTACATCAACCGCGTTGTTATAACGCTTCTGCTTTCGGTCTACGAGGGTACATAGACAACACTCTCCCCTCTCGTTGTTATGCATCACCATGATCTTGCGTGTGCATAGGAAAATTTTGAAATTACTACGTTCCCCAACAGAAATATGTTTAGGAAAATGTACCAAGGTGGTTCTTCAAGGAAGTAAGGACCCAGGCTCGCAATACGCGATGCAGACGAGGAACCACCAAGAGATGCTCAAGTGCGGCCTTGTGAATGGCTGTCAGAGGATTTCATGATCCAAGCAGGAATTAAAGAGGAATTTGATGCATATGTGCGTAATGTCGATCTGGAGAGCTTCGAGGCAGATAAGTGCCGTCAATACCTCTATTTAACCGATTCATTTGTGAGAAGGTTTAAATTCTCATCATCACGTAATTCTCAAACTGTCCTGTTTGATCTTTATGATAAATCTTATACCATGGACTTAGAAGATTTTAACACTGCTTGTAAACTCCCTCAGTGGGGTGATGTTAGTGAACCTCGCAAATCTGAATTTAGAGATTTTCTTGCTAGTATAACCGTGGGAGAGTCTAGAGATATAACGCAAGCTACCATAGGGAGCATTCATTTTCCTGCTATACATTATTTTGCTCTCTTCATAGATAGGTGCATCAATGGTAAGGATGAAGCATGTCACATGTGTGTCCCTCATCTCAGTGTTCTCAGGAGTGCTGTATTAGGAGATAAACATTATAATTTGGGAGCCATTATTGCATGTAGGTTCCATAATAATCGTCTTCATGGAGATTTCTTTGGTAGAATTTATGCAACTCGTATAGCTAACTTTCTTGAGATACCCATACGTGGAGATGATATTGAGTTGCCTCCTTCTTATTTAGATATGAGGCTATGGTTCGTCATCAGTTTGTTGAGAGGAACGATCAGTTCCTCCAGTACGGAGTAATCTTTGACAGATGACGCACCTATCATGTCGCCCTCCCTGCTCCTACTTTCTTTGACTTTCAGGCAAAGGGGCGATATTTTATAACCAGGGAGGAGGCGACCGAGTACGAGAGGAGGGCAGAGACAGCTCACCTCCAAGCTGCAGCTCATCAGGCAATTGCCGCTGCATCTCAGTACGACCCCAAATATTACTTTGGATATCCGCCAGGCTAGTTGTCAGTGCTCATACTTTTTCATTGTAATATCCATGCTATTTTATTTCCCTTTTTATGCTTTCTTCTTGTGTGTTTGATAAACCTTAATAAAAACAAAAATAAAATTAGTTGTCGCTTTTAGTTAGTTTACTTTCCATGCCTGTAGTAGTAATTAAAAAGAAAACCCAAAAAGATTTCATGTTCTTCTTTTGCTTGTTGGGAGCTTTCCTGTGTAAATAGTTTTATTTCTTTCTTGTTCTTTAGGGGTCGAGAGGAGAAGACCATAATGAAAATGTTGAGTGGCTCTTATATGCATTATTGTTGATCTAACAAAGAGCCCATATTACCTTGTCTTCTCTCTTGAATTGAATGCTTGCAGATTCCAGCTTAGTCCAATGCACATGCACTATTATTATTTTCCACAGTATTTGGTCGTGCAAGTGAAAGGCAATAATGATGATTATATGATGAACTTATTGAGATGAGACAAGCTGGTATGAACTCGACCTCTCTTGTTTTTGTAAATATGATTAGTTCATCATTCCTGATTCAGCCTATTATGAATAAACATGTTTGCAATGACAATTAGAGATTGTAGTTGCTTATGCCATGCTTAATTAGCTAGGAGCTTATAATGGTTTACCTTGCGTGCCAACATGCTATTAAAATGGTTGTGATGTGGTATAATAGGGTGGTATCCTCTTTTGAACGATTCGAGTGGCTTGACTTGGCACATGTTCACGCATGTAGTTGAAACAAAATCAACATAGCCTCTACGATATTTATGTTCATGGTGCATTATATCCTACTCATCCTTGCATTCGAGGTTGATTAATTTTAATGCATGTTCATGACTGTTGTCGCTCTCTAGTTGGTCGCTTTCCAGTCTTTTTCTAGCCTTCACCTGTACTAAGAGGGAATACTGCTTGTGCATCCAACTCCATAAACCCCAAAGTTGTTCCATATGAGTCCACCATACCTACCTATATACGCTATCTACCTGCCGTTCCAAGTAAATTTGTATGTGCCAAACTCTAAACCTTCAAATAAACATTATGTTTTGTATGCTCCAATAGCTCATGTATCAACTAGGGTTGTCTGTATCTTCCATGCTAGGCGGGTTATTCTCAAGAGGAGTGGACTCCACTCCTCACTCACGAGAAAATGGCTGGTCATCGGGATGCCCAGTCCCATGCATTATGCAAATCAAATCAAAATAACTGCAAACAAAACTCCCCCGGGACTCTTGTTAGTTGGAGGCACTCGTTGTTTCGAGCAAGCCATGGATTGATGCTTGTTGGTGGAGGGGGAGTATAAACTTTACCGTTCTGTTTGGGAACCGCCTATAATGTGTGTAGCATGGAAGATATCGAGATCTCTCAGTTTTTATGTTGACAATGAAAGTATACCGCTCAAAATATTATTCATATCTATTTCAAAACCGAGCTCTGGCACCTCTACAAATCCCTGCTTCCCTCTACAAAGGGCCTATCCATTTACTTTTATGTTGAGTCATCATCCTCTTATTAAAAAGCACCAGTTGGAGAGCACCGCTGTCATTTGCATTCATTACTATTAGTTTACATTGAGTATGACTTGACTGGATCTCTTTTGCCATGAATTACAATGTCTAGTCAGTCCTTGATCTTTAAAGGTGCTCTGCATTTATGTTTTGCGGTCTCAGAAAGGGCTAGCGAGATACCATCTTGTCATATCATATCATGATTATTTTGAGAAAGTGTTTTCATCCGAGATTTATTATTATTGATCCCTAGTTGATTATTTCATTGATATGAGTAAACATGAGACCTAAGTGTTATTGTGAATATGGTTAGTTCATAATCTTTGCTGAAAACCTGAATGCTGGTTTTACATATTTACAACAACAAGAGCAAACAGAATTTGTAAAAGTTCCCCCCAGGAAGTTATTGGGCCTCATGGGCCTAGTGGTGGAAGAGAGGAGGCCGGCGAAGGAGTGGCGCCCCCCATGCCCAATCTGAATTGGGTTAGGGTTGGGGGGGCCTTTCCTTCTCTCCTCCTTCTCCTTCCCTCCTTCTCCTACTAGGAATAGGAAAGAGGAGGGGAATCCTACTTGGACTAGGGAGTCCTAGTAGGATTCCCCACACCTAGCGCGCCCCCCTTGGGCCGGCCACCTCTTCCCTCCCCTCCTTTATATACATGGCCAGGGGAACCCCATAGACAAACAAGTCTTCTCTTAGCCGTGTGCGGTGCCCCCTCCATAGTTACACACCTCGGTCATATCATCATAGTGCTTAGGCGAAGCCCTGTGCCAGTAACTTCATCATCACCGTCACCACACCATCGTGCTGACGGAACTCTCCTTCATCCTCAACTAGATCAAGAGTTTGAGGGACATCATCGAGCTGAATGTGTGATGAACACGGAGGCGCCGTACATTCGGTTCTAGGACCGGTTGAATCGCGAAGATGTTCTACTACATCAACCGCGTTACTAAACGCTTCCGCTTTCGGTCTACGAGGGTACGTGGACACATTATCCCGTCTCGTTGCTATGCATCTCCTAGATAGATCTTGCGTGCTCGTAGGTAAATGTTTTGAAATACTATGTTCCCCAACAGTATCATGCTCCTCAGAGCAGTCATACACCTCCATTAATTGCTGCAAACTATCCAACTCCTCAAAAGCTTGGACATACAAAGGTAAATGCAAGCTAGAGAGCAGTTCCTGGGAAAGGACTTGAGAGACTGATAACTATCCATCAGCAACAAAGGAGAAAAGCCTAGGAAATTTTTGGCTGATGGAAGAACCATTAAGGTCGGCAACCGAGTTGTCAGTCCAAAACATTATAGATATTCCACTTCCCAGTTTTGGAATGGCCAGTTGACAGTATTTGTGAGCAAGTTTAAAGACATCATGCCACCAGAAAGATCCACATAGAGCAGTGGTGTGTGGTACAGATCCATGGTAATAAGAATCCCAGATGAGATTAACCCAAGGGATGTCATGGTGGTTGTAGAATTTGTGCAAGAATTTCATAAGCAGAGCCTCATTTTGCACTCTCAGATTAATAACACCAAGTCCTCCTTTATTTTTAGGTATACATACCAAATCCCGAGAAGCAAGAAATTGTCCGGGTGTTTCATAATTCCTCACATTACCTCTGAATGTGTTCAATTTGCTTTAGAATACTAGGAGGAATTACAAGAGTGCATAGAAAATATATGGGCATTGAAGTTAGCACAGACTGAAGCAGTTGGAGCCTACTGCCTTGATTCAGAAAGCAAGAAGTGGCAAAGAGCCTTCTCTCAATTCTCTGCCCTTAAGGCATGAGATCATGAATGGAAGGCCTTGTAGTTCCCATTGGTAAACCCAAGTAGGTGAAAGGCATGGTCCCCAACTTGCAACCCAGGATAGAAGCTATTCTGTTGGCCTCATCATGTCAGATGTTCATAGGCACCATTGAAGATTTTGCAAAGTTGGCTGACAACCCAGTTGAGGCAACAAAAACTTCAAGCATATATTTGAGAGCCAGAAGCTGATGATCTAAAGCAGGTAAAACAATTAAAGTGGCATCAACATATTGTACTATGGGATAATCCTGACATTGGGTTGGGATTGGAAGTGTTAAGATTCCTTTTGAGCACATGTCATTGACCACAGATTGCAGAAGATCAACAACAAGCACAAAAAACAAGGGTGACATAGGATCACCATGCCTAACATCTCTCTTACATTTGAAGTGATGCCCATGCACACCATTGAGTAACACAAAGGAGGTACCTGATAACAGAATACTATGCATCCACAAGATCCACTTATCATTGAATCATTTGTATTTTAGAATCCTAAGAATGGCATCATGCTCAATAGTATCAAAAGCCTTTGTGAAATCCAATTTCAAAAGCACAATGGGTCTTTTTGAGGCATGAAATTGATGTATATATTCAAAGCACCAGCCCAGGCAATCCTGTATGGATCTAGACTTTAAAAAATCATACTGATTTTTATGAATGCAAGATAGAATAACTTTCCGCAGTCCATTGGCCAAGATCTTTGTAAGAATCTTCAAGCAAGTGTTGGTAAGAGATATTGGTCTATAATCATTCAATCCCTCAGGACTGAGCTTTTTTGGAACCAGAGTTATGAGAGAGCTATTAATACACTCATGATCAAGCTTCCCTTCAGAAAACTCCTTGACCAATTGCATGAAATCAACCTTAATTATAGCCCAACACTTCTTTAGAAAAAGGCCAGTGAAGACATCAGGTCCAGGAGCTTTGTCCGGTGGCATTTCCTTAATCACAATATCAATTTCCTCCTCAGTAAAAGGCCTAGTTAACTCATCAAGTCCCTCAACTCTTTTAGTAATATTTGGCATGTCAAAGCCCATATGAGTGCCATTAGGGCAACCCATCCTCTGTTTAAAATCCTGCAAAAAGCCCTGCTATTGTTGCATGATCAAACACCACCTGTCTGTCTTCAAAGGTAATACTAGAAACAGTGTTGGACCTATAGCGCTCAGTAGCCATGACATGGGAAATTTTTCTGTTTTCCTCCCCCAAGTTTGATGCCCCTGATTTTGCATCTCTGCTTCCAGTAAATAAATTGTAACCTAAGAATATCCTCCAGATGAAGTTTTATTATCATTTTGAAATTAGACTCGGGCACAGACAAAGGCCTCTGCTCTTCCAAACCATCCAAAAAATGAATCACTTTGTTGCAGTCAGAGATCAAAGATTTAACCTTAGAAAGGTTGATTTGCTAGTGTTTGAGAGCAAACCCAAGGGCTTTAAACTTTGTAGAGATGATAGCTGCAGAAGATTTCCGATGGACTGGTGTAGCGACCAGACCTCAAACGGTCCAATCTTTGTGCTCAGGTGTCATCCCTGGATCAGTAATGCTGACACCACATAGTACTTGAAGGATTTATAACAGAGTAGCAATCACACACTTATTACATCGAGTGTCTCAAAAGAGAACTTATTACAATAAATATGGCTTAAGGCCATCTAATGACGATAACAACGGAAGGCTTGGAAGATAAGTGAGTCCATCAACTCCAACGACATCACTGAGTATAGAACCACGACCTAAAAACTCCTTAATCGTCGTCTGAAAAGTATGCAACATTAACGTTGCAGCCCGAAACAGGCCAGCACATGGAATATGCTGGCAAAGTAACACATAGAGAGTAATGGAATAATCTGGCTATTCTATATGCATATTTGGCTGGTGGAAAGCTCTATGGTTACAGTTTTGCGTAAAGCCAATTTTGCCCTACTACAAAGGAATAAATTTTATTTAACTATCATGGTGGTTGTTAAACATTGAGAATGGTTGACAGCATTCTAATCCCAATTAAGCATCATCATTAAACAAACCCAACCGAATTAATTCTAGAGTAACATGTTGAGATTCACATGATAATCCAGGTACTAGATACTCAAGATGTCCATAACCGGGGACACGGCTAACCATGATTAGTTTATACACTCTACAGAGGTTTGCGCACTTTTCCCCACAAGACTCGATCTCCTCCGTTGGGATTCTCGCACTACATGGTGTTTGAGAAACGGATGACAAAGACATATTCTTCCAGAAGCGCTAGCACCTTACGAACGGGTAGACCGTACCAACCTACATCCCCTACATCTGCTAGTCTACCACTGTAAGAGTTCCCACAACTTAGTCAACTATGCTAGAGCCCATAATAGCTTGTGGCTGCACACGGAAGTTTCTAGCATGAATAATCTCATGATCACTTTGAGCCTGGGTGGCGGTCCATAAAGAAAAACAGGCAATCGCTGGAATACCCAGGTGCCTCAATCCACCCAGATGTGTATTTAAGTTACCACCTTAAGTAAACCATTAATTAACAATCTCACATCTGTCATGGATACACTCACCCAGTCCACGTCTACTAGCATAGCATGGCATAATAAGCAAACGTAAAAGAAACTCCCAAAGGTTTGATAATAACAAGTAATAGGTACTACCTCAACTACTTCCCAAACCCACAATTTAATTAGATCCTAATCATGCAATGTGTGAGGATAGATCTAATGCAATAAAACTGGGTAGTTGGAAAGCATGATCAAAGTGTTACTTGCCTTGCTGACGATCCGAGAAACCTAGCGATTCGAAGTAGCAAGCGGCGCACTCCGGGTACTCTATCACAAACAAACAAGCATACAATAAGTACTCAACTAATGCACAAGTAAAACGCAAATAAGAAATCTAACCAGAAAGGTCAACTTAAGAACTCCGGTTGGCAAAAAGAATCAAATCGAACGAAGCAACGAAAAGCAAACGGCAAAAGAAACAAGCTTCGTTTACTATTCTGGTTCTAGGGTAATTTTTACAGTGGCAAAAACTTGTTTACGTTGGTTAAACGGAAAGAGGGTTTCGAGACGAAACTCCAGGCGCTTGAATCACCTGATTCCGACAAACGAGCGAAAAGTTAGACTAAAGCGAAAATCGGATCAGAAATCGCAATCTAGAAAATCGCAGATTTTTTCCGAGAAAAAGAAAAACGACGAACGTTCGTTAAAACGAACGAACGAGCGCACGCTTGCTATTTAAATAAACCGAAAAAACTGATCTATTCAAAAAAACCTAAACTAAAAAAACGAACAAAACTGTCAGAAAAACCGAACGGTTTTTCGGGAAAAACCGGCGGCGGCGAGGTCTACCTCCAGCGACGGATCCGGCGGGCGGCGGCGGTGCTAGGGCGGTGGGGCGGCGGCGCAGTGTGGCGGCGGGGCGGCGGCTGGGCGCTAGGGTTTCGGCCCGGGGCGGGCCGGCGGCTTATAAAGGCTGAGGTCGGAGGAGTCCGGGCCTAACACGGCCCGTAGGTCGGTTCAGTTTTTTTTTAAATTACGCTCAGAAAAAAACAAAAGGAATACTAAACGGACTCGAAAAATCTCGAAATAAATTTTCCCCGGCTCCTAAAATCAAGCCAAACAGGATGAACATTTATTTGGGGCCTAAATGCAATTTTGAAAAACGTGCATTTTTCCTAAATTCAAATAAAATAGCAAATAAAACCAGAATAATTCTTATTTGATTGTTTTATTAAATCCTCAATATTTCTTTATTTTGGGAAGGTCATTTTATTCCCTCTCTCATATTTTTGTAATAGAAATAGTTGAAGATAAAATAAATAAAATCAAATGATCCTATTTTCAAAATTTGAGACAACTCAAATATGAAAATAACGAAATCCCTAGCTCTCTCCGAGGGTCCTTGAGTTGCGTGAAATTTCTAGGATCAACCAAAATGCAATAAATATGATATGCAATGATGATCTAGTGTATAACATTCCAAATTGAAAATTTGGGATGTTACAAACCTACCCCCCTTAAGATGAATCTCGCCCTCGAGATTCGGGTTGGCTAGAAAATAGGTGAGGGTGGTCCTTCAGCAAATCTTCCTCTCGCTCCCAGGTGGCTTCATCCTCTGTGTGGTGGCTCCACTAAACCTTGCAAAACTTGATAACTTTGTTGCGCGTGACTCGACTGGCATACTCTAGAATCTTAACTGGTTTCTCCTCATAGGTCAAATCACTGTCCAACTGAATTGCTTCCAGTGGTAACGTATCTCTCAGCGGTATTTCAGCCATCTCTGCATGGCATTTCTTCAGCTGGGAAACGTGGAACATGTCGTGAACTCCTGACAATCCTTCGGGCAATTCCAATTTGTAGGCCACTTCTCCCATACGCTCCAAAACATTGTATGGTCCTACAAAACGTGGCGCTAACTTTCCCTTAACTCCAAAGCGCTGAACTCCTCGAAGTGGTGATACTCGAAGATAAACTCGGTCTCCGACTTCGTAAACTATCTCCTTGTGTTTAGAATTTGCATAACTCTTCTGCTTGGACTAAGCTACCTTGAGCCTATCGCGAATCAATTTCACTTTATGTTCATACTCCTTTATCAGATCCGGTCCAAACAACTGGCGGTCTCCAACTTCATCCCAAGACAATGGGGTCCTGCACCTCCTTCCGTACAAAGCTTCGAAAGGGGCCATCTTCAAACTGGATTGATAGTTGTTGTTGTAAGAGAACTCTACATACGGCAAATTCTTGTCCCAACTAGATCCGTAATCTAGCGCACAAGATCTCAGCATATCCTCTAAAATCTGATTAACTCTCTTGGTCTGTCCATCTGTCTGCGGATGGAAGGCTGTGCTAAACTCCAGTCTGGTTCCCAAAGTTTCATGCAACTGATTCCAGAACTTTGAGGTAAATTGGGTTCCTCTATCTGATACAATGCTCCTTGAAACTCCATGTAGACATACAATCCTGGTCATGTATATCTTTGCCAACTTTGCACTGTTATGGGTAGTCTTCACGGGAATGAAATGAGCTACCTTTGTCGAACGATCGACTACAACCCATATCGAGTCGTAGCCTGAACGTGTTCGGGGTAATCCGGTAATAAAGTCCATGCCTTGCTTATCCCACTTCCATTTGGGTATCGACAATGGTTGTAGCAATCCTGCTGGCTTCTGATGCTCTGCCTTTACTCTCTGACATACATCACAAACTGCTACATATTCTGCAATATCCTTCTTCATTTCGGTCCACTAGAATATATCCTTCAAATCCAAATACATCTTGGTATTTCCTGGGTGAATCGAATATGGTGAATCATGGGCCTCCTGTAAGATTAACTTCCTGATCTCCGAATCATTTGGTACATAGATACGGTCTTCAAACCATAAGGTATCATGCTCATCCTCATGAAATCCCTTAGCTTTTCCTTTGCTCATTTTCTCCTTAATAGAAGCAATCTCCTTGTCAGTCTTTTGGGCTTCTCTGATCTTATCCATCAACGTAGACTGAATCTCCAATGCTGCTATGTAGCCTTTCGGGACTATTTCCAAGCATAGCTCTCGAAGATTTTCGGCTAGCTCCCTTGGTAAACTCCCATCTTTAGGGTGTTGACATGACTCTTACGGCTTAACGTGTCAGCTACTACGTTAGCCTTGCCGGGGTGATAATGCAATTTCATATCATAGTCCTTGATGATCTCCAACCATCTCCTTTGTCTGAGGTTCAACTCCTTTTGGGTGAAAATAGACTTCAAACTCTTGTGATCCGTGTACACCTCGCAATGGTTTCCAATTAGAAAATGTCTCCAAGTCTTCATTGCATGCACTACGGTTGCTAACTCCAAATCATGCGTAGCATAATTCAACTCATGAGGCTTAAGCTGTCGTGAGGCATATGAAACAACTCTTCCTTCCTGCATAAGAACTGCTCCAAGTCCTCGACGTGAAGCGTCACAATACACC
The DNA here is from genome assembly GCF_018294505.1 of Triticum aestivum. Taxonomy (NCBI): domain Eukaryota; kingdom Viridiplantae; phylum Streptophyta; class Magnoliopsida; order Poales; family Poaceae; genus Triticum; species Triticum aestivum. The sequence goes on from NC_057806.1 coordinate 434,198,928, forward strand.
TCATAATCCTTGGTCTGATCCGGTAAAATCAACACTGGTGAGGTAACCAAATGTTTCTTCAACTCCTGAAAACTAGCTTCACATTCCTCAGTCCATATGAACTTGGTATCCTTCTTCAACAACTCCGTCATAGGCTTCGCAATCTTTGAGAAATTCTCAATAAACCTTCGGTAGTATACTGCGAGTCCAAGAAAACTCTGGATCTCTCCAACTGTGGTTGGCGCTTCCCACTTGGTCACGGTATCAACTTTAGTGGGATCTACTGCTATACCTTCTCCGGATATAACGTGTCCGAGAAATCCAACTTCCTTCAACCAAAACTCACATTTGCTGAACTTGGCATATAGTTGATGTTCTCTGAGTTTACCAAGCACCAAACGCAAATGCTCCTTATGCTCCTCTTCATTCTTCGAGTAAACCAGGATATCATCAATGAACACTATGACGAACTTATCCAAGAACTCCATAAACACTTTGTTCATCATGTTCATAAAATATGCAGGTGCGTTAGTCAGGCCAAATGACATAACAGTATACTCGTACAGCCCATACCTGGTGGTAAAAGCCGTCTTGGGTATATCCTGTTCTTGAATCTTCAACTGGTGGTATCCTGATCGTAGATCGATCTTGGAAAATACCTTAGCTCCTTGCAATCGATCAAACAGATCATTGATCATCGGTAGTGGGTACTTGTTCTTGATGGTTACTTCATTCAAACCTCGATAATCAACAACCATCCTTAACGATCCATCCTTCTTTTCCACTAGAAGTACTGGCGATCCCCAAGGTGAAGAACTTGGGCGAATATATCCTTTATCCAGTAACTCCTTAATTTGCTTCTTAATTTCCACCAAATCCTTTGCAGGCATCCTATATGGTCTCTTTGATATTGGCCCTGTGCCTGGCAAAAGCTCAATCAAAAACTCAATATCTCTATCCGGTGGCATGCCTGGCAACTCTTCTGGAAACTTCGGGGAAATCCTTCACTACTGGTACTTCTTCCTGCACAACTCCTGTTAAACAATTTGCTTGAGTCCTCTTTGGCACATGTCGGGATACATACTTGATCCTTCTCCCTTCTGGGGTGGTAAGCAAGATCGACTTACTGGCGCAATCGATGTTTCCACCATACCTCGACAACCAATCCATGCCTAATATCACATCCAATCCTTGTGATTCCAACATATTAGGTTTGAGGGAAATACGTAGTTACCAATCCTTAATGGCAACCGATCACACCATAGGCTAGCCATATATTCTGCTCCAGGCGAGGTTACTAACATGGGTGACCTAAGGGCTTGGGTTGGCAGTTTATACTTATCCACAAATCCCCTTGATATGTATGAATGCGATGCACCAGTATCGAAAAGAACAAGTGCAGTAAATAACTTAACCAAAAACTTACCGATTACTGCATCCGGCTGCTCTTCAACCTCCTCCACGTTAACGTGGTTCACCTGTCCCCTATTGAAAGGGTTCGGCTTCTTCCCAGAGCTTCCATTGCCATTTCCATTCTGTGATTCAGGACATTCATTGGCATAATGTCCGGTCTTCTGGCACTTAAAGCAAGTGACTTGGCTCAGGTCTCTCTTGGCTGGGGTCGATGGGTTGGTGCAGTTCTGGCCGTTACCTCCTCCATTCCCATTACCATTCTTGGTGCCATTGTGATTGTGCGAGCTACCTCCTCCATGGGTATGTTGAAAATGTCCTCCCGGTCTAGGGGTGAAACGTGGCTTCTGTTGAGCTCCTAAAGTGTACTTCCCTTGTCCATACTTCCTCTTGCGATTCTCAATCTGCTGTTGCTTCCCTTCAATCATGAGAGCACGATCTACCAACTCCTGGTAGTTGTTGAAGGTTGCTACCATCAACTGCATGCTCAACTCATCATTCAGTCCTTCCAGAAACTTCTCCTTCTTAGCTGCATCCGTAGCAACGTCATCTGGGGCATAACATGCTAATTTACTAAAGTCCTCCACATACTGGCCAACAGTCCGTCCTCCTTGGCGCAAGTTGCGAAACTCTCGCTTCTTCATAGCCATAGCTCCTGCTGAAACATGGGAAGTTCGAAAAGCCTGCTGAAACTGGTCCCACGTGATAGTGTCTACGGGAAAAGTGGCTGTGAAATTCTCCCACCATGATGCTGCGGGTCCTTCAAGCTGATGTGCGGCAAACTTCACCTTTTCTGCATCCGTGCATCCTGCTGTGGTCAACTCCCTAGCTGTTTTGCGGAGCCAATCATCTGCTACTATCGGCTCGGTGCTACTGGAAAACACCGGCGGATTTAGCCTAAGAAAACGGGCTAAGTGATCAACAGGTGGTGGTGGGGGTGGGTTGTTGTTGTTGTTCCCCTGATTCTGATTCTGGACTAGCAACTGCATCAACGTGTTCTGCTGCTGGATCAACTGGGTGAGCTCTGGCGGAAAGGTAAATCCGGGGTCACGTCTCGAAGGCATCTGAGGGTTTAGAAAAGATGATATTTAAGAATAGAGGGGTCTATAGAGAAAACACTACCCATATGCACATGAGGAAAAACAAACAATTCACTTCATTCAAACAATCAAACAAGGGCATACAAACGATCTAACTATCGCAAAAGTGATCGGACTACTATATTTACATGGTGGTCTACTACTACTGATGAGGTGGTCTACTAGAAATATTCTTCGGTTGCAGACTCCATTATATCTGCTCCTGCTTCATCCACGTAGTCATCATCGCTATCATCTGGATCCGAGTCGGTGTCGTCGATGATGATGTAGTCTTCCGAGAGAATCTCCTTGGGTTCTTCGTCTTCTTCTACTGGTGTAGGGCCTCCCATAAATATTGCGATCTTCATTGATCAGGTCGGCATTCTTATCCACTAGTACTTCGATTTCCTCTTCATAATCTTCACGTGTAGCCTTGAGCTCTTCCTCCAGTTCCTTGATTCTTGTCCTTGCCTTCTTCAGATCTATCATGTCGGCGCACATCTGGTTCTCCTTGCGTCGAATGTGCTGGTTTAACTCCTGGATAAAAGCTGCAACTGATCTATCCTTTCTGGTGCTGATCATCTCCCAGTGCTCATCTCGGCGCCCACAAATCTGGTAGATAGTATCCTTAAGATCATTGCGGTAGACTTCTCCAATGCGTCCCATGGCGATGTGAGCTGCCATGCTCTTTCCTAGACTCCAAGTTGGTGCATCAAAAGAAAACTCTATGGGCTCAGTGACTGGCATGAACGTCCTTCCTGGAACTTGAACTTGAATCATCCAGCGCTCCTCTTCAGGTAAAGTGGCGTTGTAGGTTCCGGTGAAGCTTGGTACTCCTATGTTCAGGTATCTAGTGACTTTCTTCAAGTGACGTCCAAAGGGTGTATCTTCATCTGGTTGAGTGAACTTGTTCCTTGCATCCGCCATCCTAAAAGAGTAGAAAAGATGAGAAGTCATAAAAGAGAGGAGAGTGAGTAGGGATCTAGGTCTTTAGCTTAGTGGTCGTGTCCTACAGTCAACATGTGCTCTGATACCATCTTGTAGCGACCAGACCTCAAACGGTCCAATCTCTGTGCTCAGGTGTCATCCCTGGATCAGTAATGCTGACACCACACAGTACTTGAGGGATTTATAACAGAGTAGCAATCACACACTTATTACATCGAGTGTCTCAAAAGAGAACTTATTACAATAAATATGGCTTAAGGCCATCTAATGAGGATAACAGCGGAAGGCTTGGAAGATAAGTGAGTCCATCAACTCCAACCACATCACTGAGTATAGAACCACGACCTAAAAACTCCTTAATCATCATCTGAAAAGTCTGCAACATTAACATTGCAGCCCGAAACGGGTCAGCACATGGAATATGCTGGCAAAGTAACACATAGAGAGTAATGGAATAATCAGGCTATTCTATATGCATATTTGGCTGGTGGAAAGCTCTATGGTTATAGTTTTGCGTAAAGCCAATTTTTCCCTGCTGCAAAGGAATAAATTTTATTTAACTATCATGGTGGTTGTTAAACATTGAGAATGGTTGACAGCATTCTCAATCCCAATTAAGCATCATCATTAAACAAACCCAACAGAATTAATTTTAGAGTAACATGTTGAGATTCACATGATAATCCAGGTACTAGATACTCAAGATGTCCATAACCGGGGACACGGCTAACAATGATTAGATTATACACTCTGCAGAGGTTTGCGCACTTTTCCCCACAAGACTCGATCTCCTCCGTTGGGATTCTCGCACTACATGGTGTTTGAGAAACGGATGACCAAGACATAGTCTTTCAGAAGCGCTAGCACCTTACGAACGGGTAGACCGTACCAACCTACATCCCCTACATCTGCTAGTCTACCACTGTAAGAGTTCGCACAACTTAGTCAACTACGCTAGAGCCCATAATAGCTTGTGGCTACACACGGAAGTTTCTAGCATGAATAATCTCATGATCCCTTTGAGCCTGGGTGGCGGTCCATAAAGAAAAACAGGCAATCGCTGGAATACCCAGGTGCCTCAATCCACCCAGATGTGTATTTAAGTTGCCCCCTTAAGTAAACCATTAATTAACGATCTCACATCTGTCATGGAGACACTCACCCAATCCACATCTACTAGCATAGCATGGCATAATAAGCAAACATAGAAGAAACTCCCAAAGGTTTGATAATAACAGGTAATAGGTACTACCTCAACTACTTCCCAAACCCACAATTTAATTAGATCCTAATCATGCTATGTGTGAGGATAGATCTAATGCAATAAAACTGGGTAGTTGGAAAGCATGATCAAAGTGTTACTTGCCTTGCTGATGATCCGGGAAACCTAGCGATTCGAAGTAGCAAGCGGCGCACTCCGGGTACTCTATCGCAAACAAACAAGCATACAAATAAGTACTTAACTAATGCACAAGTAAAACTCAAATAAGAGATCTAACCAGAAAGTTCAACTTAAGAACTCCGGTTGGCAAAAAGAATCAAATCGAACGAAACAACGAAAAGCAAACAGCAAAAGAAACAAGCTTCGTTTACTATTCTGGATCTAGGGTAATTTTTACAGTGGAAAAAACTTGTTTAAGTTGGTTAAACGGAAAGAGGGTTTCGAGACGAAACTCCAGGCGCTTGAATCGCCTGATTCCGATAAACGAGCGAAAAGTTAGACTAAAACGAAAATCGGATCAGAAATCACGATCTGGAAAATCGTGGATTTTTTCCGAGAAAAAGAAAAACGACGAACGTTCGTTAAAACGAACGAACGAGCGAACGCTCGCTATTTAAATAAACCGGAAAACCGATCTATTTTAAAAAAATGAAACTTAAAAAAACGAACAAAACCGTCAGAAACCGGACGGTTTTTCGGGAAAAACCGGAGCGGCGAGGTCTACCTCCGGCGACGGATCCGGCGGGTGGCGGTGGTGCTAGGGCGGCTGGACGGCGGCGGTGGCGGCGGCGGCGCGGGGCGGCGGCGGCGGCGCGGGGCGGCGGCGCAGCGCGGCGGTGGGGCGGCGGCTGGGCGCTAGGGTTTCAGCCCAAGGCGGGCCGGTGGCTTATAAAGGCTGAGGCCGGAGGAGTCCGGGCCTAACACGGCCCGTAGGTCGGTTCAGTTTTTTTAAATAAAGTTACGCTCAGAAAAAAACAAAAGGAATACTAAACGGACTCCAAAAATCCCGGAATAAATTTTCCCCGGCTCCTAAAATCAAGCCGAACAGGATGAACATTTATTTGGGGCCTAAATGCAATTTTGAAAAACACGCATTTTTCCTAAATTCAAATAAAATAACAAATAAAACCAAAATAAATCTTATTTGATTTTTTTATTAAATCCTCAGTATTTCTTTATTTTGGGAAAGTCATTTTATTCCCTCTCTCATATTTTTGTAATAGAAATAACTGAAGATAAAATAAATAAAATCAAATGATCCTATTTTCAAAATTTGAGACAACTCAAATATGAAAATAACGAAATCCCCAACTCTCTCTGAGGGTCCTTGAGTTGCGTGAAATTTCTAGGATCAACCAAAATGCAATAAATATGATATGCAATGATGATCTAGTGTATAACATTCCAAATTGAAAATTTGGGATGTTACAACTGGTTTGCTCCAAGTTTCTCTGACACATTCAAGAAAAACAAGTAAGTTAGCCCAATAATTTTCAAAACGAAAACCCTTGGCTTTAGGGATGGTAGTTTTGATTTGCACAACACAAGGCACATGATCAGAATTTGTCCTGGCCAAGGGCAAAACCATAGTGTTAGGATAACAAGAGGTCCAAGATACAGTTGTAAAGAACCAATCAATCTGCTCGAGGGGCACATTTTGCATATTTGACCAAGTATATCTTATGACCTTGAGAGGAAGTTCAATTAAGCCAAGTTGCCCAATGACTTAATTAAAAATGAATATATCATTTACATTTCCTCCAAGTTTATTCCTATTTTCCATAGAGCATAAAAAGTTGAAATCTCCCAACAAGAGCCAGTTACCTTCAACAGGAATAACTAGATCATGCAACCAGTTAATAAAGTCCTCTCGTGCTGGGTTTTGACAGGGCCCATAAACTATGAAAAGCATCCAAAAGCCAAAGTTGTGATTGGACTTAAACACCACAATAATACCATAGTTAGCAAAGTGAATGAGCGTGCCAGAAAAGATAGCAGAGTTCCACAACATGATCATACCACCAGACGGTCTAGTCGAGGGCGCATAAATAAAATGATCAAAATGTCTTGGATAGAATTTATGAATATAACATTGATCTATGATCTCACATTTAGTTTCTTGCAAACAAACCACCGAACAAGCACTTTCATCAATTTTCTGACGGACTGTCCGTTGCCGTTCATCAGAATTCAGACCACGTACATTCCAACATAAAACTTTCCAGTCTCTAAAGTTGTACTGATTCATTACAGACCATAATAAACGCAACAACAAAAGGCTACCATGTAATGACAGAGCTAGTTCAACCTTATAGCCAAATAAAAGTTTAGACAAGACAGAAAACAAATCCTAAGATAAATGGTTTTCACAAAGGTTAACCATAAACCCCAACAATGCAATAATTTAACTATCATTGAAACTGGAAGAAGCAAACGTAGACTTGCGGGATGTAGCATTAAGCTTCTCCTTGGTCAACTTCTCAGGGGCAATGCCAAGGTGTCCACCAACACATTGGATAACAACAATGGGAGTAGGAGGTGGAACTACAGCATGAGGTCCATCAGGTAGACACATGGGTGTTGGCTGATCATTAGGCTGCACCTTGTGCTTCTTAGTGGGCTTTGTTGAGGGTTTCTTCAAGAAAGCAGGCCTGACCAGGGAGGAGTGCTTGAAACAATTCCACAGAGCAGAGAGCCGAGAACTACACCTCACATTAGAGTCAACAACCGCAGTCCTTGTTTTGCGATCAGGAGTCGGATGTTTGGTAGGAGCAGCACTGAAACTGAAAGCATTCATTTTCACATCAGACAGAAAAAGCGCCCATAGAACAATCCTCAATTGCAGAGTCAAAACAGAGAGCACGAGCAACTGGAGGCCTTCTTAGAGCAATAACAGACTTACGGGCAAGAGAAAGGCGATGAACCAACTTGTTTCCCATAGTTGAGTATGGGAAAGTAACTTCCCAAGATCTTTTGGAGAGAATAACCGGCTTGAAAGGACTTGAAAATGAACTCCCTTGGAATTTGCATGATCTCAAAGATGGGCAACATGCGTACAAAGCTCCTAGACCACTTCATAACTGGAGGAAGTTTAGGTCAAAGACAGTTAGAACCTGACCAATGATGACCGAATGTTGTATGAGTGGTCATTCTCCCTGATTTTTTTTGGAATAATGTGAATTTATAGTATCATGGGGGTCATCAGCGGGGCCACCAGGTGGGTACAACCCACCTGGGCACACCAGGAGAGGGGGCGCGCCCTGGTGGGTTGTGCCCACCCAGGGGCCCCTCCCCGGTGGGTCTTGGCTCCATAAATTCTTATTATTGGTATAAAAAATCCTCAAAGAGTTTCGTTCCATTCTGAGAACTTTTATTTCTGCACAAACACAACACCATGGTAGTTCTGCTGAAAACAGCGTCAGTCCGGGGTTAGTTTCATTCAAATCATGCAAATTAGAGTCCAAAACAAGAGGAAAAGCGTGAGAAAAAATAGATATGTTGGAGACGTATCAACTCCCCCAAGCTTAAACCTTTGCTTGTCCTCAAGCAATTCAGTTGATAAACTGAAAGTGAGAAAGAAAAACTTTTACGAACTCTTTTGCTCTTGTTTGCATAAATAAGCTTAAACAACACCTAGGTTTTCAGCCAACATTATAACTAACCATGTCAACAATAACTCTTAAAGATTATAATGATTCATATCAATGACATAATCAGCTAGCGAGCAATAATAAGATATCTCAAACGGCAACATGTTGTCAAAACAACCATGATATAATATGACAATAATGGTATCTCGCTAGCCCTTTCTGAGACCGTAAAACATAAATGCAGTGCACCTCCAAGGTTCAAGCATCGACTACACATTGTAATTCATGGTAGAAAAGATCCAGTCATGATGCACCCAAAATTAGCTCTACACAATGCATAAATCATGACCGATGTGCTCTATTCAGTTTCTGGCACTTGTTTATAGAAGGTGATGACACAACATAAAAGTAAATTGATAGCGCCTTCACAGAGGGAAGCAGTGATTTGCAAAGGTGCCAGATCTCAATTTTTAGAACAGAGATAAATGATATTTTGAGACATGCACCCTTATCATTCACTTCACGACCATCAGTTATCAACATCTTCCATGCTAAGCATGCTAGTGGCGGTTCCCAAGCAGAAAGTAAAGGTTTTGACTCCATTGGGAGTTTTTGTTTGATTATTTAAGAGATCAACTCTTTTGTATTTTGTAGTTTGGGACTGGGCATCCCTATTACCGCCCATTTCCTCGTGCGATAGCGAGTGAATAAACACTCGACCTGAGGATAACATGCTTAGCACGGAAGATATTGACCACCTCCTGTCGTTCCATGAACGATCCAGGAACACAAAACGGATAATTTTTTAGAAGTTTTTAGAGGTGGCACATGCAAATTTACTTAGGACGGCAGGGTAATATCGTATATAGATAGGTATGGTGGACTCAGTTAGAATAACTTTGGGTTCAAGGTTTTTGATGTACAAGCAGAATTCCCACTTAGTACAGGAGAAGGCCGGCAATTTAAGATTGGGAAGCGGCCAGCTAGAGAGCAACAACGATCATAACCAGGAATTATGCATAACTAACATTGGACACTAGCATGAGTAGGATATGAACACCATGAACATAAACATTATAGAGGCTATGTTGGTTTTGATTCAACTACATGCATGAACATGTACCAAGTCAAGCCAGTTGAACATTCAGAGGAGGATACCATATCATCATACTACATCACAATCATTTTAATGCTATGTTGATATCCAAGATAAATCATTATCCACTCCAAGCTACTTATGCATGGCATGAGAAACTATAATCTCTAATTGTCATTGCAAACATGTTTAATCATAATGGGCTGAATCATGGGCTCTAGGTTAAGCATATTTACACAGACAAGACAAGTCGAGTTCATACCAGTTTCTATTTGCCATGGCCAGCTCATCGAATATCGTCATTATTGCCTTTCACTTCCACGACCGAATGATATAAAAATAATAATAGTGCAAGAGTGCCACGGACTAAGCTAGAATCTGCAAACATTTTATTCAATAGGAGAAGACAAGGTAAAATGGGCTCTTTATTAGTTCAACAATTATTCATATGAGAGCCACTCAACATTTTCATCGTGGTCTTCTCCTTGGTACAACTCGAATAAAAGAAAAGAATTTCAGAGAAACACATTAAAATATTTTTGGAGTTTTTGGTTTTCTTTAACAAGCAAATAAAAAGCAAAAACGAGAAAAACTATTTACATGGGAAAGCTCCCAACAAGCAAAAGAAGAACATGGAAATCTTTTTGGATTTTCTTTTTGGTACTACTACTGAGCATGCATAGAAAGTAAATTACTACAACTAATTTTTTGGTTTTTCTAAAGTTTTTCAAACACAAGAAGAAAGCAAGAAAAATAGATCTAATCATGGATGATACAATGAAAAAGTGTGAGCACCAACAAATGGAATGATATATGAACATGAATATAATGTCGGTGAGAAACACGTACTCCCCCAAGCTTAGGCTTTTGGCCTAAGTTGGTAGTGAATCAGTAGCCTGGAGGGTAGTAGTCGGCGTGGTAAGTCACACAGGCTCTCGGGGCGGAGGCCTCAACATTTCAGCAAAGCGCTCAAATTCTTCATCATCATTCTTTTTAGTTGACTTAGGTGGAAAAGGCATAGGTTTTTGAACCCATGGTTCTCTTTCTTTGTCGTGTTTTGTAGCAATGAAGTCTCTTTTGTCATATCTTTTATTTTTAGGTTGTGGGTTATCAAGAACAATAGGTGGTTCTATCTCAACATCATTATCTAGTTCTTTATCATTGGTTGGTTGAGAGTCTTCATGAACCTCATCATTATCTTTTTCATTATCATTAGGTGAGTGTTCATTACAAGATTGAGTTTTAGCATCAGAGATAGAAATTTCATTATCATTATCAGGAGGTTTTTCTATTTCAGGTTCACTAGAAGTGTGCAAAGTCCTATCATTTTTCTTTTTCTTTTTCTTTCTAGAAGGACTAGGTGCACTAGTGTTGTTTCTTTGTGAATATTGTTCAATTCTTTTAGGGTGTCCCTTAGGATAAAGTGGTTCCTGAGTCATTTTGCCTCCTCTAGTTGCAACTCTAACAGCAAAGTCATCCATATTATGATTCATTTCATCAAGCATTTCTTTTTGAGATTTAGCAACTTGTTATAACTGAGTTTGAACCATAGAAGCATGTTTTCCAACACCTCTAACATCATTTGATATTCTAAATAACAAGTCACTCAAGCGAGCTATCATATCAGAATTATATTGCAATTGTTTCATAACATTTTCATTGAAGTGATCTTGTTTTCTAATGTAGTTTTCAAACTCATAAAGGCATTGCCTAGGATGCATATTGTGAGGATTATCATTATCATTGAACTTCATAAGAGAATTTACCTCCACCACCTTAGGCATTGGTAGTGTATTAAGCCCATGTATTTCTTCAATAGGAGGTAAAATTTTAACATCCTCAGCTTTAATACCTTTTTCCTTCATAGATTTCTTTGCCTCTTGCATATCTTCGGGACTGATATATAATATACCCCTCTTCTTCGGAGTGGGTTTAGGTGGTGGTTCAGGAATAGTCCAATCATCATAATTTTTCAATATGCTATTCAATAATTCTTCATCTTGAGCAATAGTTTGTTCCCTGAAAACACAACCAGCACAACTATCTGGGAAGTCCCTAGAAGCAGCGGTTAGTACATTATAGAATATATCAAGTATTTCATTTTTCTTAAGAGGATGATCAGGCAAATCATTAAGTAACTGGCAAAGCCTCCCCAAGCTTGTGGGAGACTCTCTTATTTAGTTTGCACAAAGTTAAATATTTCCTGTAAGGCAGCTTGTTTCATATGAGCAGGGAAATATTTTTCAGAGAAGTAATAAACCATATCGTAGGGACTATGCACACAACCAGGAGAAAGAGTATTGTACCAAGCTTTAGCATCACTGAGGGAGTCCTGGATTAGGGGGTCTCCGGACAGCCGGACTATATCCTTTGGCCGGACTGTTGGACTATGAAGATACAAGATTGAAGACTTCGTCCCGTGTCCGGATGGGACTCTACTTGGCGTGGAAGGCAAGCTAGGCAATACAGATATGTATATCTCCTCCTTTGTAACCGACCTTGTGTAACCCTAGCCCCTTCCGGTGTCTATATAAACCGGAGGGGTTTAGTCCGTAGGACACCATACAATCATACCATAGTCTAGCTTCTAGGGTTTAGCCTCTCCGATTTTGTGGTAGATCAACTCTTGTACTACTCATATTATCAAGAATAAATCAAGCAGGACGTAGTGTTTTACCTCCATCAAGAGGGCCCGAACCTGGGTAAAACATCGTGTCCCCTGCCTCATGTTACCATCCGCCTTAGACGCACAGTTTGGGACCCCCTACCCGAGATCCGCCGGTTTTGACACCGACATTGGTGCTTTCATTAAGAGTTCCTCTATGTCATCATCATTAGGCTTGATGGCTCCTTCAATCATCGATAGTGATGCAGTTCAGGGCGAGACTTTTCTCCCCGGACAGATCTTTGTGTTCGGCGGCTTCGCACTACGGGCCAACTCGCTTGGCCATCTGGAGCAGATCGAGAGTTACGCACCTGGCCACCAGGTCAGGTTTGGAAGCTTAAACTACACGGCCGATATCTGCGGAGACTTGATCTTCGACGGATTCGAGCCCCTTCCTAGTGCGCCACACGGTCACGATGAGCATGATTTAGCTCTTCCATCGGACAGTGTTCAGGAGATCGCGCCAGCAACCGCTCCGACCCTCAATTCGGAGCTAGTTGCGCCATCCATGGACGGGTGGATAGACCCCGCCACGGAGGCCGCACTCTCATCGGCGATCGAGCCGAATATTGACCTTACCTTTCACGGGAGCCATGACGCCGAACTACCGGATTCTTCCCCGGCCATGGACTCCGAACCGCCTGCGCCCGTACCTATCGAATTTGACTGGGCGCTGATCATGGAGTTTACCTTCGCGGATATTTTTCAGCACTCGCCCTTCGGCGACATACTGAACTCATTAAGGTCTCTCTCCTTGTCAGGAGAGTCCTAGCCGAACTATGTCCCGCAGGATTGGTATGCGGATGAAGAAGAAATTCGCCGCCCACCCACCACCCACTTAGTAGCCACTGTCGATGATTTGACCGACATGCTCGACTTCGACTCTGAAGACATCGACGGCATGGACGATGATGCAGGAGGCGAACAAGAACCACTGCCCACAGGGCACTGGACAGTCACCTCGTCACATGACATATATATGGTGGACACACCCAAAGAAGGCAATGACGACAGGACAGCGGAGGATGACCCCTCCAAGAAGCAACCCAAGCGCCGACGTCAGCGGCGCCACTCTAAGTCTCGCCAAAGCAAAAGTGGTGACACCGGCACAGGAGATAATAGCACTCCGGACAGTGCCGAAGACGACAACAATCCCCTCCAGCAAGATTTAGGGAAGGAGGATGGAGAAGCCAGCCCTCCCGAGAAAGCGGCAGTTGGAGAGGCGGAGGATGATAATTACATGCCTCCCTCCGAAGACGAGGCAAGCCTCGACAATGACAAATGCGTCATGCCTGAGGATCACGTCGAACAAGAGCGCTTCAAGCGCCGGCTTATAGCCATGGCAAATAGCCTTAAGAAAAAGCAACAGCAGCTTCAAGATGATCAAGATTTGCTAGCTGACAGATGGACCGAAGTCCTTGCGGCCGAGGAATATAAACTCAAACGCCCCTCCAAGAGTTACCCAAAGCGCAGGTTGCTACCCCGACTGGAGGAGGAAGCACCAAAACCTACATCTCCAGCGTATGATGCGGCTGATCGGCCATCTCGTGGCCGCGACAAAGAGGCATTCCAGCCAAAAGTTCAGCCCGCACCCCGACACCACTCAAATAAAAATGTCAAGAGATGGGGAAATACGCCAGACCTGCGAGACGTATAGGAGGACAAAGCAAAACACACAAGATCGATCTACGGATCGCGAGGGCGCACCACTATGCGAGAGGATAACCCCCTATGCTTCACAGACGAAGTAATGGATCATCAAATCCTAGAGGGTTTCAAACCCGTAAATATAGAATCATACGACGGCACAACAGATCCTGCGGTATGGATCGAGGACTTCCTCCTGCACATCCACATGGCCCGCGGTGACGATCTACACGCCATCAAATACCTCCCACTTAAACTCAAAGGACCAGCTCGGCATTGGCTCAACAGCCTGCCAACAGAATCCATTGGCTGTAGGGAAGATCTGGAAGCCGCATTCCTTGACAACTTCGAGGGCACTTATGTGCGACCACCAGATGCCGATGACTTGAGCCACATAATTCAGCAGCCAGAGGAATTGGCCAGGCAATTCTGGACACGGTTCCTAACAAAGAAAAATCAAATCATCGACTGTCCGGATGCAGAGGCCCTAGCAGCTTTTAAGCACAACATCCGCGACGAGTGGCTTGCCCAGCACCTTTGCCAGGAAAAGCCGAAATCTATGGCAGCCCTCAGGACACTCATGACCCACTTCTGCGCGGGAGAAGACAGCTGGCTGGCTCGCAGCAATAACATATCAAAGAACCATGGTACTTCGGATACCAAGGATGGCAATGGCAGGTCACATCGCAACAAACACAAGCGCCACATTAACAGCGACAATACCGAGGATACGGCAGTCAATGCCGGATTCAAAGGCTCTAAACCCGGTCAGCGGAAAAATACATTCAAAAGAAGCACTCCGGGCCCGTCTAGTTTGGACCGTATACTCGACCGCTCGTGTCAAATACACGGTACCCCCGACAAGCCAGCCAACCACACCAACAGGGATTGTTGAGTGTTCAAACAGGTCGGCAAGCTAAATGCCGAAAACAAAGATAAGCGGTCACATAGCGATGATGAGGAGGAGCCCCGTCAGCCGAACACCAGAGGACACAAGAGGTTCCCCCCAGAAGTGCGGACGGTGAACATGATATACACAACCCACATCCCCAAGAGGGAGCGGAAGCGTGCGCTAAGGGACGTATATGCGTTGGAGCCAGTCGCCCCAAAGTTGAACCCATGGTCCTCTTGTCTGATCACCTTCGATCGTAGGGACCACCCCACTAGTATCCGTCATGGCAGATTCGCTGCACTAGTCCTAGACCCAATCATTGACGGAGTTAACCTCACTCGAGTCCTTATGGATGGCGGTAGTAGCCTGAACCTGCTTTATCAGGACAGAGTGCGCAAAATGGGTATAGACCCCTCAAGGATCAAACCCACAAAAACGACCTTCAAAGGCGTCATACCACGTGTAGAGGCCCATTGCACAGGCTCAGTCACACTGGAAGTGGTCTTCGGATCCCCGGATAACTTCTGAAGCGAGGAGTTAATCTTCGATATAGTCCCGTTCCGCAGCGGCTATCATGCACTGCTCGGGCGAACCGCATTTGCGAGATTCAATGCAGTACCGCACTATGCATATCTCAAGCTCAAGATGCCAGGACCTCGGGGGGTCATCACAGTCAATGGAAACAAAGAGCGCTCTCTCCGTACAGAGGAGCACACTGCAGCCCTCGAAGTAGAAGCGCAAAGCAGCCTCTTAAGGCAATCCACCAGTTCGGCGATTCAAGACCCGGACACCTTCAAGCACGCCCGGAGTAATCGGTAACAAGACCGCCTGGCACGTTCCGAGCTCGCATAGCAATGCGGCCCCCACCCCAGTACCAGCCAAACGGCGAAATCCGTGCCATGCGTACATAATTACGCATTAAAAATACCATGGGCACAGGTGGGGAGGGGGGCACGACTACGGCACGCCCCAAGGTGCGGCTCGACCGCACTAGGGGCTTCCCGCTTTGTTGTTTTTCTCTCTTTCAGGACAGTACGGTTGCCAGACACACGATGCAACAACCAAGGAGGCGGAAAGCTATGTCGCACCATGGAACTCCCAGGTGGTCTCTGACAACGAGTGAAATACCTATTTTAAATACCATTCCTCAGCTTGCCCTTGGAGGGGACATGTCAAATAGTCCTACTTTTTGCTTATCGCACTACTTGTATCATTCTGCTTTACGCACCTTTTTGAATAAACAATGCATAGCACTAGACTATTATCGCATTCTCTATTCCTCTTATATATATATATGTTCATTCATGACATTCAACACCCGTACACTCTGGTACGACCAATACGCCAGGGGCTTAAGCATACCCCATAATACAGCGTGAGAAGTCTGAGCACTTTCAACAGTGCGGCACCCCGAACTTATAGCATTATATGCATCAGCTCCGAATCATGTCTTGGGTCAGTAGTTGGGTTTTCCCGGCTCCGATGTTTTGGTACCTTACGTTTCGCTATATCGGCTAAGGTAGCACTGGGAGAACTACTGCGATTCTGCCCCGGTTCAGCTAGGCTAAGCACCTCATTAGAGAAAGCTAAAACTGACTGTCATGATAAGGCGAGAGCTGGTCGCTGTCCGAGAGGTTTCGAGTCCCTAAAGACTTATGCCGCTTAGAGCGAGGAGTCAGCTATGTCCGGCTTAAGGCGTGTATAGCGCCCCGAATTCAGCCTTCCGAATACTAGGGGCTTCGCCAAAATTTAAAATTGTAGAATTCTATGGCTAAGTGAGAGTGATAAAGCATTATAGTCTGGTTGCCTTGTTCGTTGTGCTGAGCACCTCCCTCGAAGGACCCAACAATGGGAAAAAGAGTGCTCAGGTTTATCCCGAACACCCCAGCAGTTGTGGCATGGGGGCAGAAGCCGACGACTGGCCATCTCCCAGATTTGATAAACAGACGCACAAAAGGTAATATTTTAAATTCAAACAAGCGTTGCATAGCGCATATGAACAAGTTTTCATAATACAGGATCACACGAGCAAGTTCATTCAAAAATTACATCTTTTGCACACTCGTCCGCCACAAGACGGGCACCCTTCAGGACAGCCTCATAATGCATTTCGGGGTGGCGATGCTCCTTGCCCTGCGGCGGCCCCTCCTTCACCAGTTTCTCAGCGTCCATCTTGGCACAGTGCACCTTTGCATGGGCAAAAGCCCGGCGGGCACCTTCTATACAGACGGACCGCTTGATGACTTCCAGCCGTGGGCAGGCATCCACAAGCCGCCTCACCAGGCTGAAGTAGCTGTTGGGAAGGGAGTCGCCAGGCCACATCCGGACTATAAAGCCCTTCATGGCCTGTTCGGCCGCCTTGTGCAGATCGACCAATTGCTTCAGCTGGTCGCTCATAGGCATCGGGTGTTCGGTCCCAGTATACTGAGACCAGAACAACTTCTCCTTTGAGCTTCCCTCCTCGGCCTGGTAAAATTTCGCGGCATCCGACACGCTGCGGGGCAAATATGCGAATGCTCCTGGAGAGCTCCGGACTCGAGTAGTTAACAAGTAATTTACATTCACATGCTTGCTTTGCATGTTGAATGCCTTACCCGCCGCTATCCTCCTCATCACCTCAATCTCCTGGAGGGCCTTTTGGGCTTTGGCCTTGGCATGCTTTGTGCTCTTGAGGGCCGCGGCAAGCTTGGA
Source organism: Triticum aestivum (assembly GCF_018294505.1). NCBI lineage: Eukaryota > Viridiplantae > Streptophyta > Magnoliopsida > Poales > Poaceae > Triticum > Triticum aestivum. The sequence goes on from NC_057806.1 coordinate 434,216,147, forward strand.
CTCTCGCGTCTTCGAGTCAAGCTCCAAAGCCTCGTGCTTCTTCACGAGAGCCTGGAGCTCTTGTTGCACCTCGCCCACTTGTCCCTCTTGTTTCTCCCGCTCGGTGCGCACCTTGGCCGCTTTGTCTTTGGCCTCGGACAGCGCTTGCTTCAGGGTCACCACTTCGGTCGTGGCCCCTGGCACATTCATGATGATCCTGTCATTTCGCAACCACATTTTCTTTTTTATATATAGACAAGCTATTACTTACCTTTGTTCTCCTCGAGCTGCCTCTTGGCAAGACCGAGCTCTTTCTCGTACCCTTCGAGGTCCTGCTTTAGTGCGGTGACCTTCGCAGTCAGTGTGGTAGAGGTCAACAGCGAAGCCTGCATACACATACAGACATACTTATATTAGACTCCTGCATATATTATTTGATCCTCTATTCGACTTTTCTTTGTGAACACCAAACAGAGCATCAGGGGCTACTGTCTATGCGGTAATATTTTTCCTATATTTTAAATACATACCTCAAAGCCTGTTAGAAGGCTGGCACAGGCTTCAGAGCGGACTGAACCTTCTTGATCACCGCACTCATAATAGTGATGTGTTCTTCGTCGATGGAAGCGCCGCGAAGCGCTCCCAGCAGGTTGTCCGGTGCCTCTGGATGGACAGAGGTCACCGGCACGAGCATCTTGCCCCTTTTGGAAGGGGGCCGCCTGCCCGAGTCCGGAACCACTGGAGGTTCCGGCGCGGTGTTCGGCTGAGAGCCGAACTTGGAGCCCCCGGGAGCCTTGCTCCCTTTGCTCCTGGAGTCCGGAAGGTCGCCTTGAGGCGCCTCCGGGACTGTCTCCCCCTAACTCGGTGCCCCCTAAGACAGTACCTCGGCATTGTCCGTAGGGCAAGGAGAGGTGGGGGTTGGAAGTGTATCACTATTCATGTCCGACGAGTCCAAGGAACCATCCGACGATGATACATGGATACGGGCTTGGGGCGGACTGCATAATCATATTTGATGTTAGGAGAAGCAGTGCGACAAAGGTATGCTATGAGTTACTCTGGTATCTGAATACTTACGACTTCGCCAGGGGCTTGGCCCTGAGCAGCCACTCGTCTTCGCCGTCGGCGATGGTGGTGGAACAGTCCGGAAGGAGAGTCCTTCCCTTCTTGGACCCTTCGGCCTCCCCGGTTGGGGAGGCCTTCCTTTTCTTGTCTCCCCCGGCTGGAGGGGGAGAGTCTTCGTCTTCCTTCTCCTTGTTTTCGTGGGAGAAGTGCATCTCGGAGTTATCGGACGATGAGTCCGATACCACCTAGCACCGGGAACTCTTTTGGGTTCCCTTGGCCTTCTTCTTGGTCTTATCCGGCACCTCATAAGGAGTCGGGGTCCGCATCTCCATCAGGAGAGCGTCCGCAGAGTCTTCGGGCAGAGGGGCCGGATAGTTGATCTGCTCTGATGTCTCCACCCAGTCCCGTCGAAGGCATGGGAGCTCAGACCCCGCACATGGTTAAGCTATGGGAAATAAACGCCCTATCAGATGTACAGAACTTACCGGATTCACAAAACACTTCGCGCTTAGCCCACAGTCCTCGGTAAGAGAAGAAGGGACCTCGGCGCCCTTGAACAGCACCCTCCAGATGTCTTTATGCGTCGTGTCGAAGAGCTCGCTTAGAGTCTGGTGCCGGGACGGGTCGAACTCCCATAAGTTGAAATCCCGTTGTTGACACGGGAGGATCCGGCGAAAGAGAATGACTTGGACGATGTTGACAAGCTTAAGTTTGTTGCTTGTCATGTTCCGGATACACTTCTGGAGTCCGTCTAGCTCCACCGATGAACCCCAGGACAGGCCCTTCTCCTTCCCGGAAGTGAGCCACGTGGGGATTCCGGATCGAAACTCGGGGGACGCCACCCAGTTGGTGTCACGCAGCTCGGTGATGTAGAACCACCCCGATTGCCACCCCTTTATGGTCTCCATGAGAGAGCCCTCGAGCCATATAACGTTGGGCATTTTGCCCACCATGGCTCCGCCGCATTCCGCTTGTTGGCCGCCCACCACCTTTGGCTTGATATTGAAGGTCTTCAGCCACAGGACGAAGTGGGGCCGGATGCGGAGGAAAGCCTCGCACACGACGATGAACGCCGGGATTTTGAGGATGAAATTTGGGGCCAGGTCATGAAAGTCCAGCCCATAATAGAACATGAGGCCGCGGACGAATGGATGGAGGGGAAACCCCAGTCCGCGGATGAAGTGGGGGAGAAAAACCACCCTTTCGTGAGGTTTCGGGGTAGGGATGACCTGCTCCGCGGCTGGCAGCCGGCGCGCGATATCCGCGGCTAAGTATCCGGCTCCACGTAGCTTTTTGATGTGTCCCTCCGTGACGGAGGAGGCCATCCACTTGCCTCCCGCTCCAGACAAGTTTTGGAGAGAGTTGAGGAGAAGGATGCGGACTTGGGCGCTAGAGCTCGAGTGCGCGAGAATGTGTGAGCAAGGAGGAAGAAGGCATGGGTAGAAAAAGGTGAGATCTTATCCCTTTATAAGGGCGGACTAAACTATGCGCCCCCACTAGCCTGATAAAACTCGCTTATCCCCCAAGCGCAATAATTGATGGCGCAGTTGGGTTACCCACGTCCGTATTGATGACAATCCCGTAATAAGGGGAACACAATCTCTGCTTTGACAAGTCGTGTCAAGAAACTGCCTCGCGTTATGTGCGGGGCTGGTTAAAGAAGAACGGTTCGAATAATTACCGAGCCATGGCGTGATGTCATGCTGCCAAAATGTTTCAGCAGATTAGATTTGTGGAAATATTATTCTCTCTATGGTGGTATGTGGAACTTATTTTGCAGGGTCGGACACTATCCTTGTATTCAAATTCTTTCGTGGTGTATTCGGAGGAGGAACCCGCCTTGCAATGCCGAAGACAACACTGCGCGCCGGACTCATCGTCATTGAAGCCTGGTTCAGGGGCTACTGAGGGAGTCCTAGATTTGGGGGTCTCCGGACAGCCGGACTATATCCCTTGGCCGAACTATTGGACTATGAAGATACAAGATTGAAGACTTCGTCCCGTGTCCGGATGGGACTCTACTTGGCGTGGAAGGCAAGCTAGGCAATACGGATATGTATATCTCCTCCTTTGTAATCGACCTTGTGTAACCCTAGCCCCTTCTGGTGTCTATATAAACCGGAGGGGTTTAGTCCGTAGGACAACATACAATCATACCATAGGCTAGCTTCTAGGGTTTAGCCTCTCCGATCTCATGGTAGATCAACTCTTGTACTACTCATATTATCAAGAATAAATCAAGCAGGACGTAGGGTTTTACCTCCATCAAGAGGGCCCGAACCTGGGTAAAACATCGTGTCCCCTGCCTCCTGTTACCATCCGCCTTAGACGCATAGTTTGGGACCCCCCACCCGAGATCCGCCGGTTTTGACACCGACAATCACCCTTTAATGAGAAAGTAAATAATTTGAGAATAAGTAATAACGAGTTTTTTCATCATGTGTAAAAAGGGTGGCTATGTCATTCAACTTAGTAAGATGTGCCACAACAGTTTCAGTTTTATAACCATGGAAAGGAGGAGATTCAACCAGAGTAATTAGCTTTGGGTCGACAGAGAATTCATAATCCTTATCATCAATAAAGATAGGTGAAGTAGCAAACTTAGGATCACATTTCATTCTAGCATTCAGAGATTTTTCTTTATACTTTTGTAGTAATTTCTCTAGATCATCTCTGTCATTACAAGCAAGAATATCTCTAGTTGCTTCTTCACTCATAACATAACCTTCCGGTATATTAGGCAATTCATATCTAGGAAGGCTAGTTCAAGCAGGTGTTTCAGGAGATTCAGTTTCAAGCTCATCATCAAATTCAACAACATCATGTTGTATAACTCTAGCAATTTGTCTATCAAGAAATTCACCAAGTGGCACATCATCATTATCAAGCAAGGTACTAGCATCATCATAAGTGAGGGAGTCCTGGATAAGGGGGTCTACGGACAGCCGGACTATCTCCATTGGCCGGACTGTTAGACTATGAAGATACAAGATTGAAGACTTTTTCTCGTGTCCGGATGGGACTCTACTTGGCGTGGAAGGCAAGCTAGGCAATACGGATATGGATATCTCCCCCTTTATAACCGACCTTGTGTAACCCTAACCCTCTCTGGTGTCTATATAAACCGAAGGGTTTTTGTCCGTAGGACAACAACCATAACATACAATCATACCATAGGCTAGCTTCTAGGGTTTAGCCTCTCTGATCTCGCGGTAGATCTACTCCTGTACTACTCATATTATCAATATCAATCAAGCAGGACGTAGAGTTTTACCTCCATTAAGAGGGCCCGAACCTGGGTAAAACATCGTTTCCCCTGCCTCCTGTTACCATCCTCCTAGACGCACAGTTCGGGACCCCCTACCCGAGATCCGTCGGTTTTGACACCGACATTGGTGCTTTCATTGAGAGTTCCTCTGTGTCGTCGCCGCTAGGCTTGATGGCTCCTACTATCATCGATGGCGATGCGGTCCAGGGTGAGACTTCTCTCCCCGGACAGGTCTTCGTATTCGGTGGCTTTGCACTGCGGGCTAATTCGCTTGGCCATCTAGAGCAGATTGAAAGCTACGCCCCTGGCCGTCAGGTCAGATTTGGAAGTTTGAACTCCACGACCGACATCCGCGGAGACTTGATCTTCGACGGATTCGAGCCACAGTCGGGCGCGCCGCACTGTCGCGGTGGGTATGACCTAGCTCTGCCGCCGAATAGTACCCCAGAGGCTGCGCCCGCATCAGCTCCGGCCCTTAGCTCAGAGCCAACTACGCCAGTCGAGGACGGGTGGTTAGACACCGTCTCAGGGGCTGTAGTCTCAACGGCGATCGAGCCGAACACCAGCCTAACCCTCTACGCAGCACGTGACTCCAAGGTGCCGGACTCTCCTCCGAACTCCGAACCATCCGCGCCCCTTCCAATCGAATCCGATTGGGCGCCGATCATGGAATTCACCGCCGTGGATATCTTTCAGCACTCGCCCTTCGGCGACATTCTGAATTCACTAAGGTCCCTCTCTTTGTCAGGAGAGCCCTGGCCGGATTATGGCCAACAGGATTGGGATGCGGACGACGAAGAAATTCGACGCCCACCCACCACCCACTTCGTAGCCACTGTCGATGATTTAACCGACCTGCTCGACTTCGACTCCGAAGACATCGACGGCATGGACGACGATGTAGGAGAAGAACATGAACCAGCACCTATAGGGCACTGGAAAGCCACCTCATCATATGACATATACATGGTGGATACACCCAAAGAAGGCAATGGCGACGGGATAGCGGAGTATGACCCCTCCAAGAAGCAACCCAAACGCCGACGTCAGCGGCGCCGCTCTATGTCCTGCCAAAGCAAAAGTGGTGATATCGGCACAGGAGATAATAACACTCCGGATAGTGCCGAAGAAAACAACAAACCCCTCCAGCAAGATTTAGAGCAGGAGGATGGAGGAGCCAGCCCTCCTGAGAGAGCGGCAGACAGAGAGGAGGAGGATGACAATCACGTGCCCCCCTCCGAAGACGAGTCAAGCCTCGGCGACGATGAGTTCGCCATACCAGATGATCCCGTCGAACAAGAGCGCTTCAAGCGCCGGCTTATGGCCACGGCAAATAGCCTGAAGAAAAAGCAGCAGGAGCTTCAAGCTGATCACTATCTGCTAGCTGACAAATGGACTGAAGTCCTCGCGGCCGAGGAATATAAACTCGAGCGCCCCTCCAAGATTTACCCAAGGCGCAGGTTACTACCCCGACTGGAGGAAGAAGCGTATGATACGGCTGATCGGCCACCTCGTGGCCGCGATAGAGAGGCATTCCAGCCAAAAGCTCAGCCTCCACCCCAATGCCATTCAAATAAAAAGCCATGGGGAGATACGCCAGACCTGCGAGACATATTGGAGGACAAGGCAAAGCATTCAAGATCGATCTACGGATCACGAGGGCGCACCACTCTGCGAGACGACAAACGTCACGCCGAATACAGTAAAAGCAAACCCGACCGGGCCGAACATAGTGGGCATGACCTATTCGAGCTGCGTCGCGATATAGCCTAATACAGAGGCGCCGCACACCCCTTATGCTTCACAGACGAAGTAATGGAACATCAATTCCCAGAAGGTTTCAAACCTGTAAATATTGAATCATACAACGGCACAACAGATCCCGCAGTATGGATTGAGGACTTCCTCCTCCACATCCACATGGCACGCGACGATGACTTACACGCCATCAAATACCTCCCACTAAAGCTCAAAGGACCAGCGTGGCATTGGCTTAACAGCTTGCCAGCGGACTCCATTAGCTATTGGGAAGATCTGGAAGCCGCATTCCTCGACAACTTTCAGGGCACTTATGTGCGAGCACCAGACGCCGATGATTTGAGCCACATAATTCAGCAGCCAGAAGAGTCGGCCAGGCAATTCTGGACTCGGTTCCTTACAAAGAAAAATCAAATCGTCGACTGTCCGGATGCGGAGGCCTTAGCGGCTTTCAAGCACAACATCCGAGACGAGTGGCTAGCCCAGCACCTTGGTCAAGAAAAGCCGAAATCTATGGCAGCTCTCACGACGCTCATGACCCGCTTTTGTGCGGGAGAAGACAGCTGGCTGCCTCGCAGTAATAACATATCAAAGAACCATGGTACCTTGGATACCAAGGACAGCAATAGCAGGTCACGTCACAACAAGCATAAGCGCCGCATTAACAGCGAAAATTCTGAGGATACGGCAGTCAATGCCGGATTCAAAGGCTCTAAACCCGGTCAGCGGAAAAAGCCATTCAAACAAAGTACGCCGGGTCCGTCCAGCTTGGACCGTATACTCGATCGCTCGTGTCAAATACACGGCACCCCAGACAAGCCAGCCAATCACACCAACAGGTATTGTTGGGTGTTCAAGCAAGCCGGCAAGTTAATTGCCGAAAACAAGGACAAGGAGCCGCATAGCGATGACGAGGAGGAGCCCCGCAGCCGCACACTGGAGGACAAAAGAGGTTTCCCCCGCAAGTGCGGATGGTGAACATTGTATACGCAACCCACATCCCCAAGAGGGAGCGGAAGCGTGCGCTCAGGGACGTATATGCGTTGGAGCCAGTCGCCCCAAAGTTCAACCCTTGGTCCTCCTGTCCGATCACCTTCAATCGTAGGGACCACCCCACTAGTATCCGTCATGGCGGATTCGCCGCACTGGTCCTAGACCCAATCATCAACGGATTTCACCTCACTCGAGTCCTTATGGACGGCGGCAGCAGCCTGAACCTACTTTATCAGGACACAGTGTGCAAAATGGGTATAAATCCCTCAAGGATCAAACCCACAAAAACGACCTTTAAGGGCGTCATTCCAGGTGTAGAGGCCCATTGCACAGGCTCAATTACACTGGAAGTGGTCTTCGGATCCCCGGATAACTTCTGAAGCGAAGATTTAATCTTCGATATAGTCCCGTTCCGCAGTGGTTATCACGCGCTGCTCGGGCGAACCGCATTTGCTAGATTCAATGCGGTACCGCATTATGCATACCTCGAGCTCAAGATGCCAGGACCTCACGGAGTTATTACAGTCAATGGAAACACAGAGCGCTCTCTCCGAACAGAGGAGCACACCGCAACCCTCGCAGCAGAAATGCAAAGCAGCCTCTCAAGGCAATCAACCAGTTCGGCGCTTCACAGCCCAGACACCTTCAAGCGCGCTCGGGGAAATCGGCAAATAGACCGCCTGGCGCGATCTGAGCTCGCGTAGCAATACGGCGGCCACCCCAATCCCAGCCCAGCGGCGAAACTCGTGTCGCGCGTCCATAATTACGCATTAAAAATACCATGGGCACAGGTGGGGAGGGGGGCACAACTGCGGCACGCCCCAAGACACGGCCTAAACCGCACTAGGGGCTTCCCATTCGGTTATTTTTATTTTCCTTTCAGGACCTTAATCTCTGGAAACACTGTACGGCAGCACTATTGCCGAACACATGATGTAGCAACCAAGGAGGCAGAAAGCTACGTTATACCATGGAATTCCCAGGTTGATTACAGTAACGAGTGAAATATTCAATTTAATATCATTCATCAGCTTGCCCTTGGAAGGGACATAGTCCTACTCTTTGCTTATCGCACTATCCGGATCACTCTGCTTTAATGCAATCTTTTAATAAACAATGCATGACATTACGACTATTATTGCATTCTTGTTATATATATATATATGTGTGTGTGTGTGTGTGTGTGTGTGTGTGTGTGTGTGTGTTCATTAACGACGCCTTGCAACCATACACTCTGGTACGACCAATACACCAGGGGCATACGTGCCCCACAATGCGGTGTGAAAAGTTTGAACACTTTCACAAGTGCAGCACCCCGAACTTATAGCATTATATGCATCAGCTCCGAATCATGTCTTTGGTCAAATGTTGGGTTTGCCCGGCTCCTATGTTTTGGTACCTTACGTTCCGCTCTATCGGCTAAGGTAGCGCTAGGAGAACTACTGCGATTGTGCCCCGGTTCTGCTGGGTTCAGCACCTCAGTAGAGAAAGCTAAAACTGACTGTCATGATAAGGCGAGAGACTGGTCGCTGTTCGGCGAGGTTTTTCGAGTCCCTAAAGACTTATGCCGCTTAGGGCGAGGGGCCGGCCCTGTCCAGCTTATAGGCGTGTATCGTGCCCCGAATTCGGCCTTCCGAATACCAGGGGCTTCACTGAAATTTAAAGTTATAGAATTCTATGGCTAAGTGAGAGTGATAAAGCATTATTAGTCCGGTTGCCTTGTTCGTTGTGCTGAGCACCTCCCTCAAAGGACCCAAATATGGGAACAAGAGTGCTCAGGTTTATCCCGAACACCCCAGCACTCGTGGCATGGGGGCAGAAGCCGAGGACTAGCCATCTCTCAGATTGGATAAACGGCCAAACAGAAGGTAATATTTTAAATTCACACAAGCGTTGCATAGCGCATATGAAACAAGTTTTCATCATACAGAATCACACGAGCAAGTTTATTCAAATATTACATCTTTTGAACACTCGTCCGCGATGAGACGGGCACCCAGCAAAACACCCTCGTAGTACATCTCGGGGTGGCGGTGCTCCTTGCCCTCTGGCGGCCCCTCCTTGATCAGCTTCACGGCATCTAGCTTGACCCACTGCAATTTCATATGGGCGAAAGCCCGACGTGCACCTTCAATGCAGACAGATCGCTTGACGACCTCCAGCCGCGGGCAGGCATCCACAAGCCACCTCACCAGGCCAAAGAAGATGTTCAGAAGGGCGTTGCCAGGCCACAGCCGGACTATAAAGCTCTTCATGACCTGATCGGCTGCCTTATGTAGCTCGACCATCTGCTTCGGCTGGTCGCTCATTGGCACAGGATGTTCGGCCTCAGCATACTGAGACTAGAACAGCTTCTCCGTCAAGCTTCCATCCTCGGCCTGGTAAAATTGTGCGGCATCAGACACACTACGGGGCAAATCTGCGAATGCTCCTGAAGAGCTCCGGATCCGGGTAAGTAATCGGTAATTTACTTTTACATGCTTGCTTTGCATATAGAAAGCCTTACCCGCCGCTATCTTCTTCATCGCGTCGATCTCTTGGAGGGCCTTTTGGGCTTCGGCCTTGGCACTTTTTACACTCTCGAGGGCCGCGGCAAGCTTAGACTCCCGCGTCTTGGAGTCAAGCTCCAACGCCTCGTGCTTCGCCACAAGAGCCTGGAGCTCTTGCTGCACCTCGCCCACCCGAGCCTCATGCTTCTCTCGCTCAGTGCGCTCCTTGGCCACTGTATCTTCGGCCTTGGTCAGCGCTTGCTTCAGGGTCGCCACCTCGGTCGTGGCCCCTGGCAAACATACGATGATCCTGTCATTTTGCAATCACGTCCTCTTTTATATACACAAGACAGGGTATTACTTACCCTTGTTCTCCTCGAGCTGCCTATTGGCAAGGTCGAGCTCTTTCCAGGACCCCTCAAGGTCCTGCTTCAGTACGGCGACCTCCGCAGTTAGTGCAGCGGACGCCAGCAGCGAAGCCTGCATATGCATATTGACATACTTATATTAGACTCCTGCGATATTATTTGATCCTCTGTTCGGCTTTTCTTTGTGAACACCAAACAAAGCATCAGGGGCTACTGTCTATGCGGTAATATTTCTACTACATTTTAAAACACTTACCTCAAAGCCTGTTAGAAGGCTGGCACAGGCTTCAGTCAATCCGCTCTTGGCGGACTGAACCTTCTGGATCACCGCACTCATGATAGTGCGGTGCTCCTCGTCGATGGAAACGCTGCGAAGCGCTTCCGGCAGATTGTCCGGTGCCTCTGGATGGACAAAGGTCACCGGCACAGGCGTCTTGCCCCTTTTAGAAGGGGGCCGCCTGCCCGAGCCTGGAACCGCTGGAGGTTCCGGCGCGGTGTTCGGCTGAGGGCCGAACTCGGAGCTCTCAGGGGCCCCGTCCTCTCGGCTCCCAGAGTCCGAAAGGTCGCCTTGAGGCGCCTCCGGGACTGTCTCCCCTCGATCCGGTGCCTCTTGAGACAACACCTCGGTGTCGTCGGCAGGATGAGGGGAGGTGGCGGTCAGAACTGGATCGCTATCCCTGTCCGACAAGCCCAAGGAGCCGTCCGATGATACATCGATACTGGCTCGGGGCGGCCTGCATAATTGTGTTCGGCATTAGGGAAAGCTGTCGGCATTCTGGGAACGGGGGTCCCCAGACTTGCCTGCCTGCGGCCTGCGGCATGGCTCAAAGGGGGGCCCAGCACGGCCCATCTTCACCAACACAAACTCAAGACCCTCGCGAGGGGCCAAGCCTCGCAGGGCGGACGGCATGGAGCTTCCTCAGGCGCGGCCTCGTCAGGCTGGCTCACGAGGAGGCGGAGAGATCAAGACAGGGTACCTCGCGAGGTGCCCGTGACGCAAGCCATGACGACTCAGGGTGCCAGGCGGGTGCCAGCCTGCGCAGCGTCCTCCTTTCCTCTTTGGTGCAAAGGGGGCAAGCGCAGCCGTGGAGTACCGAGGCATCAGGCAAAGGTTGCCATTTCGGTGCAACGAGACCAAGGCTAGGAGGACTACGAGACGGAGGTCACCGTGGAGCCCAAGACGGCGTCATCACTAGAGCTTTGCGCAGGCGAAGACTACTTTTGTCAGGAGCTGCTCCCAAACGGCACGACGCTTGCGCATGGGTCCGTCCCTGCAACACCGACGAACCTGGATGGCTGAGCTCTGGCCGCGGCAGCCCTGCATAGCGTCACCTCGTCAAGCCTTCAGTGCCTCACTACCCTTCGGAAGCAACCAATGGCTGACCGTCAACTGTTATGGCAACCCCTTGCTTTTTCTATGATGGACCTACAGGACCTCCTGAAGGAGCCGCGTCAGGCAAGGCTCTTGCTGTGTCTCCTTCGCTCTCGTCAGCGCGAACCGCTTGCATGTTAAAGGGGGGGTACCTGAGCATCGCGACTCAGGGCTCTTACTGGCTCTCCAGCCCTCACCCTCTGGCCTTGACCACGGCATCGCGACCTGGCATACCAGCGACGGCTGAGACCAGCTCGAGGGCCGGGACCCGAGGACGTAGAGCAGAAAGGGGAGCAAAGGCGAGAGGAGAGAGACACGCGAGGACTTCGCCGAGCAACCTCGCGCCTACCGATGCACGGGCCCGGCCACACGCTAGAGAGCGGCCCCTGATCCTCGAGTAAGTTATCGCCCGGAAGCGCCAGCTACCGTGGCACCATCCCTGCACCTAATGCTATCCCATGTTAGCGACGTCGCTCCCCTTTCTCACCGAACGACAGCTGCTTGGGCGCCAAAGGGGACCTCCTGAGCATCGCGATTCAGGGGCTCTTACCGGACTCCGGGTCGCTCACCTCCTGGCCTTGACCACGGCATCACGACCTGGCATACCAGCGATGGCTGAAGCCACCTTGGGACTGGGACCTGTCGGCGCAGAGCACCAAGCCCTAGTGAGGTTCGAAAGGGAGGACCGAGCTAAGACGGAATGAGCAACTCGCGCAAATATACAGCAAGGGTTATATTAACAAACAGGATCACAGTCACCTCACAAGCCCCCACGGGGCGCGCTTTTGGTTCCTCGCAGGGAACAGATCCTAAAGAGACGCAAACTACGCGCATCGCTACAAAAGACGCCATCATCAACAGTGGGCCGCCAAGTACCGACGCCAACCCCATCCAGATCAGAGTCGGCGGCGGCCTGACGGGCCTGCCCTGCTCCGGGAGCGGCGCCGGCTCGGGGGCTCGTAGCTATCGTCGCTCGTCTCTGGAGTCGCGAAGGGCTCGCCGGAGTCGCTGGAGCCTCCAACGTCTCCACCGCCTAAGGAGCCGCCAAGGGAGCAATTCGTGAGCCCGGTCCTCGTCACAGCAGGGCCCTGGCCGTCTTCACCGGGGCAGCACTCCACCCGGCGCCCGTCCGCGTCGAAGACCTTGAGGAGCATCACCGAAGCCCCGTCGTAGTCAAAGTGGACCGTGAAGATGCCCCTTGTCCTGCAAACCCGGGCAATCTCTCTCCAGCACCGGGTCATGTAGACCTCGCCCGGGACAACGACCGCGACCTCTGCCTCGGTCGTGAGGGTGCTGCAGCCGGCGTGCTGCAGCCAGAGCTCCAGGGGCTCCCCCTGCGGGATGACGGAGGCGAAGAAGGGAGGAAGACGGATCCAAGACTGAAGAGGAATGGCAACGTGGAGCATGAACTCCTGGGAGGAGCCCTCAGAGTGGACCCCAGGGGGGACGACCCACATCTTCGTGACCCGTCGGCACCGGCGGTGGCGCCGCCCGTGACGGTCAGCATCAGCTCCTTCAGGGCCCTCGACGAGGGTGTACAATGGAAGCGGGAACCCCGGCGGCGCCCGCTCGCCCCAAGGCCCTGACACCACTTGAAGGGCCCCCTCGTCTGGGCCATGGTGGACATGCCGTTTCTTCGGCGGAAGTGGGTCTGGTCCCTCTCGGGGAGCCTTTCCCTTCTCTACCGACGAGAACCGGTAGATCGGAGCCATCGCATCAAGACGGAGCAAGAATCGGGAAGAAGGCAAAGCAAGAAGGGATGGACTGGAAGGACGCACGACATCCCGTACTTATAGCCGGCGGATGCCAACCGCCGACCTCCACGATCGCAGGTAATCATGACCCATTTTGCATGCAGGGACTTGTCCAATCCGAGCAGTTGCCGAGGCGCCGTGGGGACGTGGAGACGCCCACGTCCAATCAACCGCCACGCGGCGCCCAAGGCCGCAGGCTGTTAGGGCCCGCGGCGCTTCGCTCTTGCCCTTCCGCCTCCCTGCACGGCCAAGTCCGGGCGCGCCTTGGGCCCGGGGGCTACTGTCGGTGTTCTGGGAACGGGGGTCCTCAGACTTGCCTGCCTGCGGCCTGCGGCGTGGCTCAAAGGGGGGCCCAGCACGGCCCATCTTCACCAACACAAACTCAAGACCCTCGCGAGGGGCCAAGCCTCGCGGGGCGGACGGCACGGAGCTTCCTCAGGCGCGGCCTCGTCAGGCTGGCTCACGAGGAGGCGGAGAGATCAAGGCGGGGTACCTCGCGAGCTGCCCATGATGCAAGCCATGATGACTCAGGGTGCCAGGCGGGTGCCAGCCCGCGCAGCATCCTCCTTTCCTCTTTGGTGCAAAGGGGGCAAGCGCAGCCGCGGAGTACCGAGGCATCAGGCAAAGGTTTCCATTTCGGTGCAACGAGACCAAGGCCAGGAGGACTACGAGATGGAGGTCACCATGGAGCCCAAGACGGCGTCATCACCAGAGCTTTGCGCAGGCGAAGACTACTTTTGTCAGGATAGTTGATACTTGTTGTCCCTCTTCAAATTAGCCCACCATTGTTGGCTCCCTTCCCGCTCAATATTTGGGGAGAGGACCAGGGCCACTATAAATAGGACCGGCCACCCACGTAGCAAGGGGTCGGTTCGGCTCAGTTTCCTCCAAGGGCTCGACAAGTAGAGAGGTGGTAAAGAGAGAGAGAGAGAGTGAGATAGAGAAAGGTGGCTGAACTCCTCCCAGCAGTTCATTGCCCCAGCCAAGAACAGACCCTCGCGAGGCTGTTCTTCCTTGTACTGTCCATCATCAGGGGGCTACTGAGGGAGTCCTGGATAAGGGGGTCTCTGGACAGCCGGACTATCTCCATTGGACGGACTGTTAGACTATGAAGATACAAGATTGAAGACTTCGTCTCGTGTCCGGATGGGACTCTACTTGGCGTGGAAGGCAAGATAGGCAATACGGATATGGATATCTCCCCATTTGTAACCGAGCTTGTGTAACCCTAACCCTTTCCGGTGTCTATATAAACCGAAGGGTTTTAGTCCGTAGGACAACAACCATAACATACAATCATACCACAGGCTAGCCTCTAGGGTTTACCCTCTCTGATCTTGTGGTAGATCTACTCTTGTACTACCCATATCATCAATATCAATCAAGCAGGACGTAGGGTTTTACCTCCATCAAGAGGGCCTGAACCTGGGTAAAACATCATGTCCCCTGCCTCCTGTTACCATCCGGCCTAGACGCACAGTTCGTAAGCATCATTCATAGTAGAAGTAGCATCATCAATAACTTGCGACATATCATAATTAATAGTATGTGGTGGTGTTGCAAGTTTACTCATAACATAAGGTGAATCTAAAGCGGAACTGGATGGTAGTTCCTTACCTCCCCTCGTCCTTGAGGGAAAAATCTTAGTCTTTGGATCCTTCAGATTCTTCATAGTGATAATATGATAATATTCCCAAGTGACTCAACAAATATAGCTATGCTCCCCGCCAACGGCGTCAGAAGAAGGTCTTGATAACCCACAAGTATAGGGGATCGCAATAGTTTTCGAGGGTAGAGTATTCAACCCAAATTTGTAGATTCGACACAAGGGGAGCCAAAGAATATTTGAAGGTATTAGCAGCTGAGTTGTCAATTCAACCACACTTGGAGATTAATTATCTGCAACAAAGTGATTAGTAGCACAGTAGTTTGATAGTTTTGATAATAGTGACAGCAGCAACGGTAACAGTAGCAGTGATAGCAATATTTTGTAGCAAGTGTAACAGTGATGATAGTAGTAGTAACTTAGCAGAAACAATATAAGATAAATTCGAAGGCATTAGATCGGTGACTTGTTGGATGATATTCATCATGTGACAGTTATAACCTAGGGCGATATGACACTAGCTCCAGTTCATCGATATAATGTAGGCATGTATTCTGTAAATAGTCATACGTGCTTTATTAAAATAACTTGCATGACATCTTTTGTCCTACCCTCCCGTAGCAGTGGGGTCCATATTGGAAACTAAGGGATATTAAGGCCTCCTTTTAATAGAGAACCGGAACAAAGCATTAACACATAGTGAATACATGAACTCCTCAAACTACAGTCATCACTGGTAGTGGGCCCGGTTGTTGTCACTCCGGGGTTGTCGGATCATAACCGTGGTACGTGACTATAACTTGCAAGATCGGATCTAAAACATGGATATAATGATGAATTCATAAACGGTTCAGATCTGAAATCATGGCACCCGGGCCCAAAGTGACAAGCATTAAGCATGGCAAAGTCATAACAACATCAATCTAAGAACATAGTGGATACTAGGGATCAAGCCCTAACAATACTAACTCGATTACATAATGAATCTCATCCAACTCCTCACCGACCAGCGAGCCAGTGGGGAGCATCATGGAATTGGTGATGGAGAAGGGTTGGTAATGACGACGAACAAGATCCCCCTCTCCAGAGCCCCAAACGGACTCCAGATCTGCCCTCCCGAGGAAGAACAGGGCTTGGCGGCGGCTCCGTCTTGTGGATCACGATAATTCTTTCTCCCTGATTTTTTCTGGAATAATATGAATTTATAGTATCAGCGGGGTCATCAGCGGGGCCACCAGGTGGGTTGTACCCACCCAGGGGCCCCTCTCCGGTGGGTCTTGGCTCCAGAAATTCTTATTGTTGGTATAAAAATCATCAAAAAGGTTCATTCCATTTTGAGAACTTTTATTTCTGCACACAAAAAAACACCATGGTAGTTCTGCTGAAAACAGCGTCAGTCCGGGGTTAGTTTCATTCAAATCATGCAAATTAGAGTTCAGAACAAGAGGAAAAGCTTGAGAAAAAGTAGATACATTGGAGTTGTATCAAGTGGTGGTTGATAAATAGCAAGAGCACCCTACTGGTCAGGGGCTGGCACCTCATCAAAATTATCAGAAGGCCCAGAGTTCTGCATAACCACAGATTCTTGAGAAACAAGTTGCAGATCATCATCCTCAAAGACCTCCTCAATGATTACATTATCATGTTGATTACCATGGTGCTGGCATAACAAAGTTTATGTTGTCAAACTGTAGATTACTAGGCAGTGTGTGTGGATTGTCATTCATAGGCATCGGATCCTCATCATCAGGTAGGATATCGGCAAACTCGGCACACAAAACATAAACCGGAGCAGTCCAGGAAATACGAGTAGCACCAAAATCTAAATATTCACGGTACACAACATCTCGAGGTACTTGCTGAGGGCAAGGGAAAGAAACATAGACCATCGTCCTAACTGATACGTCTCCAACATATCTATAATTTTTTATTGTTCCATGCTATCATATTATCTATTTTGGATGTTTTATATGCATTAATATGCTATTTTATATTATTTTTGGAACTAACTTATTAACCCAGAGCCCGGTGTCAATGATGACCCACAAGTATAGGGGATCAACTGTAGATCTTTTAGATAAGTAAGAGTGTCGAACCCAACAAGGAGCAGAAGGAAATGACAAGTAGTTTCCGGTAAGGTATTGTCTGCAAGTGCTGAAATTGTAAGTAGCGGAGTAGTTTGATAGCAAGATAATTTGTAACGAGCAAGTAACGATAATAGTAACAAAAGTGCAGTAAGGTACCCCAATCCTTTTGAGGCAAAGGACAGGGCAGAATGGTCTCTTATGATAAGCAAAGCTTTGTTGAGGGTACACGGGAATTTCATCTAGTCACTTTCATCATGTTGGTTTGATTTGTGTTTGCTACTTTGATAATTTGATATGTGGGTGGACCAGTGATTAGGTGTTGTTGTTACTTGAAAAGACCTTCTACTTATGATTAACCCTCCCGCAAGCATCCGCAACTATGAGAAAAGTATTAAGAATGAATTCTAACCATAGCATTAAACTTTTGGATCCAATCGGTCCCTTACGAAATAGCGCATAAACTGGGGTTTAAGCTTCTGTCAATCTCGCAACCCACCATCTAATTGCTACTCCACAATGCATTCCCTTATGCACAAATATGGTGAAGTGTCATGTAGTCGGCGTTCACATGACACCACTAAGGGATTAACAACATACAGACTATCAAAATACCGAACACATATCAAGTTCACATGATTACTTGCAACATGATTTCTCCCGTGACCTCAAGAACAAAAGTAACTACTCACAAATAATGATCATGCTCAAGATCAGAGGGGTATTAAATAGCATAATGGATTTGAACATATAATATTCCACCAAATAAACCATATAGTAATCAACTACAAGATGTAATCAACACTACTAGTCACCCACAAGCTCCAATCTATAGTTCCGCTAACAAGGTTGAACACAAGAGATGAAGTAGGGTTTGAGAGGAGATGGTGCTATTGAAGATGTCGTTGGAGATTGCCCTCCCCAAGATGGGAGAGTTGTTGGTGATGGTGATGACGATGATTTCCCCCTCCGGGAGGGAAGTACCCCCGGCGGAATCGCTCCATGATACGTCCCTGTCGTTTCTACTTTTCTAAACACTTTTGACCTTGTTTTGGACTTAAACTTGCATGATTTGAATGGAACTAACCCGGACTGACGTTGTTTTCAGCAGAATTGCCATGGTGCTATTTTTGTGCAGAAATAAAAGTTCTCGAAATGACCTGAAAATCAACGGAGAATTATTTTGGAATATATAAAAAATACTGGAAGGAAGATGCACGTCAGGGGGGCCTCCACCTGTCCACGAGGGTGGGGGCGCGCCATACCCCCTGGGTGCGCCCCCTGCCTCATGGGCCCCCTGATGCTCCACCGACCTCAACCCTGACTCCATATATTCGTGTTCGGGGAGAAAAGAAACCAGGGAGAAGGATTCATCGCGTTTTACAATACGGAGCCGCCGCCAAACCCTAAACTCTCTCCGGAGGGCTGATCTGGAGTCTGTTCGGGGCTCCGGAGAGGGGAATCTGTCGCCATCGTCATCATCAACCTTCCTCCATCACCAATTTCATGATGCTCACCGCCGTGCGTGAGTAATTCCATCGTAGGCTTGTTGGACGGTGATGGGTTGGATGATATTTATCATGTAATCGAGTTAGTTTGGTTAGGGTTTGATCCCTAGTATCCACTATGTTCTGAGATTGATGTTGCTATGAGTTTGCTATGCTTAATGCTTGTCACTAGGGGCCGAGTGCCATGATTTCATATCTGAACCTGTTGGGGATACAGCTACCAGGTATGACCCGCCCAGGAGGGGCCGGGTCAACCCCAATGGCGGGTTACAAAAAAGAAGCCCAGTAAACATGCAAGGCGATGGTTTGTTATAGGGCTTGTAGTAGGCCCAAGCCCACAGGCGGCTTAAGGCCTGTAATTATAAACCGCCATATGTAACGAAAGACTTGTAAAGAAAGGCATATACAAGAAGTCACCGAGCCGGACAAGTTTTATGAGCCGGCCGGGATTCCGTAGGCCGGCATGCATCAACCCGTGTATATAAGGGGACGACCCGACGGCGGCTTAGGGACAAGAAACAACAGGTCTATAGCCAACCTAGCAGATTCGCTCCTTGGTCATCGAAACCTAGCAATACAACATCAACTGGACTAGGCCTTACCTTCATCGTAAGGGGCCAAACTAGTATAAACCTCTCGTGTCCTTTGTCTCGATTAACCCCTTTAAGCTTCCTAGTTGCGATGGCCCTATGACTAAGTCCTTTCACTCGGACATCTGCCGTGACAATTCCACGACAGTTGGCACCCACTGTGGGGCCAGCGCACGGTGGATTTGAGTTCTTAACGGGCAACTTCAAAGGGCTCAAGGGATACGCTGTGGGCCGGATGACCAAGAGTCATCGCGGCAAGCTCAACATCGACGATGAAGGCTGGGGCCCCGACACCGGCTAGATTGAGTACGGGTATTGGGTCCCCTTCGGCAGAATCCATGTCTTCATCGGCCGGATCGGCGAGTCAGGCCCTGAGCCGGACGTCTGCACCAACCTCATCGAGACGGCTCAGCGCGCGACACCCGCCCGGGCTCAACCCGCCGTGCAGCGGGCCTTCGTGGGTTGCATCCATGGAGGGGAATTTTCTGAAGGATCAATAGACGGTGGTGAGACGGTCGTTTGCTCTGACGGTACATCGTCCACAGGCGAGACAAATTCTTTGTATCAGCTACAAGATGGCGTGCTTGGGGGCTGTTCCGATGGAAGCAGTATTCCGGACCCGTTTGAGCCGCCGAATCGAGCCGGAGTCTTCATGGCTGGCACTCAACCTGGGCAGAATTCTACGGCTGCGGCAGCAATAACCACCGGGTCGGCAGCGGCCAGGTCAGGAGACCCCCCCCCCGGCTCAAGTATTAATGGACCTCATGGATAAGATGACAGCTCTGTTCACTGCTGTGGTTGAGCTGGCAGATAAGGCTCAGCACGACGCAGAGGTGGCATGACTACGTGAAGAGGTGGCACAAGCCAAGGAAAATTTAGTAGCGGAAGATGCCAGGATGGCCGCAGAATGGGCGGCTCTGGATGCACGTGCTCATCAGCTTCAAGCAGAGACTTTCCGGCTCTTAGTGGATCTGAACGCGTCAAACAAGGTCATGAGGAGAAGACACCAGAAAACTCAATCACGTCTGCCTCTGACTTACGATCCTAGGAACCTTTTCCACACACCCAGGGCCGGTCCCAGCAACCCGCCGGAGTCAAACCGGATCACAACACCCGGGACGGGGGCGCCGGTTTAGCCGAGGGCCATGGAACCATCCCGTGTGAATATTGCTCCGCCTCATTACACGTCAGTACCATCAGGTCACTTCTCTAACCCTTTGGAGAATTTAATTGCTACGTCGGCTCGTCTGGCGGCTCTACCAATGGAAGTCGACTCTCCAACGGCGGTCGAAACACAAAGGGTCAGAGAACTTCTTCAGACAGCCCTGGCACGGTAGGATGCGTACTCTTATAGTCGAGACACGATCCATTCAACCCCTCGCCCAAGCCGGAGCCCGAGCTATAGCAGGCATATGGACTCAGCGGCTATGTCAAGCAATGCCCAACGCCGTAACTAACCACGCAGGCATGACTCGGTGCAGGATGGAGCCTTTAACTTGGTGGATTAGGAGAGGATCCATCAGGAGGCTGAGCGGGCGGTTCAACTGGCAGCTGAGCAGGCGGCTCATCAGGCTTTTCCAGTTTATCCAGCAACCTCTGTTGAGGCAGGAGTGGCCACAAGGACAGGAGGTGTCCCTTGCCTGGTACCGGCTCTACGTAATGAGCGCTTGCCAAAAGATTTTAAGGGGCCTCGTAAGGTGCCTAATTACACGGCCGACTTGCAGCCTGGGGCATGGATTGAAAGTTATGAGATGGCGATGGAGCTATTGGAGGTCAGCGATGCAGCAATGGCTAAATATTTCACTATGATGTTGGATGGAACAGCTCGCACTTGGTTGAAAGGGTTGCCGCCCAACTCCATCGGCTCATGGGCGGAGTTAAAAGCCCGGTTCATTCAGAACTTCAAGGTCACATGTAAGCAACCTATGTCAATCATGGACTTGACTAACTGTAAGAAAGAGGAAGGTGAGTCCACGACCCATTGGGTGCGCTGGGTTAAAGAGATAATACATTCATCTGATAAGATGGATGCCGGCTCTGCAGTCTTAATGTTGGAGAAAAATTGCCGTTTTGAACCTCTGAAGCATAAGCTGGGGCGGCTCAAGCGTGATTGTCATGACATGGGCCAGTTGATGGCGGCTCTGGTCAAATATGCTAATTTAGATAGTACTAAGGATCCCGCGTCTGAAGAAGAGAAGGCAGGGAAGGGAAAAAAGAACAGCAATGGCAAGGGTCACCAGCATAACCCGGTGAATCAAGGAGGTAATAAACATAAGGCTGACGAGTTTGTGGCTAACACTAGTACACAGGGCAACAACCAACGGTGCAAGGGGAGGCCACCTCCTCGGTCCGGCAGGCCAGGTCCCACCTTGAGCAACTACTGAATGAACCCTGCCCAAGACACGGCACCCGGGAGAAGCCAGCTACCCATCTGTGGAAGGATTGTACGATCATGAAGGCGTTTAAAAATTCCAACATGTTCGATGGTAACCACGGACCTGGCGGCGGTTCAGGCGGTGGCGGCTTTCCTGGCCCGGGCGCCGGCTCAGGCGGAGGCGGCTTTCACGGCCAGGGCCATCCGGGTAGCCAAGGTGGTTATAATCAGCAATCCGACCAAAGTAATCAGCAGCAGCAGCAGTCCAGGTATCAGAGTAACCCAAAACAGCTAAACAATGGACAATACCACGTATTTATCACTAGTTTGTGCAAGAGGGACCAGAAACTTCACAAGAGGGTTGTAAACGTTGTTGAGCCGGCGGTTCCACATTATTTGGAACAGCCAACTGTGTGGAGTAGGGAGGATCACCCTCCCCGGGTTCATAATCCGGGTCACTTGGCTTTGGTAGTGGCGCCTCAGGTTGGTGGATATAAGTTTACTAAGGTACTCATGGACAGATGCAGTAGCATCAACATCCTCTATTATGAGACGTTTCGTCGCATGGGGTTGACTGACAAGAGTCTTAGACAATCCAACACTGTTTTTCATGGTGTTGTACCTGGTAAGTCGGCATACCCAGTTGGTAAGATTGAGCTGGAAGTGGCCTTTGGGGATGAATATGATTCTAGGGCTGAGAAGTTAACTTTTGAAGTGGTTAAGATCAAAAGCCCATATCATGCCCTGTTTGGACAGCCGGTTTACGCCAAGTTCATGGCTCGGCCGTGTTATGTGTATCTGCAGCTCAAGATGCCAGGTTATAAAGGCACCATCACAGTACATGGAAGCCGGAAAATAGCCCTGGAATATGAAGAAGGTGACGCTGCTTATGCTGAGTCTGTTTGTGCAACAGAGGAATTGAAGTTTTATAAAGATAATCTTGACCCGACATACATGACATCTTTGAAGAAGCCAACTACGGAGCATGAACCAGTGTTGAAATTCAAATCAGCTGATGACACCAAGATGGTTGATTTTGTGCCTGGCGACTCATCCAAACAATTCATTATCAGTGCTCACTTGGATCCAAAATAGGAAAGTGCGCTCATCGAGTTCATCCGTGAGAACTGAGACATCTTTGCATGGAAGCCTTCTGACATGCCAGGTGTCCCGAGAGAACTCGCTGAGCACACTCTCAATATTGATCCAAAATTTAGGCCGGTCAGGCAGTTTCTTCGATGGTTTAACGAGGAAAGGCGCAAGGCTATTTGAGAAGAGGTGGCCCGGCTCTTGGTAGCTGGGTTCATTGTTGAAGTTTTTCACCCGGAGTGGTTGGCTAACCCAGTGCTTGTGCTTAAACAGAACGGCACCTGGCGCATGTGTGTGGATTACACAGATTTGAACAAAGCTTGTCTGGCTGACCCTTTTCCTCTCCCTCGTATTGATCAAATCATTGATGCTACGGCGGGTTGCGAGCGTTTGAGTTTTTTGGATGCCTATTCGGGTTATCATCAGATGAAAATGGTAGTTAAGGACCAGGAGAAGACAACTTTCATCACTCCGTTTGGAGCCTTCTGCTATGTGTCTATGCCCTTTGGGCTTAAGAGTGCCCAGGCGACTTATCAATGATGTGTGCAGAATTGTGTTCACAATCAGATTGGGTGTAATGTTCATGCTTATGTTGATGATATAGTGGTGAAATCCAGAGAGAAGGAAACCTTGGTAACTGATCTGAAGGAGACCTTTGATAACCTCCGGGTCTACAAAATGATGCTTAACCCGGCTAAGTATGTTTTTGGAGTCCCAGCTGGCAAGCTCTTGGGCTTTTGGTGTCTAACAGACGTATTGAGGCTAATCCAGAGAAAATTAAGGCAATTACATCTCTGGCTAAATCGGCATGCATCAATGACGTTCAACGGTTGGCGGGTCGCGTCGCAGCCTTAAGCCGGTTAGGGGAGAAGGCGATGGCTTTGTATCAAATGATGAAGAAGGCGGATGACTTTGTCTGGAGTGACGCTTCTAACTCTGCTTTTGAGGATCTGAAGAAACAGCTCGCTGAGCCGCCGATTCTTACTGCTCCGGTTGAGAAAGAGCCGTTGTTGTTGTATGTGGCTGCTAACTCACGTGGTGTCAGTGTGGCCATTGTTGTGGAGCGCAAGGAGGCTGGCAAGGAACATCCGGTCCAACGGCCGGTTTACTACGTCAGTGAGGTGCTCATTGAATCTAAACAAAGATATCCACATTGGAAAAAGCTTGTTTATGGGGTGTTCATGGCAAGACGGAAGCTCAAGCATTACTTTCAGGGTCACCCAATCACTCTGGTTAGCTCTGCTCCTCTAGGAGACATTATTCAAAATAGAGAAGCCACAGGACGAGTCGCCAAGTGGGCTATTGAACTTGGGTCTCATGGTTTGAAGTATGTGCCACGTACTGCGGTCAAATCTCAAGCGCTGGTTGACTTCATTAATGACTAGACAGAGTTGCAGATGCCAGAGAAGAAACCAGACAACACATATTGGACGGTTCGTTTTGATGGGTCCAGACAATTGGAAGGCTCGGGGGCTGGAGTTTTTTTAACTTCTCCTCGAGGTGACAAGTTTTGTTATGTGTTGCGATTGATGTTTCCTTGTACTAACAACGCAACAGAATATGAATCCTTGCTCCATGGTCTTTGAATGGCTAAATAGATGAGTCTGAGCCGGGTACGGTGCCTTGGCGACTCAGATTTGGTGGCTCGGCAGGTGTCAGGCAGGTGGGATTCCAAGGATCCTCTCATGGCGGCTTATCGCCGCGAGGTCGACGCTATTGCAGGGCATTTTAAGGATTATCAAGTGGAACACATTGACCATAGAAAGAACGAAGCGGCCGATGCCTTAAGCCGGTTGGGATCTCAACGTAAGCCGGTGCCACCTAACAACTTTTTGGATGTTTTACATAACTCGTCTGTTAAGTTACCTACAGAGGAGGATTTGGCCATTCCTGACCCGGAGGCACAGTTGGTGGCAGCTCTTCATGTCATTCCAGATTTGACAGTACCGTTCTTGGCTTACATGACACGGGGCGAGTTACCAGAGGACGAGACCCTGGCCCGGCAGATAACCCGATGGTCCAAGTCAATGACAATTTCTGACGGTGAGTTGTATCATCGCAGCGTCACTGGAGCGTTTCAACGTTGTGTTTATCCTGAATAAGGTCAAGAAATTCTTCGTGAGATCCATGAAGGGGATTGTGGTCATCACGCCGGGTCAAAGTCTCTTGTGGCCAAAGCTTTTCGTCATGGTTTTTACTGGCTAACGGCTCACGCTGATGCGGAGGAGCTGGTCAGTAGGTGTGATGGATGTCAAAATTTTGCACGACGAGCGCATGTACCGACTCAGGAGTTGCGGATGATTCCAATCACTTGGCCATTTGCAGTCTAGGGGCTTGACATGGTTGGACCTTTCAAATGGTCCAAAGATAAAAAGACACATATTTTGGTGGCAGTTGACAAATTCACAAAATGGGTTGAGGCAGAGCTAGTGAGCAAGTGTGATGCAGCCACGGCGGTTCAGCTCATGAAAAAGGTGATTTTTCGCTTTGGTTTTCCGCACAGCATTATAACTGACAATGGCACTAATCTGTCCAAAGGTGCTATGGAGGAGTTTTGTCAACGTGAGCATATCCGGCTTGATGTTTCGTCAGTAGCTCACCCCCAATCCAATGGTCAAGCTGAGAGAGCAAATCAGGAAAACTTAAAAGGTCTCAAGTCCCGGCTTATGGTTCCCTTACAACGGACGTCGGGTTGTTGGGTAGAGGAATTACCCTCGGTGCTGTGGAGTATCAATACCACTCCTAACAGGTCTACAGGTTATACACCTTTCTTCATGGTTTATGGAGCAGAAGGAGTTCTGCCTAGTGACATCCGTCATGACTCGCCTCGCGTGGCGGCTTACGTTGAAGCTGATAATAAACAAGCTCGACAGGGTGCACTTGACTTGTTAGATGAGGAGAGAGATTTGGTGGCGGCTCGATCAACAATTTGTCAAAAGGACCTACGCCGTTATCACAGCCACCGGGTTAAGTCCAGAACCTTTCAAGAAGGTGACCTGGTGCTCCGGCTCATCCAGGATCTGTCTGATGCACACAAATTATCCCCGCCTTGGGAAGGACCCTTTGTGGTTAGCAAGAACTTTAACAATGGGTCATATTACCTCATTGATGTTCGAGAGCATAAAGACTCACGTAAGTCGGAGGAGGAGACCCGCCGGGCGTGGAACATTGCTCAGCTTCGACCATACTATACTTAAGCCACCGGCTCTCGTCATGTACATACTTTGACGTTGTATATATTATGATAAGTAATAAAGCAGGACCTCTGTCCTTTTCCCTTTCAATGATCATATATTTTTTATTATTTTCATTATTTAAAATGACTAAAAGGGGGCTGATCGTATCCGAATCTAGCTTAACCCTTTTGGTCCGGCCCATAATCATATTCGAATCTAGCTGTAAACCTCATGGTCATTTGGGGGCTTCTTGTTCAAACAGAGGTCGTATTCGAACCAAAGAGAACATAGTTGTCGTAACCCTCTTGATCGGCTCAAAGCCAAACTCACTAGGGGGCTTCTTGATCGTATCTGAATCATAGTTTAACCCCTTTTGGGTCTGACTTGGATCATATTCGAATCAGGGTCGTTAAGAACCTCTCAAGGTCATTTGGGGGCTTCCTGTTCAAACATAGGTCGTATTCGAACCAAAGAGAACATAGTTGTCGGTACCCTCTTGATCGGCGCAATGCCATAGTCACTAGGGGCTATATGATCGTATTTGAATCTTAGCTTAACCCCTTTGGTCCGGTTTACTGATCGTATTCGAATCAGAAGCCTCCAGTTTTTATTTAAATGTTTTGATTTACATTGTCTGAAGCCTAGTGTTTTTTGTTTTACTGTTTTTTATCACCTCAAATCTAACTGTCAGTATGGTTTCAAATTAAACCGGCTCGGTTATTTGACAATGAGTTGCCAAGGCATAACAGTCATCAAGACATATGGAAGTATTGACTTCTACAAAAGATTGGGTTATCAACCTCATCATCTGGGTCATGTAAACCGGTAGTCCAGATTCAAAGAACACAGGTATGACGGTGTCATTCAGGAATAGGTTTCTCTGTGTTTTTTCATTAATCAAAGGTTTTTTAGCCTTGTTTATCTTACATATGGTTCTGTCTTTTCCACTATGATAATTTCATAAGTCATATACCGGGTGTTTTGACCCGTCCAGTGCTAAACTGCCGGGCCAGCTATTTCATTTTTTACAAGAACAGAGTTAAAACATTGCAGATGTAATCACAAATGTGCTGCATATATATATTGACATCATTGACAAAGAGTCATATGCAACATTTTATGCACGATGGCATAGGCAAAACATGCAGTTTTCAAACTAATCTATTACAAGGCTTTGAGAGCCCACAAGATGGTTATGACTCTCCCCTTGCCGGTTCACCGCCTTCTATTGGTTGGAAGCTGGGATTGGACCAGTCAAAGCCGTTCAGAGCAATGAACTCCACTTCATCGTCAATCAGGCCGACTGGGTCGACTTTCGGGGCAAAAGTGTGTTGGCAAACCGGCGGGATAAGATCTATCACCTTGTAAGAGGGAGTCACCATCTTATTATTCTCCATATCAAAACCCAGCTGATATTTGTCAATGTTGGTCTCCTCTCCAAGAATGGTCTTGAGGACGAACTCCCCTCACACATGCAATAAAGTCATCTTGCTCAAATGGAGTCATGTCTTCCTTCATAGTAGGGTACCCCTTAGCCACGTCAACTGGGTCTAAATCCGGCACCCAGGCTTTGGAGCGGCTCAGGGCAGTCAGGGCTCTGGCTCTGGCACAGGATCGTTTGACCTCTTGAAACCTGGCGGGTAAGATCGATAACTTCTTCAAAACATCACTTAGGCAGTTGGGTCCTTGGTTGGCAGGAGAGATAGCGGCAAGCGCCTGTTGAGCCCCTGTTTACAGTTGTTCCACCAAGGTAGAAACCGCCTTCAGCTTTGTCACACTGTCCTGGCTCAGGTTGTTACTCCGCGGACCTGTAAGTATTTTAACAAAGGTTAAGCAGGCGGTTTACATTCTTGGTCAAAATAGAGTATAAGGGATTTATGCAAAAAAAACTCACCGAAGATGGCGGAGACCATTTGAGACACATGGTTTTTTAAACCGGTGAGCTCTATAGTAGCCTCCTCAAGAGCCGCCTCAGCTGTCTCAGTGTGTTGTATCAGCAGTGTCTTTTCTTCGGCCCAGGATTTCTTTTTTGCAGCTAAGCTGGTCTTCAATTTCTCAGATTCAGAGAGGCTCAATTGGAATTTAGCGTCAGTGGTCTTTATCTCTGTCTCCTGCTCCGCCAACTGGGTCTTGGCATCCATCAATTGAGAGCCCAGCTCAGATAAGGTGTTCTACAAAACATTCACAGGTGTGTGAAGACTTAAACTAAAAGTTATAAGGGTTCAAGTCTCAAGTACTTTGCACTGCAATACCACTTGACACTTGGGGGCTAATGTCTGCCAAAGCAATTTTTAAGACTTTTATATGTTTCAAGTCCCAAGGGTTTTACAAAGTAACAACACTTGGCACTTGGGGGCTAATGCATGATCTTCAGAAAGTTCTTCAAGATTGAACCGGATCACAATACTTATTGGGACTAGTAAAAGACAGTTACGTAATTAAGTACCGGTTCATTTATCATAAATTGAGTCGGTCCTTGGGGACTACAGGTGAAGGTTACGCTACTCCATTGGACTTTCGAAAAATCTAGAGGCAAAGTATCAACTTATATCATTAAGTCTACAGATCATTCAAGATTCATCATCTGAAGATTTGGGGGCTGGCAGAGTATAAGTAAACTGGAGAAAATACCTCATAGTTTAGCTGCAATTGTTTGACCATCTCGATTTCCGAGTCATGGCTGGAATGCACATGACTGAGATAGCCAGACAGTACATCATTGACATTGAGGTGAGCGTAGTGGGAGATATCAAACCGCACTTTCTGCTTCTCTAAAGCCTCTTGCTTAGCAGTATGCCGGGCTAATACAGTGGGGGTGCCCGGTTCAACAAACCGGCTACCGGTAATCAAAATGTGAGTATCAGAAGTTGTTGGTGGGTTAGCTGAGCTATATGGTTCAGTAATGGTCAGATTAAGGGTGGCCTCATCGGATGACAACTCAGGAGGGTCCAATTGAGTATGAACAGCCGGGTCTTCTGGTGCTATAGTTTGAGAGGGAGGAGTTGGCATGGCCAGCTCAGGTGCAGGAACTTTTGGGTCTTCTGTCGGCTTAATCACCTTGACCTTCTTGGATTTGGCTTGACCACTAAGAAAGATTTTATGAGACGGTTAGTATAATAATGCAGTTTTTTTTAAAAGATGATGAAGAAAGATGATTGCCCTTACCCAGGGGCAGTCTTGAAAGCCGGAAATTGAGTTTGTGACGAATCGCCAGAAGAGCGAGAAACCTCCTGCAAAGGTAAAATAAAGTTAGTGATGCAAGGGAATGGATCCATTGATGAAAGCAAAAGACAAAGATGAAAGAAACCTCATTTTGGCGTTTTCGAGGAGTTTGTTGTAAATCGGAAGGCGGTTCATCTTCGTCATTAGTCTGGGCCTGACGGTGGCTCTCATGTTGCTGCTTTTTCAAAAGAAAATGAGGGTCCAGATAAGCCAAAGGGTGCGAAAACCTTACTTTCCGGGTTACTAGTCGAAGTTTCTATCTTGGCAAAGGGGCTGAGTCAGAGGAAATAGTTACCTCTTCTTCCACGGCCTGGTTGGCCCCCGTGTCGTCCTGACAATAGTCAGTGTCAATAAGGTAGTTAAAAAGCTGGCCAAGGGAGTCAAGGGCTACCTCCGACTCAGAAGCATCATCCAGGTGGAATAAGTCAGATGTAGTCTTCTTCTTCTTGGGCTTCCAGGTCGTTTTCCTGGCGGCTATGGCAGCGGCTCTGGCCTTCTTAGCAGCTTCATGATCATACTTGGCATTCTACAAGTCAGATTTGGCCTGTAAACAAATAAACAGGTTAAAAGGTCATGCAAGTATTTAAACTACTGAGGAAAACACAAAATGAGAAAGAGGTCATGGGTTTTCACCTCTGGTGCTGGGTTAAGTTTACAGAAGGGGTTTAATCCAACCTTACTATAGTCCTCGTATTTGCCGTTCACAAGGATGGTTGACATTGCGACAACGTCTTCTTTAGTCAATGGAATAGAGCTATAACGCAGAGAGTCATTTGGGCCACCACCATACTCATACATTAACTTGGATTGGCGGCTTAGAGGGATGACCCGCCATGCGACCCAGCAACGGGTCAGGTCAACTCCAGTTAAGTCGTTCCCCAGTAAAGCTTGAATCTTTTTAATAGATGGAATAAGCTTCTTGCATTCAGCAGCGGTAAGCTTATCAGGGAGCACAAACATGGAATCCAGATGCTCCGCGCAATAACCCGGCAGTGGTTTTTCATTGGCTGGTGACGTATCTTGGCAGTAGGACCAGGTCTGATTCCAATCTTTGGGATGGCTTGGTAAGACTATTAAGGGAAAGATGGCGCCCTGTCGGCGCTGAATTGAGATTCCACCAAGCTCCAAACTAAGGCCGTTGGTGCATTCGTTCTGGCGGTTCAGATAAAAGTATTCTCTGAAGAGTTCCACGGTTGGTTCTTCTTGAAGATATACCTCACATAGAGCTTGAAAATTGCAGATATTGGAGATAGAGTTGGGTCCAATGTCTTGAGGGCGAAGCATGAAAAAATGCATAATGTCTCAGAAGCCCCGGTTCATGTGATCAGTGAAAATGATGACTTCACCGTCTTTGGGCTGAGGCCGTTCTTCGTCCGGGTCAAGTGCACGATAAGACATAACATTTTTCTCTGGCAAAAATCCTATGGTGACAAATTCTTTCAAGGTATCCTCAGTAACTGTGGAAGGGACCCAGTTGCACACAGTTGGTGCTTTTGACGGCATGATGAGCAAAGGACAAACTGAAAAGATAATAATGTGTCGGTTCAATTCAATGGTGAAATTAAAAGTTAAATGATGATGATACAAATGAGTAATGGTGGCTTAAGTAAGGGCTAATGACATATAAAGGAAAGGTGAGCCGGCGTGATAAGCCGCCATGACTAAAGACATTCGAAGGAAGCCCGAAACAGAATTGGCTAAGTGTTGAGACAAACAAGTTTCCCAAGATATTACTATTATTCTGGATCAAAATGGGTTAGAAAAGAAAAATAAATTTAGACCTAAAAAACGAGCGCGGAGGAGTTCATCAGCTCTAAGAAGGTATCTGTACAAAGGAAAGGGATCTACTAGCATCTAAAATGGGTGTAAAACCACTACCGCATAAGTTCTACATTCCTTCTAGATCAAAAGAGGGACGGAGAAGAAACTACAAGAAGGTCTGTGATGAACGGCGAAGAACACCGACGAACTCGCAACCCTAATACAGATCTAAGGGTGCGGAAAGGTAGGAACTGACGAATGCAGATCTACTGCGAATGGTCGCCGTGGTTCTCTGGACGAGCTCAGGGTGATGCAGCGGCCGACATTAAGGGCGGCAGTGAGCGCTATGGCAACGGCGGAGCTCGAGAGGCAGAGAGGTGGCGAGAAGATGGAAGGAAGAAGAAGAAAGAGGAAGGACTAACCGAGCCTATTTATAAGGGGATAAGTGAACAAGCAGGCGCGAAAACTGAGGAAGACCAAAATAATGATTATCCAGCTAAACAGACGCCTCGATTCTCGGAAGACATTAAAAGATAAAGATCCATTGAAGATGACGTCATAGTAGGCTTTCATGTTTTCGGAAGATGACGTCATGGCGGGTTACAGAGTTTTTACAGACAGAGGAAGATGGATTTCGTCTAAGTGTTGAAGATTGACAAAGAACAAAGTTCAAGTCAACCTGGGGCCTAATGTTGGGGATATAGCTACCAGGTATGACCCGCCCAGGAGGGGCCGGATCAACCCCAATGGCGGGTTACAAAAAAGAAGCCCACTAAACATGCAAGGCGATGGTTTGTTATAGGGCTAGTAGTAGGCCGAAGCCCAGAGGCGGCTTAAGGCCTGTAATTATAAACCGCCATATGTAACGAAAGACATGTAAATAAAGGCATATACAAGAAGCCACCGAGCCAGACACGTTTTATGAGCCGGCCGGGATTCTGTAGGCCGCCAGGCGTCAACCCATGTATATAAGGGGACGACCCAGCGGCGGCTTAGGGACAAGAAACAACAGATCGATAGCCAAGCTAGCAGATTCGCTCCTTGGTCATCGAAACCTAGCAATACAACATCAACTGGACTAGGCCTTAACTTCACCGTAAGGGGCCGAACCAGTATAAACCTCTTGTGTCCTTTGTCCCGATTAACCCCTTTAAGCTTCCCAGTTGCGATGGCCCTACGACTAAGTCCTTTCGCTAGACATCTGCCGTGACAATTCCACGACAGAACCTATTATGTTTTCATCAATATATGGGAGTTCTTGATCCTATCTTGCAAGTCAATAGTCACCTACTATGTGTAATGATCCGGCAACCCCGAAGTGACAATAATCGGGACCACTCCCGGTGATGACCGTAGTTTGAGGAGTTCATGTATTCACTATGTGTTTATGCTTTGGTCCGGTACTCTACTAAAAGGAGGCCTTAATATCCCTTAGTTTCCGCTAGGACCCTGCTGCCACGGGAGGGTAGGACAAAATATGTCATGCAAGTTCTTTACCATAAGCACGTATGACTATATTCGGAATACATGCCTACATTACATTGATGAACTGGAGCTAGTTCTGTGTCACCCTAGGTTATGACTATTACAAGATGAACCACATCTGACATAATTCTCTATCACCATCCATTGCCTACAAGCTTTTCCATATATTGTTCTTCGCTTATTTACTTTTCCATTGCTATTGTTATCATCACTATAAAACAACAAAAATATTATTTTTGCTACCGTTACTTCTGCTACTGTTACCACTACTATCATATTACTTTGCTACTAAATACCTTGCTGCAAATATTAAGTTTCCAGGTGTGGTTGAATTGACAACTCAGCTACTAATACTTGAGAATATTCTTTGGCTCCCCTTGTGTCGAATCAATAAATTTGGGTTGAATACTCTACCCTCGAAAACTGTTGCGATCCCCTATACTTGTGGGTTATCAAGACTATTTTCTGGCACCATTGCCGGGGAGCATAGCTCTATTCTTTGAGTAACTTGGGATTTATATCTGTTTATCATTATGAAGAACTTGAAAGATCCAAGAACCAAGATTTATCCCTCAACTACGAGGGGAGGTAAGGAACTGCCATCTAGCTCTGCACTTGATTCATCTTTTGTTTTGAGTAAATTGCGACACCTACACCTGCTATTCATTCTGATATGTATGATACTTATGACGAAACTACGTCTATGCTTGATACTACTGTGCCACTTGCTAAATTTCTTGATGAACAACTTGCTAGGGCTAGAGAGAATGAAATTATTGAAACTGATAATATTGATGAAAGTGATGATGAAGATTCTCCCCCTAGATATGAATTACCTGTTGTGCCTGAGGGCTATGTTATGGATGAAGAAACTGCTAGAGATTTTCTTGCTTGCAATGATAGGAGTGATCTTAAGAAATTATTAGCTAAGCTGAAACAAAAAACTCTGAATGCTAGAATGAAATATGATCCTGCTTATGCTACTTCACCTATCTTTGTTACTGATAAGGATTATGAATTCTCTGTCGACCCTGATATAATTACTTTGGTTGAATATGTTCCTTTCTATGGCTATGAATCTAAAAATGTTGTGGCACATCTTACTAATTTAAATGATATAGCCACCATGTTCACTAATGATGAGAAAACTCGCTACTATTATATCCTTAAGATATTTCCATTCTCATTAAATGGTGATGCTAAGATATGGTTTAATTCTCTTGATCCTGGTTGTGTGCGTAGTCCCCAGGATATGATTTATTACTTCTCTGCTAAATATTTCCCTGCTCATAAGAAACAAGCTGCTTTAAGGGAAATATATAATTTTGTGCAAATTAAAGAAGAGAGTCTCCCACAAGCTTGGGGGAGGCTTCTCCAATTAATTAATGCTTTGCCTGATCATCCTCTTAAGAAAAATGAAATACTTGATATCTTTTATAATGGACTAACCGATGCTTCCAGAGACCACCTGGATAGTTGCGTTGGTTGTGTTTTTAGGGAAAGAACACCAGATGAAGCTGAAATTCTATTGAATAATATGTTAGCCAATTAAAATAATTGGACACTTCCTGAGCCAAGTCCTAAGCCAACTCCAAAGAAAAGGGGTATTCTATTTCTCAGTCCTGAAGATATGCAAGAGGCAAAGAAATCTATGAAGGAAAAAGGTATAAAAGCTGAAGATGTTAAGAATTTACCTCCTGTTGAAGAAATACAGGGTCTTAATTTACCTCCTATAGAAGAAATACATGGTTTAAATCCATCACCTATTGAAGAAACACATGGTCTTGATAACCCGACACAGGTAGTAAAGGTAAATTCTCTCTATAGATTTGATGAAGGTGATATTCCTTGTTATAAGTCTGCTAGCCAATGCTTAGATGAGTTTGATAATTTTATTGTTAAACAAGAGAACTTCAATGCTTATGTTGGTAGACAGTTGAAACATAGTGCTTATATGATTGAACCCTTGAGTGATTATATGGCTACTGTTAAAGGTGAACTTAAACTTATTAGTAAACATGCTTCTATGGTTACCACTCAAGTAGAACAAGTACTTAAAGCTCAGAATGATTTTCTCAATGAATTGAATAGTACAAATAATAATGTTGTTAGAGTTGTGACTAGAGGTGGTAAAATGACTCAGGAACCTTTGTATCCTGAAGGCCATCCTAAGAGAATTGAGCGGGATTCTCAGAGAAATAATGTAGATGGACCTAGTCCTTCTAAGAAGAAGAAAAAGAAAAATGATAGGACTTTGCATGCTTCTAGTGAACCTGTTGTAGACACACCTAAGAATCCCAATGATATCTCTATTTCTGATGCTGAAACACAATCTGGTAATGAACATGAACCTAGTGATAATGCTAATGATGATGTACATGTTGATGCTCAACCTAGTAATGATAATGATGTAGAGATTGAACCTGCTGTTGATCTTGATAACCCACAATCAAAGAATCAATGTTATGATAAGAGAGACTTTGTTGCTAGGAAGCATGGTAAGGAAAGAGAACCATGGGTTGAGAAACCCATGCCTTATCCTCCTAAACCATCCAAGAAAAAGGATGATGAGGATTTTGAGCGCTTTGGTGAAATGATTAGACCTATCTTTTGGCGTATGCGTTTGACTGATATGCTTAAAATGAATCCTTATTCTAAGTACATGAAAGATATTGTTACTAATAAAAGAAAGATACCGAAAGCTGAAATTTCCACCATGCTTGCTAATTATACTTCCAAGGGTGGAATACCTAAGAAACTAGGAGATCTCGGAGTACCAACTATACTTTATATCGTAGACTTGATTTGAATAAGTAGACTCGCTCTATTAAAAGAAACTATGTTAAAACTGCTTTATGTGATCTTGGAGTCGGTGTTAGTGTTATGCCTCTCTCTTTATATCGTAGACTTGATTTGAATAAGTTGACACCTACTGAAATATCTTTGCAAATGGCTGAAAAATCAACTGCTATACCTGTCGGTATTTGTGAGGATGTGCCTGTTGTGGTTGCAAACGTTACTATTTTAACGGACTCTGTTATTCTCGATATTCCCGAGGACGATAGTATGTCTATTATTCTTGGAAGACCCTTTTTGAATACTGCAGGGGCTGTCATTGATTGCACCAAAGGCAATGTCACTTTTCATGTTAATGGTAATGAGCATACGGTACACTTTCCGAGGAAACAACCTCAAGTCCACAGTATCAATTCTATTGGCAAAATTTCAACTATTACTATTGGAGGTTTTGAATTTCCTCTTCCTACTGTCAAGAAGAAATATGATATTCTTATTGTTGGGGACATGCATATCCCTGTTGAGGTAACCTAGTGTTATTCAAAAATTCTCCGGTTCCATGTTATTCGGAATGAGTTTCTTAACAAGACCTGATCAACCTTGTTAGTGGATTCCTTTTGATGAGCATGAGATGGATGAATTTAGAAAACACAACTCTCTGTACCCTCTTTTTAATTTCTGTTATTTATATTAAATAAAGCAAAAATAGTATTTTTCTGTTTGTTTTCTGAATTATCAATGCAATAAAAATACCCGAAAATAAAAATTCTCCAAATGCCCTGAAAATTAAATATGATTTTTTTTCTAGAGTATTTGAGGATATCTGGCACTGAGAACACAGCAGGGGAGCAAGCACCTGACCACGAGGGTCCAGGGCGCGCCCTACCCCCTGGGTGCACCCCTGCCTCGTGGGCCCACGGTGGCTCCCCTCCACTTATTCCAGCTACAACACACTTCTTCCTCCCACAAAAATCACCAACCAGCTCAAACCCGAGTCCAAGCTCATTTTGCTGCCATTTTCGATCTCCTTGCTCAAAGCTCCATTCACAAAACTGCTTTGGGGGATTGTTCCTTAGTATGTGACTCCTCCAATGGTCCAATTAGTTTGTGTTCTAGTGCTCTATTCATTGCAAATTTTGCTGCTTAGGTCACCTTGTTCTTGAGCTTGCATGTCAAATGTATATGGTCAAAAGTAGTTTTAATGCATGATATATATCCTCTAGGCACTTGTGGGAGTAGTTGCTTTCAATTTTGTTGAGTTTGGTTCACTTTTATTTTGAAGTTACTAAAAATTTCAGAAATTTTTCAGAGGAAGAAGTATGTTTAGGAAAACGTACCAAGGTGGTCCTTCAAGGAAGCAAGGACCCAGGCTCGCAATACGCGATGCCGATGATGAACCACTAAGGGAAGCTCAGGTGTGGGCTTGTGAATGGCCATCAGAGGACTTTATGGATCGAGCAGGAATCAAGGAAGAATTTAACACGTATGTGCGTAATGCCGATCTTGAGAGCTTCGAGGCAGATAAGTGCCGCCAATACCACTATCTCACTGATTCCTTTGTGAGGAGGTTTGAATTTTCATCATCATGCAATTCTCAAACTGTCCAATTTGATCTTTATGAAAATTCTTATACTATGGACTTAGAGGATTTTAATACTGCTTGCAACCTTCCACAA
The DNA here is from genome assembly GCF_018294505.1 of Triticum aestivum. Taxonomy (NCBI): domain Eukaryota; kingdom Viridiplantae; phylum Streptophyta; class Magnoliopsida; order Poales; family Poaceae; genus Triticum; species Triticum aestivum. Next base: position 434,252,560 of record NC_057806.1, read on the forward strand.
CGGGGCAGCACTAGTGAGCCTCGCAAATCTGAGTTTAGAGATTTTCTTGCTAGTATAACTATGGGGGAATCTACAGATATAACACAAGCTACCATAAGGAGCATTCATTTTCCTGCTATACATTATTTTGCTCTCTTCATAGGTAGGTGCATAAATGGTGAGGATGAAGCATGTCACATGTGTGTCCCTGACCTCAATGTTCTCAGGAGTGTTGTATTAGGAGATAAACATTATAACATGGGAGCCATTGTTGCACGTAGGTTGCATAATAATAGATTTAATGGAGATTTCTTTGGTGGAATTTATGCAACCCCCATCTAGATAATTTTCATGATATACCCATACGTGGGTATGATATTGAGTTGCCTCCTGTTTATTTACATTATGAGGCTATGGTTCGCCATCATTTTGTTGAGAGGAACGATCAATTTCTCTAGTACCGACTAATCTTTGACAGACGATGCACCTATCACATTGCTCTCCCTGCTCCTACTTTCTTTGAATTTCAGGCAAAAGGGAGATATGTTATAACTAGGGAGGAGGCAACCGAGTTCGAGAGGAGGGCGGAGAAAGATCGCCTCCAAGCTGCAGCTCATCAGGCAATTATCGCTACATCTTGATGACCCACAAGTATAGGGGATCTATCGTATTCCTTTCGATAAGTAAGAGTGTCAAACCCAACGAGGAGCAGAAGGAAATGATAAGTGGTTTTCAGCAAGGTATTCTCTGCAAGTACTGAAATAAGTGGTAACAGATAGTTTTGTGATAAGATAGATTGTAACGAGCAACAAGTAACAAAAGTAAATAAAGTGCAGCAATATGGCCCAATCCTTTTGTAGCAAAGAACAAGCCGGAAAAAACTCTTATAATAGGAAAAGCGCTCCCGAGGATACATGGGAATATCGTCAAGCTAGTTTTCATCACGTTCATATGATTCGCGTTCGATACTTTGATAATTTGATATGTGGGTGGACCGGTGCTTGGGTATTGTTCTTACTTCAACAAGCATCCCACTTATGATTAACCTCTATTGCAAGTTCCGCAACTACAACAAAAGTATTAAGGTAAACCTAACGGTCGGTGTCAAAACCGGCGGATCTTGGGTAGGGGGTCCTGAACTGTGCGTCTAGGCGGATGGTAACAGGAGGCAGGGGACACGATGTTTTACCCAGGTTCGGCCCTCTTGATGGAGGTAAAACCCTACGTCCTGCTTGATTAATATTGATGATATGGGTAGTACAAGAGTAGATCTACCATGAGATCAAGGAGGCTAAACCCTAGAAGCTAGCCTATGGTATGATTGTTGTTTGTCCTATGGACTAAAACCCTCCGGTTTATATAGACACCGGAGAGGGCTAGGGTTACACAGAGTCGGTTACAATGGTAGGAGATCTACATATCCGTATCGCCAAGCTTGCCTTCCACGCCAAGGAAAGTCCCTTCCGGACACGAGACGAAGACTTCAATCTTATATCTTCATAGTCCAGGAGTCCGGCCAAAGGTATAGTCCGGCTATCCGGACACCCCCTAATCCAGGACTCCCTCAGTAGCCCCTGAACCAGGCTTCAATGACGACGAGTCCGGCGCGCAGATTGTCTTCGGTATTGCAAGGCGGGTTCCTCCTCCAATTACTTCATAGAAGATTTTGAACACAAAGGTAGTGCCCGGCTCTGCAAAATAAGTTTCCACATATTGCCATAGAGAGAATAATATTTACACAAATCTAATCTGCTGACGTATTCCGTAGCGTGACATCACACCACGGCCAAGTCTTTATTTGAATCGTTTTACTGTTCCACCTCAGCGCGTTTAGCGAGGCGGTTTTCTTGGCACGTCTTGTCAAAGCAGAGATCGTGTCCCCTTATTCCGGGATTCTCATCAATACGGGCGTGGGTAACCCAACCGTGCCATTGATTACGGCGCTTGGGAGATAAGCGAGTTTACCAGGCTGGTGGGGACGCATAGTCGCGTCCGCCCATATAAGGGGATAAGGATCCACCTTTTCATCCACGCCTTCTTTCTCCTTTGCCTATCCATTTCCGCGCACTCGAGCTCCAGCGCCCAAGTCCGCACACCCCACCTCAACCTTCTCCAGCCATGTCCGGAGCGGGAGGCAAGTGGATGGTCTCCTCCGTTACAGAGGGACACATCAAAAGATTGAGGAAGGCCGGATACTTGTCTAACGACATTGCGCACCGGCTTCCCAAAGAGGGGCAGCTCATCCCCACCCCTAGGCCCCATGAGAGGGTGGTGTTCCTCCCTCATTTACTCCGCGGACTGGGCTTCCCTCTCCACCCATTTGTCTGGGGGCTCATGTTCTACTATGGCCTGGATTTCCACGATCTGGCCACGAACTTTGTCCTCAACATCTCGGTGTTCATCGTCGTGTGCGAGGCTTTCTTCCGCATCCGCCCCCATTTTGGCCTATGGCTCAAGACTTTTAATGTCAAGCCGAAGGTGGTGCGTGGCACCCAGGCGGAGTGCAGAGGCGCCATGGCGGGCAAGATGCCCAACATCCTATGGCTCGAGGGCTCCTTTGTGGAGTCCCTAAAGGGGTGGCAATCGGGGTGGTTTTACATCACCGAGCCGCGCGACCCTGAATGGGTCGCAGCCCCCGAGTTCCGATCTGGACCCCCTACGCAGCTCGCCTCCTGGAAAGAGACGGGCCTGTCGTGGGGTAAAAAAGGAGAGCTGACCGGACTCCAAACATGCGTCCAAACCCTGGTGGACAAGAAGCTCGAACTTGTCAACGTAGTCCAGGTTATGCTCATCCGCCGGATCCTCCGGTGTCAACAACGGGCTTTCAACCTGTGGGAGTTCGACCCGGCGCGGCACCGAACTCTGAGCAGGCTCTTTGACATGACGTACGAAGATGCCCGGAAGGTGCTTTTCAAGGGCGCCGAGGCCCCCGCATCCGCTACCGAGGATCGCGGATTCAGCACGCAGCATCATGCTCGTGCGGTAAGCTGTTTTTACCTTTTACAGGGTTTAGTTTTTCATGGTTTGACTCCATGCGGGATCTCAGCTCCCTTACCTTTGATAGGATTGGCAGGAGACATCCGGACAGATCAACTGTCTGGCTCCTTTGCCCGAAGGCCCAGCGGACGCTCGCTCGGCGAAGCTGCTAGTTCCGGCACCCTATGTGGTGTCGGAGAAGAAGGCCAAGAAGAAGGCCACGGGGACTCGAAAGAGTGCCCAGCGCCAGGAGGTGTCAGATTCATCATCCGATGAATCCAAGGCGCACTCCTCCCATGAAGACGAGGAGGAGGAAGAAGAGACCTCTCCCCCTCCAGCGGGGGGAGGGAAGAAAAGGAAGGCCGCCCCAACTGGGGAGGCCGAAGGGTCCAAGAAGGGGAAGACCCCTCCTCCGGACTACTCCACCAACGCCGACGACGGCGAAGAGGAGTGGCCGCATAGGGCCAAGCCCCTGGCGAGATCGTAAGTATCCGGATACCAGAGTGATTCATAGTATTCCCCCATTGCACAGCTTTTCCTTACGTCGAACATTTCTATACAGTCCGCCCAAGGCCGGGCTCGACGAGTCGTCGATCGGCTCCCTGGATTTGTCGGATGTGAATTCGCTTCCGGCGGCTACCTCCCCTCACCCTACGGATGATGCCGAGGTGGCGTCCAAACAGGTTCCAAGCCAGGAGGAGGTGGTCCTGGAGGCACTGCAAGGCGACCTCCCGGACTCCAGGCGTGAAGGGGATAGAACCCCCAAGGGCTCTAAGTCCAGCTTTGAGCCGGACACTGCGCCGGAACCTCCAACGGTTCCGGACTCCGGTAGGGAGTCTCCTTCCAAGAGGAGCAAGCCTACCGAGCCGGTGACCTCCGTCCAACCGGAGGCACCGGACAATTTACTGGAGGTGCTTAACGGCGCCTCCATCGACGAGGAGCACCGCACTGTTATGAGTGCGGTGATCCAGAAGGTTCAGTCCGCCAAGAGCGGACTGACTGAAGCCTGTGCCAGCCTTCTAACAGGCTTTGAGGTAAGTAAAAGATATGTAAAAATATTACCGCATAGACAGTAGCCCCTGATGCTCTGTTTGGCGTTCGGAAAGAAAAGCCGAATAGAGGATCTAATAACGTTTGCAGGAGTCTAAAAAAAGTAAGTCAATATGCATATGCAGGCTTCACTGCTAGCATCCGCCACACTGACTGCGGAGGTGGGCACACTGAAGCAGAACCTCGAGCGGTCCGAGCAAGAGCTCGGCCTAGCCAAGCGGCAGCTCGAGGAGAAGGAAGGTAAGAAATACCTTATTGAAATATGTGAAAGGTGCAATTGCAAAAAGTGACAGGATTAACGCGGCTATTGTAGGGGCCACAACTGAGGTGGTGACCCTTAAGCAAGCGTTGTCTGAGGCCGAGAAGAGGGCGGCCACGGAGCGCACCGAGCGGGAGAAGCATGAGACGTAGGTTGGCGAGGTGCGGCAAGAGCTCCAGGCTCTCATGAAAAAACATGAGAGTTTGGAGCTTGACTCGAAGACGCGAGAGTCTGAGCTCGCGGCGGCCACTGAAGATGCCAAGTCTGCCAAGGCCGAAGCCCAGAAGGCCCTCCACGAGGTTGAGGCAATAAAAAAGATAGCGGCGGTAAGGCATTCTTTATGCAAAGCAAGCACGTAAAAGTGAATTACTTGTTACTTACCCGAATTCGGAGCTCTCCAGGAGCATTCGCAGACTTGCCCCGTAGCGTGTCGGATGCCGCCGCCTTCTACCGAGCCGAGGAGGGAAGCTCGACGGAGAAGGTATTCTGGTCTCAGTATGCTGAGGCCGAACACCCGGTGCCCTTAAGCGACCAGCTGAAACAGTTGGTCGAGCTCCATAAGGTGGCCGAACAGGCCATGAAGGGCCTCATAGTCCGGCTGTGGCCTGGAGAGGCCATGCCTGGGAGCTACTTCGGGCTGGTGAGGCGGCTGGTGGAGGCTTCTCCAAGGCTCGAAGTCATCAAGCGCTCCGTATGGATTGAGGGTGCCCGTAGGGCGCTTGCCCGTGCGAAGGTGCACTGGGGCAAGCTGGATGCTGAGAAGCTTGTGAAGGACGGGCCACCGCCGGGCAAGGAGCATCGCAAGCCCGAGATGTATTATGAGGGCGTTCTGAAGGGTGCCCGCCTTGTGGCGGATGAATGTTCCATGGATGTAATTTTTCAGTAAACTCGCTCATTTTGTCCTATGCGCTGAAAACTTGTTCATGTGCGCTAAGCAATGCTTTTTGAATTTAAAATATTACCTTCTGTGCGGCCGTTTATCAAATTTGAGAGATGGCGAGTCGTCGGCTTCTGCCCCCATGGCACGAGTGCTGGGGTGTTCGGGATAAACATGAGCGCTCTTTTTCCCATTCTTGGGTCCTTCGAGGGAGGCGCTCAACACAACGAACAAGGCAATCGGACTATAATGCTTGAACACTCTCACTTAGCCATAGAATTCTATAATTTTAAATTTCGGCGAAGCCCCTAGTGTTCGGAAGACCGAGTTCGGGGCGCTATCCACGCCTAGGCCGGACAAAGCCGACTCCTCGCTCTAAGCGGCATAAGTCTTTAGGGACTCGAAAACCTCTCGAACAGCGACCAGCTCTCGCCTCATCATGACGGTCAGTTTTAGCTTTCTCTACTGAGGTGCTTAGCCCAGCTCAACTGGGGCACAATCGCAGTAGTTCTCCTAGTGCTACCTTAGCCGATATAACGGAACGTAAGGTACCAAAACATAGGAGCCGAGCAAACCCAACAATTGACCCAAGACATGATTCGGAGCCGATGCATATAATGCTATAAGTTCGGGGTGCCGCACTTGTGAAAGTGTTCGGACTTCTCACACCGTATTGTGGGGTACTTAAGCCCCTGGCGTATTGGCCGTACCAAAGTGTACGGGTGCAACATGTCATTAATGAACATATATTCGTAAAAAAGAGTAATGCAATAATAGACGGAAGCTATGCATTGTTTATTTAAAAAGGCTGCGATCAAAGCAGGACGATACAAATAGTGAGATAAGCAAAAGATTGGACTATCAAATATGTCCTTTCCAGGGGCGAGTTGTGGAATGTTATGTGAAACAGGTATACTGCTCGTTATAGAGACCACCTTAGAGTTCCGTAGTGCGGCGTAGCTTTCTGCTCCCTGGTTGTTGTATCGTTTGTGCGGCAATTGTACTGCCGGACAGGCCTTCCGAAGAGTGGAGTCCTGAAAGTAAGAGAAAATGAAAAAGTCGGCAGCCCCTAGTGCGGTTTAAGCCGTGTTTCGGGCGTGCCGTGATTGTGCCCCTCCCCTTTTGCCCATGGTATTTCCAGAGCGTAGCTATGTACGCGCAACACTGGTTTCGCAAGTTCGCGAGGGCTGGGGTTGGGGCCGCATTGCTACGCTTGCTCGGAATGTGCCCGGCGGTCTTATTGTAGGTTACTCCGGGCGCGCTTGACGGTGTCCAGACGTTTAATGGCCGGACTGGAGAATTGCCTTGAGAGGCTGCCTTGTACTTCCGCTGCGATAGCCGCCGTATGCTCCTCCGTTCGGAGAGAGCGTTCGGTGTTTCCATTGACCGTAATGACTCCTCGAGGGCCTGGCATTTTGAGCTTGAGGTATGCGTAGTGTGTCACCGCATTGAACTTGGCAAATGCAGTTCGCCCGAGCAGTGCATGATAGCCACTGCAGAACAGAAATATGTCGAAGATTAACTCCTCGCTTCGGAAATTATCCGGAGATCCGAAGACCACTTCAAGTGTAACTGAGCCTGTACAGTTGGCCTCTACACCTGGTATGACGCCTTTAAAGGTCGTTTTAGTGGTTTAATCCTCGAGGGATCGATGCCCATTTTCCGCACTGTATCCTGGTAAAGCAGGTTCAGGCTGCTGCCGCCGTCCATAAGGACTCTAGTGAGGTGAAATCCATCAATAATTGGGTCTAGAACCAATGTGGCGAATCCGCCATGACGGGTGCTAGTGGGGTGGTCCCTTCGATCAAAAGTGATCGGGCAGGAAGACCATGGGTTGAACTTTGGGGCGACTGGCTCCATCGCGTATACGTCCCTTAGCGCACGCTTCCGCTCCCTCTTGGGGACGTGGGTTGCGTATATCATGTTCACCGTCCGCACTTGTGGGGGAAAACCTTTCTGTCCACTATTGTTCGGCGGCCGGGGCTCCTCCTCGTCATCGCTATGCAGCCCCTTGTCTCTGCTTTCGGCATTTAACTTGCCTGCCTGCTTGAACACCCAACAATCCCTGTTGGTGTGATTGGCTGGTTTTTTCGGGGGTGCCATGTATCTGGCATGAGCGGTCGAGTATTCGGTCCAAACTGGACGGGCCCGGAGTATTTCTTTTGAATGGCTTTTTCCGCTGACCGGGTTTAGAGCCTCTGAATCCGGCATTAACTGCCGTATCCTCAGCATTGTCGCCGTTAATGCGGCGCTTTTGCTTGTTGCGACGCGACCTGCCACTGTTGTCCTTGGTATCCGAATTACCAGGGCTCTTGGTCATGTTATTGCTGCGAGCTAGCCAGCTGTCTTCTCCCGCGCAAAAGCGGGTCATAAGTGTCGTGAGGGCTGCCATAGATTTCGGCTTTTCCTGTCCTAGGTGTCGTGCAAGCCACTCGTCGCGGATGTTATGCTTGAAGGCTGCTAGGGCCTCTGCGTCCGGACAGTCGACGATTTGATTTTTCTTGGTTAGGAACCGTGTCCAGAATTGTCTGGCCGATTCCTCTGGCTGCTGAATTATGTGGCTAAGGTCATCGGCGTCTGGTGGTCGCACATAAGTGCCCTGGAAATTGTCGAGGAATGCGGCTTCCAGGTCCTCCCAACAACCAATTGATTCTGCTGGCAAGCTGTTAAGCCAATGCCGAGCTGGTCCTTTAAGCTTGAGTGGGAGGTATTTGATGGCGTGTAGGTCATCACCGCGGGCCATGTGGATATGAAGGAGATAGTCCTCGATCCATACCGCAGGATCTGTTGTGCCATCATATGATTCGATGTTCACGGGTTTGAAACCCTCAGGGATTTGATGATCCATTACTTCATTTGTGAAGCATAGTGGGTGTGCGGCGCCTCAGTATTGGGCCGTATCACGACGCAGCTCAAACGAGCTTTGTCTACTGTGTTCGGCCCGGCCGGATTGACTGTATCCGGAGTGACGATTACCGTCTCGTGCCGTGGGGCGCCCACGCGATCCGTAGATCGATCTTGTTTGCCTTGCCTTGTCCTCCAATATATCTCGCAGGTCTAGCGCATTTTCCCGTGCCTTGGTATTTTTTGAGCGGCGCCGGGGTGCGGCTTGAGTGGAGGGCCGAGAGGCCTCTCTGTCGCGGCCACGGGGTGGCCGAGTCGGCCGCATCATGCGCTGGTGATGTAGGTTTAGGTGCTTCCTCCTCTAATCGGGGTAGCAGCCTGCGCTTTGGGTAGCTCTTGGAGGGGCGTTCGAGTTCATACTCTTCGGCCGCAAGGACCTCAGTCCATCTGTCGGCTAGCAAATCTTGATCAGCTCTAAGTTGTTGCTGTTTTTTCTTGAGGCTGCTCGCCGTGGCCATAAGCCTGCGTTTGAAACGCTCTTGTTCAACGGGATCCTCTGGCATGACAAATTCGTCGTCGTCGAGGCTTGCCTCGTCTTCGGAGGGAGGCATATAATTATCGTCCTCGACCTCTCTGTCTGCCGCTCTCTCATGAGGGCTGGCTTCTCCATCCTCCTGTGTTGAATCTTGCTGGAGGTGGTTGTCTTTGGCACTGTCCGGGTGTTATTATCTCCCGTGCCGGAATCACTGTTTTTGCTTTGGCGGGGTTTAGAGCGGCGCCGCTGACGCTGGCGCTTAGGCTGCTTCTTGGAGGGGTCATCCTCCGTTGCTCCATCGCCATTGCCTTCTTTTGGGGTGTCCACCATGTATATATCATACGACGAGGTGGCTTTCCAGTGCCCTATAGGTGCTGGTTCTTGATCGTCTCCTGCATCGGCGTCCATACCGTCGATGTCTTCGGAGTCGAAGTCGAGCATGTCGGTTAAATCATCGATAGTGGCTACGAAGTGGGTGGTGGGTGGGCTTTGAATTTCTTCATCATCCGCATCCCAACCTCACTGACCATAGTCCGGCCAGGGCTCTCCTGATAAAGAGAGAGACTTTAGTGAATTCAGAATATCGCCGAAGGGCGAGTGCTGAAAGGTGTCCACGATGGTGAACTCCATGATCGGCGCCCAATCGGGTTCGATCGGTAGGGGTGCGGAGGGCTCGGAGTCTAGAGAGGAGTCCGGCTCCTTGGAGTCATGGGCTTCGCAGAGAATAGGGCTGGTGTTCGGCTCGATCGCCGTAGAGATTGCAGCCCCCGAGGTGGTGTCCAACCACCCATCCTAGATTGGCGCAGTTGGCTCCGAACTAAGGGTCGGAGCTGATGCGAGTGCGGCCTCCAGGGCACTGTTCGGTGGTAGAGCTAGATCATGCCCATCGTGACAGTGCGGCGTGCTTGGCTGCGGCTCGAACCCGTCGAAGATCAAGTCTCCTCGGAGGTCGGCCGTGTAGTTCAAACTTCCAAATCTGACCTGATGGCCAGGGGCGTAGCTTTCGATCTGCTCCAGATGGCCAAGCAAATTGGCCCGCAGAGCAAAGCCGCCAAATACGAAGATCTGTCCGGGGAGAAAAGTCTCACCCTGGATCGCATCATCGTTGATGATCGGAGGAGCCATCGGGCCTAAAAGTGATGACACAGAGGAACTCTCAATGAAAGCACCAATGTCGGTGTCAAAACCGGCGGATCTCGGGTAGGGGGTCCCAAACTGTGCGTCTAGGCGGATGGTAACAGGAGGCAGTGGACACGATGTTTTACCCAGGTTCGGGCCCTCTTGATGGAGGTAAACCCTATGTCCTGCTTGATTAATATTGATTATATGGGTAGTACAAGAGTAGATCTACCACGAGATCAAGGAGGCTAAACCCTAGAATCTAGCCTATGGTATGATTGTTGTTCGTCCTATGGACTAAAACCCTTTGGTTTATATAGACACCAGAGAGGGCTAGGATTAGACAGAGTCGGTTACAATGGTAGGAGATCTACATATCCATATCGCCAAGCTTGCCTTCCACGCCAAGGAAAGTCCCTTCCGGACACGGGACGAAGTCTTCAATCTTATATCTTCATAGTCCAGGAGTCCGGCCGAAGGTATAGTCCGGCTATCCGGATACCCCCTAATCCAGGACTCCCTCACTAACCATAGCATGAAACATATGGATCCAAAGCAGCCCCTTACGAAGCAACGCATAAACTAGGGTTTAAGCTTCTGTCACTCTAGCAACCCATCATCTACTTATTACTTCCCAATGCCTTCCTCTAGGCCCAAATAATGGTGAAGTGTTATGTAGTCGACGTTCACATAACACCACTAGATGCTAGACAACATACATCTTATCAAAATATCAAACGAATACCAAATTCACATGACTACTCATAGCAAGACTTCTCCCTCGTCCTCAGGAACGAACGTAATTACTCACAAAGCATATTCGTGTTCATAATCAGAGGGTTAATAATATGCATATAGGATCTGAACATATGATATTCCACCAAATAAACCAACTAGCATCAACTACAATGAGTAATCAACACTACTAGCAACCTACTAGCACCAATCTCGGACTTTGAGGCAAGAATTAGATACAGGAGATGAACTAGGATTTGGAGATGAGATGGTGCTGGTGAAGATGTTGATGGATATTGCCCTCTCCCGATGAGAGGAGCGTTGGTGATGACGATGGTGATGATTTCCCCCTCCGGGGGGGAAGTTTCCCCGGCAGAACAGCTCTGCCGGAGCTCTAGATTGGATCCGCCAAGGTTCCGCCTCGTGGCAGCGGAGTCTCGTCCCGAAAAGTTCCTTCTTCTTTTTTCTCATCGAAAGACCTCATATATGAGAAGATGGGCATCGGAGAGCCACCAGGGGGCCCACGAGGTAGGGGGGCGCGCCCTAGGGGGAGCGCGCCCCCACCCTCGTGAGAAGGGTGTGGGCCCCCTGGCCTTCATCTTTGGCATGGATTTTTCTTTATTTCTTTTAAGACATTCCGTGGAGTTTTGGGACTTTTGGAGTTGCGCAGAATAGGTCTCTAATATTTGCTCCTTTTCCAGACCAGAATTCTAGCTGTCGGCATTCTCCCTCCTTGTATAAACCTTGTAAAATAAGAGAGAATAGCCATAAGTATTGTGACATAAAGTGAAATAACAGTCCATAATGCGATAAATATCAATATAAAAGCATGATACAAAATGGACGTATCAACTCCCCCAAGATTAGACCTCGCTTGTCCTCAAGCGAAAAGCCGATAACAATAAATATGTCCTCATGTTTAGAGGTAGAGGCGTCGATAAAAATAAAATACGGACATAAAGGCATCATGATTATTCTTATAACAGCAACATATATAGATTTTGTCATATGATTACTTATGTTCAAGTGATGATCTATTCACAATGCAAGAGTATAAATCATAAACCTTATTGGGCTCCGACAAACTATAATCTCAGTCATTGAAGCAATTGCAATTTATCATAACATCGGAAAGAGTCTATGTCAGAGCTAAAAAGCAAGTCCACATACTCAACTATCATTTAGTCCTCCATAATTTCTAACACTCACGCAATACTTGTGGTTACGGAGTTTTAATCGGACACAGAGAAAGATAGGGGCTTATAGTTTTGCCCCACAACCTTTTACCTCAAGGGTAATGTCAACAATAATGGTTCATGCTCCCCTACATCCAATTAGATATATATATATCATGTTCTTTCCAACATGCTGAGCTTGCCAAAGGATAAAATGAAAAAGAAAAGGTGAAGATCACGATGACTCTTGCATAAGGTAGAAGATAATAATAAAGGATAGGCCCTTCGCAGAGGGAAGCAGAGGTTGCCATGCGCTTTTATGGTTGGATATATAAAATCTTAGTGCGAAAGAACGTCACTTTATATTGCCCCTTGTGATATGAACCTTTATTATGCAGTCCGTCGCTTTTATTACTTCCACATCACAAGATCGTATAAAGCTTATTTCTCCCACACCAATCAATCATACATATTTAGAGCAATTTTTATTGCTTTGCATTGATGCCAACTTACTTGAAGGATCTTACTCAATCCATAGGTAGATATGGTGGACTCTCATGGCAAAACTGGTTTAGGGATTTTGGAAGCACAAGTAGTATTTCTACTTAGTGCTGAGAATTTGGCTAGCATGAGGGGGAAAGGCAAGCTCAACAAGTTAGAGGATCCATGACAACATACTTTATCTCAGATATAAGAAAGACATAACTCATTACATTGTCTTCCTTGTCCATGTCATATTTTAATGAGTGCTCCCAATCATAAAAGATGTCAATGATAATATATCTATATGTGAAAACCTCTCTTTCCTTATTACTTCCTATTAATTTCAACAATGACCAAAGCTATGTCTGCCAACGCCCAACAACTTTTAATCATCATACTCTTTCTATGTGAAGTCATTACTCTCAATAAGATCAATATGAACTTTTTGTTTATTTTTATTCTTTTTTCTCTTTCTTTTATTCACCCAAGATCATGGAAAAATAATCAAGCCCTTGACTCAACACTAATCTTTATTATATATAGCTCACGGACTCGATTACATAGAGAGATCATAAAGCAAAACTCAGAACTAGATCATGCCATAAACTTTATTCTACTAGATCAAGATACTACTAATAGCATCGAACTAAGAAAAACGGTAAAGATAGGAGTTGTGATTGTGATACGATACCGGGGCACCTCCCCCAAGCTTGGCAGTTGCCAAGGGGAGTGCTCATACCCAGATACTCAATTCTTCTTTGTTGGAGGAGACGGCGGAGGTGTTGCTGATGATGCGGGCTTGTCATCCATCTTTCAAGGCATAGGTTCACCATCATAGAAAGATGATCGAGTCTCCGGAATCCTCAAATCTGCAGCCAAACTCATTCTTTTGAATCTATATTCATACTCACAGTTTTGGTTTTGAAGGTCATAGACTTGGGCTTGGAGGTGCTCGATCTTCTCATATAGCTTGAAGATGGCTTCCTCGGTGTTCTTGGCATCCGGCTTGTAATTGTTAGTGAACTCCGCGAGCATCGTGTGGCTAGCGTTGATTCCACGCTCCACCATCCCCTGGCACTTGAAAACTTGTTGCTCCAATGCTTCGAGCCTCGTCTCTATGCTTCTGGTCCCCTTTGGTCCCTCTTCATCGCGGATGTGCAGCAACCCATCACGCAACTCAATGGTTTGAGGGTGTCGCAGCACCTCCGCGAGGTAAGGGTTGATGACCTTCTCGAAGAAATTGTCCTTGGAGGCGCTTGGGGCCGTCATGATAACCTAGATCTATCTGAAAAACAGGTCGAAACAAAAACAGGAGATTTTTGCGTGATACGGGAGTCAAAACCTCCGGGAGATTATATGATGAATTTTTACCGACCAAGATACGTAATGTGCAAGAAAACGGAGTCCGGAAAGCACACGAGGTGCTCACGAGGTAGGGGGGCGCGCCCACCACCCTCGTGGGGCCCTCGTGTCCTTCCCGGGCTGCTACTTATTTTTTTATTTTTCTAAATATTCCAAAACGGAGAAATATTGCCTTAAAAATTGTTTTGGAGTCGGTTTACTTATCGTACCACATACCTATTCCTTTTCGGAGTCTGAAACGTTCCGGAAAGTGTCTCTTATGTATTCCTCCGGGGTTACGGTTTCAATAATATTGGTTTCAACATTTATGGGATTACTTGAGATATAATGTTTAATTCTTTGACCGTTTACCACCTTCGGATTTGTGCCCTTGAAGTTGTTGATTTTTATGGCACCGGAACGATAGACCTCATCGATAACATAGGGGCCTTCCCATTTAGCGAGAAGTTTTCCTGCAAAAAATCTTAAACGAGAGTTGTATAGCAATACATAATCACCTACATTAAACTCACGCTTTTGTATCCTTTTGTTCTGCCATCTTTTAACTTTTTCTTTAAACAACTTGGCATTTTCATAAGCTTGGGTTCTCCATTCATCAAGTGAGCTAATATCAAATAACCTCTTCTCGCCAGCAAGTTTAAAATAATAGTTGAGATCTTTAATAGCCCAATATGCCTTATGTTCTAGTTCGAGAGGTAAGTGACATGCTTTTCCATAAACCATTTTATACGGAGACATACCCATAGGATTTTTGTATGCAGTTCTATAAGCCCATAATGCATCATCAAGTTTCTTAGACCAATTCTTTCTAGACCTATTAACAGTCTTTTGCAAAATTAATTTGAGCTCTCTATTGCTCAACTCTACTTGACCACTAGACTGTGGGTGATAAGGAGATGCAATTCTATGATTAACATCATATTTAGCAAGCATTTTACGGAAAGCACCATGAATAAAGTGTGAACCACCATCAGTCATTAAATATCTAGGGACTCCAAACCTCGGGAAAATAACTTCCTTAAGCATTTTAATAGAAGTGTTATGATCAGCACTACTAGTTGGAATAGCTTCTACCCACTTAGTAACGTAATCAACAGCAACTAGAATATGTGTGTATCCATTAGAGGCAGGAAAAGGTCCCATATAATCAAAGCCCCAAACATCAAATGGTTCAATAACAAGTGAATAATTCATAGGCATTTCTTGACGTCTACTAATATTACCAATTCTTTGACATTCATCACAAGACAAGACAAACTTACGGGCATCCTTGAAGAGAGTAGGCCAATAAAAACCAGATTGCAATACCTTATGTGCAGTTCTATCTCCAGCGTGGTGTCCTCCATAAGACTCGGAATGACACTTGCGTAGGATCTGTTCCTGTTCATGCTCAGGTACACAACGTCTAATAACACCATCTACTCCTTCTTTATAAAGATGTGGGTCATCCCAAAAGTAATGTCTTAAATCATAGAAGAACTTTTTCTTTTGTTGGTATGTGAAGCTAGGTGGTATAAATTTAGCAACAATATAATTAGCATAATCAGCATACCATGGAGTACTACGAGAAGTACTTATAACATTTAATTGTTCATCAGGAAAGTTATCATTAATAGGTAGTGGGTCATCAAGAATATTTTCTAACCTAGACAGGTTGTCTGCAACGGGGTTCTCAGCTCCCTTTCTATCAACAATATGCAAATCAAATTCTTGTAGCAAGAGAACCCATCTAATAAGTCTAGGTTTAGCATCTTTCTTTTCCATAAGATATTTAATAGCAGCATGATCTGTTTGAATAGTTACTTTAGAATCAACAATATAAGATCTGAACTTATCACAAGCAAATACAACTGCTAAAAGCTCTTTTTCAGTAGTAGCATAATTTCTTTGAGCATTGTCTAGAGTCTTACTAGCATAATGAATAACATTTAATTTCTTATCAACTCTTTGCCCTAGAACAGCACCTACAGCATAATCACTAGCATCACACATAATTTCAAAGGGTAGGTTCCAATCAGGTGGCTGAACAACAGGTGCAGAGACTAATGCTTTCTTAAGTATTTCAAATGCTTCTACACAATCATCATCAAAGACAAATGGTATATCTTTTTGCAATAAATTAGTCAGAGGCCGAGAAATTTTTGAGAAGTCCTTAATGAACCTCCTATAAAATCCAGCGTGACCAAGGAAACTTCTTATACCTTTGATGTCCTTGGGACATGGCATCTTTTCAATAGCATCAACCTTGGCTTTATCAACTTCAATACCTCTTTCAGAAACTTTGTGCCCCAAGACAATACCTTCATTAACCATAAAGTGGCACTTTTCCCAATTCAAGACAAGATTAGTTTCTTCACATCTCTGCAAAACTCGATCAAGATTGCTCAAGCAATCATCAAAAGAGGAACCATAGACGGAAAAGTCGTCCATGAAAACCTCACAAATCTTTTCACAAAAGTCAGAGAATATAGCCATCATGCATCTTTGAAAGGTAGCAGGTGCATTACATAAACCAAAAGGCATACGTCTATAAGCAAAAGTACCAAAAGGGCATGTAAAAGTAGTCTTTGATTGATCTCTAGCCGACACAGGTATTTGAGAGAAACCAGAATAACCATCTAGAAAGCAATAGTGTGTATGTTTGCATAATCTTTCTAGCATTTGATCAATAAAAGGTAAGGGGTAATGATCTTTCTTAGTAGCTTTATTTAATTTGCGGAAATCAATTACCATCCTATAACCTGTGATAATTCTTTGTGGAATCAATTCATCTTTATCATTAGGAACAACAGTAATACCTCCCTTCTTAGGGACACAATGGACAGGACTTACCCACTCACTATCAGCAACGGGATAGATTATACCTGCCTCCAGAAGCTTTAGTATTTCTTTTCTTACCACTTCTTTCATTTTAGGATTCAGACGTCGTTGAGGATCACGAACTGGTTTGGCATCTGCTTCCAAATTTATTTTATGTTGACATAGAGTGGGACTAATGCCCTTAAGATCATCAAGAGTATATCCAATAGCAGCACGATGCTTCTTCAGAGTTTTCAATAATCTTTCTTCTTCATGCTCTGAAAGGTTAGCACTAATAATAACAGGATATATCTTCTTTTCATCAAGATAAGCATATTTAAGATTATCAGGCAAAGGTTTAAGCTCAAACACGGGATCACCCTTGGGTGGAGGAGGATCCCCTAGGATTTCAACAGGCAAGTTGTGATGCAGAATAGGTTCCTGTTTAAAGAATACTTCATCTATTTCCCTTCTTTCATTCATGAACATATCATTTTCATGGTCTAGCAAATAGTGTTCTAAAGGATCACTAGGAGGTACGGCAATAGAAGCAAGACCAATAATTTCATCCTTACTAGGTAATTCTTCCTCACGATGTTGTTTACTAAATTTAGAGAAATTAAACTCATGAACCATATCATCCAAACCAACAGTAACAATATTCTTAGTGCAGTCTATGGTAGCATTGACAGTATTTAAGAAGGGCCTACCAAATATAATTGGACAAAAGCTATCTTGCGGAGAAGTAAGAACAAGAAAATCAGCAGGATATTTAGTTTTCCCACACAAGACTTCAACATCTCTAACAATTCCAATTGGTGCAATAGTATCTCTATTAGCAAGTTTAATAGTAACATCAATATCTTCTAACTCAACAGGTGCAATTTCATTCTTAATTTCTTTGTATAAGTCATGAGGTATAACACTAGCACTAGCACCCATATCACATAAGCCATGATAACAATGATCTCCTATTTTAACAGAAATAACAGGCACGCCTACCACAGGTCTATGTTTATCCTTATCACAAGGTTTAGCAATTCTAGCAGTTTCACCTTCGAACTGAATAACATGCCCATCAATATTATCAGACAAGAGATCTTTAACAATAGCAATATTAGGTTCTACTTTAACTTGCTCAGGAGGTGTATAAGTTCTAATATTGCTTTTACGAACAACAGTTGAAGCTTTAGCATGATCCTTTATTCTAACAGGGAAAGGTGGTTTCTCAATATAAGAAGTAGGAACAATAGGATCATTATAAGTGACAGTCTTTTCTTCAACTTTAATAGGTGCAGCTACTTTTACTTCTATGGGAGGATGATATTTAAACCACTTCTCCTTAGGGAGATCAACATAAGTAGCAAAAGATTCACAGAAAGAAGCTACTATCTCAGAGTCAAGTCCATATTTAGTGCTAAACTTACGGAAAATATCGGTATCCATAAAAGATTTAACACAATCAAACTTAGGTGTCATACCTGACTCCTTACCTTCGTCGAGGTCCCAATCTTCAGAGTTGCGTTTAATTCTATCCAATAAATTCCATCTGAATTCAATAGTCTTCATCATAAAAGAGCCAGCACAAGAAGTATCGAGCATGGTGCGATTGTTTTCAGAAAGCCGAGCATAAAAACTTTGCATAATTATTTCTCTTGAGAGCTCATGATTGGGGCATGAATATAACATTGATTTAAGCCTCCCCCAAGCTTGAGCGATGCTTTCTCCTTCGCGAGGCCCGAAATTATATATATAATTGCGATCACGATGAACAAGATGCATAGGGTAATACTTTTGATGAAATTCCAGCTTCAATCTTTTATAGTCCCATGATCTCATATCATCACATAGCCTATACCATATCAATGTGTCTCCCTTCAAAGATAAAGGGAAGACCTTCTTCTTAGCAACATCATCGGGTATACCTGCAAGCTTAAATAATCCACAAACTTCATCCACATATATTAAGTGCTCATCAGGATGCTTTGTTCCATCTCCTGTAAAAGGATTAGCTAGCAGTTTTTCTACCATACCCGAAGGATACTCATAAGGAATTTCATTTTCAATAGGTTCAGTAGGTTGAGGAGCAACTCTTTGCTCTACTGGACGGGGTGAAGATACCCCGAACAGGCCCCTCAGAGAATTACTTTCCATAGTAACAAGTGACAGTAAATTTCAGCACACTATATAAATTTTTCCTTACCAAATTCCACCTACCAAAGGCGCTACACTCCCCGGCAACGGCGCCAGAAAAGAGTCTTGATGACCCACAAGTATAGGGGATCTATCGTAGTCCTTTCGATAAGTAAGAGTGTCGAACCCAACGAGGAGCAGAAGGAAATGATAAGCGGTTTTCAGCAAGGTATTCTCTGCAAGTACTGAAATAAGTGGTAACAGATAGTTTTGTGATAGGATAAATTGTAACGAGCAACAAGTAACAAAAGTAAATAAAGTGCAGCAAGATGGCCCAATCCTTTTGTAGCAAAGGACAAGCCGGAACAAACTCTTATAATAGGAAAAGCGCTCCCGAGGACACATGGGAATATCGTCAAGCTAGTTTTCATCACGTTCATATGATTCGCGTTCGATACTTTGATAATTTGATATGTGGGTGGACCGGTGCTTGGGTGTTGTTCTTACTTGAACAAGCATCCCACTTATGATTAACCTCTATTGCAAGCATCCGCAACTACAACAAAAGTATTAAGGTAAACCTAACCATAGCATGAAACATATGGATCCAAATCAGCCCCTTACGAAGCAACACATAAACTAAGGTTTAAGCTTCTGTCACTCTAGCAACCCATCATCTACTTATTACTTCCCAATTCCTTCCTCTAGGCCCAAATAATGGTGAAGTGTTATGTAGTCGACGTTCACATAACATCACTAGAGGCTAGACAACATACATCTTAATTATCAAAATATCAAACGAATACCAAATTCACATGACTACTCATAGCAAGACTTCACCCTTGTCCTCAGGAACGAACGTAATTACTCACAAAGCATATTCATGTTCATAATCAGAGGGGTAATAATATGCATATATAGGATCTGAACATATGATCTTCCACCAAATAAACCAACTAGCATCAACTACAAGGAGTAATCAACACTACTAGCAACCTACTAGCACCAATCCCGGACTTTGAGGCAAGAATTGGATACAAGAGATGAACTAGGGTTTGGAGATGAGATGGTGCTGGTGAAGATGTTGATGGAGATTGCCCTGTCCCGATGAGAGGAGCGTTGGTGATGACGATGGTGATGATTTCCCCCTCCGGGAGGGAAGTTTCCCTGGCAGAACAGCTCTGCCGGAGCTCTAGATTGGATCCGCCAAGGTTCTGCCTCGTGGCGGCAGAGTCTCGTCCCGAAAAGTTCCTTCTTCTTTTTTTCTCATCGAAAGACCTCATATATGAGAAGATGGGCATCGGAGAGCCACCAGGGGGCCCACGAGGTAGGGGCGCGCCCCCCACCCTCGTGAGAAGGGTGTGGGTGTTGGGGAACGTAGTAATTTCAAAAAAATTCCTACGCACACGCAAGATCATGGTGATGCATAGCAACGAGAGGGGAGAGTGTTGTCTACGTACCCTCGTAGACCGAAGCGGAAGCATTGACGCCACGTAGAGGAAGTAGTCGTACGTCTTCCCGATCCGACCGATCCAAGCACCGTTACTCCGGCACCTCCGAGTTCTTGGCACATGTTCAGCTCTATGACGATCCCCGGGCTCCGATCTAGCAAAGCGTCGGGGAGGAGTTCCGTCAGCACGACGGCGTGGTGACGATCTTGATGTTCTACCGTCGCAGGGGGGCTTTGCCTAAGCACTGCAACAATATGACCGAGGTGGAATATGGTGGAGGGGGGCACCGCACACGGCTAAGGAACGATCATGAAGATCAACTTGTGTGTCTATGGGGTGCCCCCTGCCCCCATATATAAAGGAGTGGAGGAGGGGAGGGCCGGCCCTCTCTATGGCGCGCCCTAGGGGAGTCCTACTCCCACCGAGAGTAGGATTCCCCTTTTCCTAGTCCAACTAGGAGTCCTTCCATGTAGTAAGAGTAGGAAACAAGGAAGGGGCGCAGCCCCTCCCCCTAGTCCAATTCGGACTAGGCCTTGGGGGGGCGCGCGTCCTGCCCTAGGCAGCCCCTCTCTCTTTCCCGTATGGCCCAATAAGGCCCAATACTTCTCCCGGCGAATTCCCGTAACTCTCTGGTACTCGAAAAATACCCGAATCACTCGGAACCTTTCCGATGTCCGAATATAGTCGTCCAATATATCAATCTTTATGTCTCGACCATTTCGAGACTCCTCGTCATGTCCCCGATCTCATCCGGGACTCCGAACTCCTTCGGTACATCAAAACTCATAAACTCATAATATAACTGTCATCGAAACCTTAAGCGTGCAAACCCTACGGTTCGAGAATAATGTAGACATGACCGAGACACGTCTCCGGTAAATAACCAATAGCGGGACCTGGATGCCCATATTGGCTCCTACATATTCTACGAAGATCTTTATCGGTCAGACCGCATAACAACATACGTTGTTCCCTTTGTCATCGGTATGTTACTTGCCTGAGATTCGATCGTCGGTATCCAATACCTAGTTCAATCTCGTTACCGGCAAGTCTCTTTACTCGTTCCGTAATACATTATCCCGCAACTAACTCATTAGTTGCAATGCTTGCAAGGCTTTAAGTGATGTGCATTACCGAGAGGGCCCAGAGATACCTCTCCGACAATCGGAGTGACAAATCCTAATCTCGAAATACGCCAACCCAACATGTACCTTTGGAGACACCTGTAGAGCTTCTTTATAATCACCCAGTTACGTTGTGACGTTTGGTAGCACACAAAGAGTTCCTCTGGCAAACGGGAGTTGCATAATCCCATAGTCATAGGAACATGTATAAGTCATGAAGAAAGCAATAGTAACATACTAAACGATCGGGTGCTAAGCTAATGGAATGGGTCATGTCAATCAGATCATTCAACTAATGATGTGATCCTGTTAATCAAATGACAACTCTTTGTCCATGGTTAGGAAACATAACCATCTTTGATTAACAAGCTAGGCTATTAGAGGCATACTAGTGACACTCTGTTTGTCTATGTATTCACACATGTATTATGTTTCCGGTTAATACAATTCTAGCATGAATAATAAACATTTATCATGATATAAGGAAATAAATAATAACTTTATTATTGCCTCTAGGGCATATTTCCTTCAGTATCCACTTGCACTAGAGTCAATAATCTAGATCACATCGCCATGTGATTTAACATCAATAGTTCACATCTTTATGTGATTGGTTCACATCTCCATGTGACTAACACCCAAAGGGTTTAATAGATTCAATAATCTAGTTCACATCGCTATGTGATTAAGACCCAAAAAGTGATCATGTTTTGCTTGTGAGAGAATTTTATTCAACGGGTCTATCACATTCAGATCCGCATGTATTTTGCAAATTTCTATGTCAACAATGCTCTGCATGGAGCTACTCTAGCTAATTGCTCCCACTTTCAATATGTATCCAGATTGAGACTTAGAATCATCTGGATCAGTGTCAAAACTTGCATCGACGTAACCCTTTACGACGAACCTTTTGTCACCTCCGTAATCAAGAAACATGTCCTTATTCCAGTAAGGATAATTTTGACCGTTGTCCATTGATCTACTCCTAGATCACTATTGTACTCCCTTGCCAAACTCAGTGGTAGGGAATACAATAGATCTGGTATACAGCATGGCATACTTTATAGAACCTATGACCAAGGCATAGGGAATTACATTCATTCTCTTTCTATCTTCTGCCATGGTCGGGCTTTGAGTCTTACTCAATTTCACACCTTGTAACATAGGCAAGAAACTCTTTCTTTGACTGTTCCATTTTGAACTACTTCAAAATCTTGTCAAGGTATGTATTTATTGAAAAAACTTATCAAGCGTCTTGATCTATCTCTATAGATCTTGATGCTCAATATGTAAGCAACTTCACCGAGGTCTTTCTTTGAAAAACTCCTTTCAAACACTCCTTTATGCTTTGCAGAATAATTCTACATTATTTCCGATCAACAATATGTCATTCACATATACTTATCAGAAATGCTGTAGTGCTCCCACTCACTTTCTTGTAAATACAGGCTTCACCGCAAGTCTGTATAAAACTATATGCTTTGATCATCTTATCAAAGCGTATATTCCAACTCCGAGATGCTTACACCAGTCCATAGATGGATCGCTGGAGTTTGCACATTTTGTTAACACCTTTAGGATTGACAAAACTTCTGGTTGCATCATATACAACTCTTTTTTAAGAAATCCATTAAGGATTGCAGTTTTGTTATCCATTTGCCAGATTTCATAAAATGCGGCAATTGATAACATGATTCGGACAGATTTAAGCATAGATACGAGTGAGAAACTCTCATCGTAGTCAACACCTTGAACTTGTCAAAACCCTTTTGCGACAATTCTAGCTTTGTAGATAGTAACACTACTATCAGCGTCCGTCTTCCTCTTGAAGATCCATTTATTTTCTATGGCTTGCCGATCATCGGGCAAGTCAATCAAAGTCCATACTTTGTTCTCATACATGGATCCCATCTCAGATTTCATGGCCTCAAGCCATTTTGCGGAATCTGGGCTCATCATCGCTTCCTCATAGTTCGTAGGTTCGTCATGGTCAAGTAACATGACCTCCAGAATAGGATTACCATACCACTCTGGTGCGGATCTCACTCTGGTTTACCTACGAGATTCGGTAGTAACTTGATCTGAAGTTACATGATCATCATCATTAGCTTCCTCACTAATTGGTGTAGTAGTCACAGGAACAGATTTCTATGATGAACTATTTTCCAATAAGGGAGAAGGTACAATTACCTTATCAAGTTCTCTATTTTCCTCCCACTCACTTCTTTCGAGAGAAACTCCTTCTCTAGAAAGGATCCATTCTTAGCAACGAATGTCTTGCCTTCGGATCTATGATAGAAGGTGTACCCAACTGTCTCCTTTGGGTATCCTATGAAGACATATTTCTCCGATTTGAGTTTGAGCTTATCGAGATGAAACTTTTTCACATAAGCATCGCAACTCCAAACTTTAAGAATCGACAGCTTAGGTTTCTTGCCAAACCATAGTTCACACGGTGTCGTCTCGACGGATTTAGATGGTGCCCTATTTAACGTGAATGCAACTGTCTCTAATGCATAACCCCAAAACGATAGTGGTAGATCGGTAAGAGACATCATAGATCGCACTATATCTAATAAAGTACGGTTATGACATTCGGACACACCATTACACTATGGTGTTCCAGGTGGTGTGAGTAGTGAAACTATTTCACATTGTTTTAATTGAAGGCCAAACTCGTAACTCAAATATTTTACCTCTGCGATCATATCGTAGAAACTTTTATTTTATTGTCACGATGATTTTCCACTTCACTCTGAAATTCTTTGAACTATTCAAATGTTTCAGACTTATGTTTCATCAAGTAGATATCCCCATATCTGCTCAAATCATCTGTGAAGGTTAGAAAATGATGATACCTGCTGCAAGCCTTAATATTCATCGGACCACATACATCAGTATGTATGATTTCCAACAAATCTGTTGCTTGCTTCATTGTTCCGGAGAACGGCGTTTTAGTCATCTTGCCCATAAGGCATGGTTCGCAAGCATCAAGTGATTCATAATCAAGTAATTCCAAAAGCCCATTAGCATGGAGTTTCTTCATGCACTTTACACCAATATGACCTAAACGGCAGTGCCACAAATAAGTTGCACTATCATTATTAACTTTGCATCTTTTGGTTTCAATATTATGAATATGTGTATCACTATGATTGAGATCCAATGAACTTGTTTCATTTGGGTGTATGACCATCGAAGGTTTTATTCATGTAAACAGAACAACAATTATTCTCTGACTTTAATGAATAACTGTATTGCAATAAACATGATCAAATCATATTCATGTGCAACGCAAAAACCAAATAACACTTATTTAGGTTCAACACTAATCCCGAAAGTATAGGGGAGTGTGCGATGATGATCATATCAATCTTGGAACTACTTCCAACACACATCGTCACTTCACCCTTAACTAGTCTCTGTTTATTCTGCAACTCCTGTTTCGAGTTACTACTCTTAGCAACTGATCCAGTATCAAATACTGAGGGGTTGCTATAAACACTAGTAAAGTACACATCAATAACATGTATATCAAATATACTTTTGTTCACTTTGCCATCCTTCTTATCCGCCAAATACTTGGGGCAGTTCCGCTTCCAGTGACCAGTCCCTTTGCAGTAGAAGCACTTAGTCTCAGGCTTAGGACCAGACTTGGGCTTCTTCACTTGAGCAGCAACTTGCTTGCCGTTCTTCTTGAAGTTCCCCTTCTTCCCTCTGCCCTTTTCTTGAAACTAGTGGTCTTGTCTACCATCAACACTTGATGTTTTTCTCGATTTCTACCTTCGTCAATTTCAGCATTACGAAGAGCTTGGGAATCGTTTCCGTTATCCCTTGCATATTATAGTTCATCACGAAGTTCTACTAACTTGGTGATGGTGACTAGAGAATTCTGTCAATCACTATTTTATCTGGAAGATTAACTCCCACTTGATTCAAGCGATTGTAGTACCCAGACAATCTGAGCACATGCTCACTGCTTGAGCGATTCTGCTCCATCTTTTAGCTATAGAACTTGTTGGAGACTTCATATCTCTCAACTCGGGTATTTGCTTGAAATATTAACTTCAACTCCAGGAACATCTCATATGGTCCATGACGTTCAAAACGTCTTTGGAGTCCCGATTCTAAGCCGTTAAGCATGGTGCACTAAACTATCAAGTAGTCATCATATTGAGCTAGCCAAACGTTCATAACGTCTACATCTGCTCCTGCAATAGGTCTGTCACCTAGCGGTGCATCAAGGACATAATTCTTCTGTGCATCAATGAGGATAAACCTCAGATCACGGATCCAATCCGCATCTTTGCTACTAACATCTTTCAACACAATTTTCTCTAGGAACATATCAAAATAAACACAGGGAAGCAACAACGCGAGCTATTGATCTACAACATGATTTGCAAAATACTACCAGGACTAAGTTCATGATAAATTTAAGTTCAATTAATCATATTACTTAAGAACTCCCACTTAGACATACATCCCTCTAATCCTCTAAGTGATCACGTGATCCAAATCAACTAAACCATGTCCGATCATCACGTGAGATGGAGTAGTTTCAATGGTGAACATCACTATGTTGATCATATCTACTATATGATTCACGCTCGACCTTTCGGTCTCCGTGTTCCGAGGCCATATCTGTATATGCTTGGCTCGTCAAGTATAACCTGAGTATTCCGCGTGTGCAACTGTTTTGCACCCGTTGTATTTGAACGTAGAGCCTATCACACCCGATCATCACGTGGTGTCGCAGCACGAAGAACTTTCGCAACGGTGCATACTCAGGGAGAACACTTCTTGATAATTAGTGAGAGATCGTCTTATAATGCTACCGTCAATCAAAGCAAGATAAGATGCATAAAAGATAAACATCACATGCAATCAAAATATGTGACATGATATGGCCATTATCATCTTGTGCCTTTGATCTCCATCTCCAAAGCATCGTCATGATTTCCATCGTCACCGGCATGACACCATGATCTCCATCATCTTGATCTATATCAATATGTCGTCACATGGTCGTCTCGCCAACTATTGCTCTTGCAACTATTGCTATCGCATAGCGATAAAGTAAAGCAATTATTTGGCGCTTGCATCTTATGCAATAAAGAGACAACCATAAGGCTTTTTCCAGTTGCCGATAACTTCAACAAAACATGATCATCTCATACAACAACTTATATCTCATCACGTTTTGACCATATCACATCACAACATGCCCTGCAAAAACAAGTTAGACGTCCTCTACTTTGTTGTTGCATGTTTTACATGGCTGCTACGGGCTTAAGCAAGAACCAATCTTACCTACGCATCAAAACCACAACGATAGTTTGTCAAGTTGGTGCTGTTTTAACCTTCGCAAGGACCGGGCGTAGCCACACTCAGTTCAACTAAAGTTGGAGAAACTGTCACCCGCAAGCCACCTATGTGCAAAGCACGTCGGGAGAACCGGTCTCGCGTAAGCGTACGCGTAATGTCGGTCCAGGCCGCTTCGTCCAACAATACCGCCGAACCAAAGTATGACATGCTGGTAAGCAGTATGACTTATATCGCCCACAACTCACTTGTGTTCTACTCGTGCATATAACATCAACATATAAAACCTGGCTCGGATGCCACTGTTGGGGAACGTAGTAATTTCAAAAAAAATCCTACGCACATGCAAGATCATGGTGATGCATAGCAACGAGAGGGGAGAGTGTTGTCTACGTACCCTCGTAGACCGAAGCGGAAGCGTTGACGCAACATAGAGGAAGTAGTCGTACGTCTTCCCGATCCGACCGATCCAAGCACCGTTACTCCGGCACCTCCGAGTTCTTGGCACACGTTCAGCTCGATGACGATCCCCGGGCTCCGATCCAGCAAAGCGTCGGGGAGGAGTTCCGTCAGCACGACGGCGTGGTGACGATCTTGATGTTCTACCGTCGCAGAGCTTCGCCTAAGCACTGCAACAATATGACCGAGGTGGAATATGGTGGAGGGGGGCACCGCACACGGCTAAGGAACGATCATGAAGATCAACTTGTGTGTCTATGGGGTGCCCCTGCCTCCGTATATAAAGGAGTGGAGGAGGGGAGGGCAGGCCCTCTCTATGGCGCGCCCTAGGGGAGTCCTACTCCCACCGGGAGTAGGATTCCCCTTTTCCTAGTCCAATTAGGAGTCCTTCCATGTAGTAAGAGTAGGAAACAAGGAAGGGGCGCAGCCCCTCCCCCTAGTCCAATTCGGACTAGGCCTTGGGGGCGCGCGGCCTGCCCTAGGCAGCCCCTCTCTCTTTCCCGTATGGCCCAATAAGGCCCAATACTTCTCCCGGCGAATTCCCGTAACTCTCTGGTACTCGAAAAATACCCGAATCACTCGGAACCTTTCCGATGTCCGAATATAGTCGTCCAATATATCAATCTTTATGTCTCGACCATTTCGAGACTCCTCGTCATGTCCCCGATCTCATCCGGGACTCCGAACTCCTTCGGTACATCAAAACTCATAAACTCATAATATAACTGTCATCGAAACCTTAAGCGTGCGGACCCTACGGTTCGAGAACAATGTAGACATGACCGAGACACGTCTCCGGTCAATAACCAATAGCGGGACCTGGATGCCCATATTGGCTCCTACATATTCTACGAAGATCTTTATCGGTCAGACCGCATAACAACATACGTTGTTCCCTTTGTCATCGGTATGTTACTTGCCTGAGATTCGATCGTCGGTATCCAATACCTAGTTCAATCTCGTTACCGGCAAGTCTCTTTACTCGTTCCGTAATACATTATCCCGCAACTAACTCATTAGTTGCAATGCTTGCAAGGCTTTAAGTGATGTGCATTACCGAGAGGGCCCAGAGATACCTCTCCGACAATCGGAGTGACAAATCCTAATCTCGAAATACGCCAACCCAACATGTACCTTTGGAGACACCTGTAGAGCTCCTTTATAATCACCCAGTTACGTTGTGACATTTGGTAGCACACAAAGTGTTCCTCTGGCAAACGGGAGTTGCATAATCTCATAGTCATAGGAACATGTATAAGTCATGAGGAAAGCAATAGCAACATACTAAACGATCGGGTGCTAAGCTAATGGAATGGGTCATGTCAATCAGATCATTCAACTAATGATGTGATCCTGTTAATCAAATGACAACTCTTTGTCCATGGTTAGGAAACATAACCATCTTTGATTAACGAGCTAGTCAAGTAGAGGCATACTAGTGACACTCTGTTTGTCTATGTATTCACACATGTATTATGTTTTCGGTTAATACAATTCTAGCATGAATAATAAACTTTTATCATGATATAAGGAAATAAATAATAACTTTATTATTGCCTCTAGGGCATATTTCCTTCAGTGGGCCCCCTGGCCTTCATCTTTGGCGTGGATTTTTCTTATTTCTTTTAAGACGTTCCGTGGAGTTTCAGGACTTTTGGAGTTGCGCAGAATAGGTCTCTAATATTTGCTCCTTTTCCAGACCAGAATTCCAGCTGCCGGCATTCTCCCTCCTTGTGTAAACCTTGTAAAATAAGAGAGAATAGCCATAAGTATTGTGACATAAAGTGAAATAACAGTCCATAATGCGATAAATATCGATATAAAAGCATGATGCAAAATGGACGTATCACATCTCTGTACGACCCCAACTACAAGTTTGGATATCTGCCAGGCCAGCCGTGGCCATAGACCAACTTAGGCCAAAAGCCTAAGCTTGGGGGAGTAAGTATTTATCACCGACATTACATTCATGTTCACACACTCATGCTAGTTGTCGGTGCTCATACTTTTTTATTGTATCATCCATGCTAGTTTATTTCCCTTTTTATGCTTTCTTCTTGTGTGTTTGATAAACCTTAGAAAAAAATTAGTTGTAGCTTTCAGCTAGTTTACTTTCCATGCATGTAGTAGTAATAACTAAAAGAAAACCCAAAAAGATTTCTCGTTCTTCTTTTGCTTGTTGGGAGCTTTCCCGTGTAAATGGGGGTCGAGAGGAAAAGACCATATTGAAAATGTTAGAGTGGTTCTTATATGCATTATTGTTGATCCAACAAAGAGCCCATATTACCTTGTCTTCTCTCTTGAATTGAATGCTTGCAGATTCTAGCTTAGTCCAATGCACGTGCACTATTATTATTATCCACACTATTCGGTCGTGCAAGTGAAAGGCAATAATGATGATTATATGATGAACATATTGAGATGAGAAAAGCTGGTATGAACTCGACCTCTCTTATTTTTGTAAATATGAGTAGTTCATCGTTCCTGATTCAGCCTATTATGAATAAACATGTTTGCAATGACAATTAGAGATTGTAGTTGCTTATGCCATGTTTAATTACCTAGGAGCTTATAATGGTTTACCTTGCATGCCAACATGCTATTAAAATGGTTGTGATGTGGTATGATAGGGTGGTATCCTCTTTTGAATGATTCAAGTGGCTTGACTTGGCACATGTTCATGCATGTAGTTGAAACAAAATCAACATAGCCTCTACGATATTTATGTTCATGGTGCATTATATCCTACTCATGCTTGCATTCGGTGTTGATTAATTTTAATGCATGTTCATGACTGTTGTTGCTCTGTAGCTGGTCGCTTCCCAGTCTTTTGCTAGCTGGTTTTCAGCAGAATTGCCATGGTGTTATTTTTGTGCAGAAATAGAAGTTCTCGGAATGACCTGAAAATCAACGGAGAATTATTTTGGAATATATAAAAAATACTGGAAGGAAGATCCACGTCAGGGGGGCCTCCACCTATCCACGAGGGTTGGGGGCGCGCCCCCTGCCTCGTGGACCCCCTGATGCTCCCCCGACCTCAACCCTCACTCCATATATTCACTTTCGGGGAGAAAAAAATCAGAGAGAAGGATTCATCGCATTTTACGATACGGAGCCGCCGCCAAGCCCTAAACCCTCTCGGGAGGGCTGATCTAGAGTCCGTTCTGGGATCCGGAGAGGGGAACCCGTCGCCATCGTCATCAACAACCTTCCTCCATCACCAATTTCATGATGCTCACCGCCGTGTGTGAGTAATTCCATCGTAGGCTTGCTGGACGGTGATGGGTTGGATGAGATTTATCATGTAATCGAGTTAGTTTTGTTAGGGTTTGATCCCTAGTATCCACTATGTTCTGAGATTGATGTTGCTATGACTTTGCTATGCTTAATGCTTGTCACTTGGGCCCGAGTGCCATGATTTCAGATCTGAACCTATTATGTTTTCATGAATATATGTGAGTTCTTGATCCTATCTTGCAAGTCTATAGTCACCTACTATGTGTTATGATCCGGCAACCCCGAAGAGACAATAATCGGGACCACTCCCGGTGATAACCGTAGTTTGAGGAGTTCATGTATTCACTATGTGTTAATGCTTTGGTCCGGTACTCTATTAAAAGGAGGCCTTAATATCCCTTAGTTTCCAATAGGACCCCGCTGCCACGGGAGGGTAGGACAAAAGATGTCATGCAAGTTCTTTTCCATAAGCACGTATGACTATATTCGGAATACATGCCTACATTATATTGATGAACTGGAGCTAGTTCTGCGTCACCCTAGGTTATGACTGTTACATGATCGATCACATCTGGCATACTTCTCCATCACCGATCCAATGCCTACGAGCTTTTCCTATATTGTTCTTCGCTTATTTACTTTTCCGTTTCTATTGTTATCATCACTATAAAACACCAAAAATATTACTTTTGCTACCATTACTTCTGCTACCGTTACCACTACTATCATATTACTTTGCTACTAAATACCTTTCTGTAGATATTAAGTTTCCAGGTGTGGTTGAATTGACAACTCAGCTGCTAATACTTGAGAATATTCTTTGGCTCCCCTTGTGTCGAATCAATAAATTTGGGTTGAATACTCTACCCTCGAAAACTGTATCAATCCCCTATACTTGTGGGTTATCACTCCGCCGGGGGGCAAAAGTGCTCCTGCCCAAGTTCCACCTCGAGGCGGCGGCGCTTCGTCCCGAAAGTCCTCTCCTTATTTTTTTTCGAGGTCAAAATGACTTATATACCAGAAGATGGGCACCGGAGGTGGGCCGAGGAGGCCACAACCCACCAGAGCGCGCCTGGGTGGCCTGGCGCGCCCAGATGAGTTGTGCCCACCTAGTGGCCCCCCTCTGGTGGTTATTGGCTCCAGTATTTCTTAAATATTCCATAAAAAATCTCCATGAAGTTTCAGCTTATTTGGAGTTGTGCAGAATAGGTAGCCTGACGTAGCTTTTTCAGGTCCAGATTTCCAATTGCCGGAATTCCCTCTTGGTGTGTTCCTTGCAAATTATGAGAGAAAAGGCACTAGAATTACTCCAAAAATCATTATTATGGATAAAAACATTATAAATAATAGTAAGAAAACATGATGCAAAATGGATGTATCAGTCAGTTTCTGTTTTTCCTTGTTTTTGAGTTTTACATAAAAGGAATATCAAACGGAGTCCAAACGGAATAAAACTTTCGCAATGATTTTTCTTGGACCAGAAGACATCCACGAAATTTGGAGATGAAGTCAGAAGAGTCCCGAGGGCTCCACAAGCCCTCAGGGCGCGCCCTAGGGGGGCGCTGGCTTGTGGCCCCCCCGGGAGTCCATCGACCTCCTCAGCTCTATAAATTCACAAATATTACCAAACAACCAAAAGCGTCCACAAAAATACTTTTCCGCCGCCATAACCTTCTGTACCCGTGAGATCACATCTAGGGTTCTTTTCTGGCACCCTGCCAGAGGGGGACTCGATCACGGAGGGCTTTTACACCAACTATATTGCCCTTCCGATGAAGCGTGAGTAGTCTACCACAAACCTACGGGTCCATAGCTAGTAGATAGATGGCTTCTTCTCTCTCTTTGATCCTCAATACCATGTTCTCCTGGATGTTCTTGGAGCTCTATCCGATGTAATATTCTTTTGTGGTGTGTTTGTCGAGATCCGATAAATTGTGGAATTATGATCAGTTTATCTATGAATATTATTTGAATCTTCTCTGAATTCTTATATGCATGATTTGATATCTTTGTATTTCTCTTCGAATTATCCGTTTGGTTTGGCCAACTAGATTAATTTTTCTTGCAATGGGAGAGGTGCTTAGTTTTGGGTTCAATCTTGCGGTGATCTCACCCAGTGACAAAGTAAGGGTAGCGAGGCACGCATTGTATTGTTGCCATCAAGGGTAAAAAGATGGGGTTTTCATCATATTGCTTGATTTTATCCCTCTACACCATGCCATCTTGCTTAAGGCGTTACTCCGTACCTATGAACGTAATACTCTAGATTCATGCTGGATAGCGGGCGGTGTGTGGAGTAATAGTAGTACATGCAGGCATGAGTCGGTCTACTTGACATAGACGTGATGCCTATACTCATAATCATTGCCTTGGATATCGTCATAACTTTGCGCTTTTGTATCAATTGCTCAACAGTAATTTGTTCACCCACCGTATTATTTTCCTTCAAGAGAGAAGCCTCTAGTGAAACCTATGGCCCCCGGGTCTATTTTCCATCATATATTTTCAGATCTATAAACCAAAAAAACCAAAAAATACCTCGCTGCAATTTATTTACTTTTACTTTGTTTTTTGTTTTAGTAATCGTTTATATCTATCTCTATCAAATCTCACCTTTGCAAGTGACCGTGAAGGGATTGACAACCCCTTTACCACGTTGGGTGCAAGTGTTTGATTGTCTGTGCAACTGCATAGATTGGAGACTTGCGTGTATCTTCTATTGGATTGATACCTTGGTTCTCAAAACTGAGGGAAATACTTATCTCTACTTTTCTGCATCACCCTTTCTTCTTCAAGGCAGAAACCAACGCAAGCTCAAGAAATAGCACTAACCATCCTAGGATCATCCTAATGTCGCATGTGAAACCGACCAAAAGTGCTAACTGCATCAGAGATATATCGAGTGGTACGATAATCCAAAGGGATCCCCAGCATCATAATCCAACCGCGGCGAAAACCTTGAGTTGCTCTATGATTAATGCCTTTATCATGGGGTATGAACCAAACAAAGTAACCATTGCCAAGATCATAAGGAGGATGATTCATAATAGCATGCCTACATGCAGGAGTACGAAACTCAAACAGACCAACGCCCTCAATCCATGGCTGGTCACTAAGCACATCACGATGAAGTTGTGTCATCACATAATCACTAACCCGTTGACGAAAGTGGCAGATCTGTCCAGGAGGCGGCGGAGGCTCGACAATTCCGATTGCGTACTGCTCATGTCAACGTTATGGAGCAATAGCAGGGGAGAAGAAGGTCCGCAGCAGTCGCGTTGGTCCACCGTCGATGATCTCGAAACCCGGTGGAACAAACTCCAGAGGATCCAAGACAAATTTTTCCATTGCGGGCGTTAGAGGTGGCAGAGTGGTTGGATGGTGCAAAGGGGGCGGTGGAGGCATGACAAGACCCTACTGCAAAGGCGCATGGGTCATCTCCAGAACCGAGGAGTCCCTCGGAAGGAATAGCAGGCTGACTCGTGGCAGGTATGGAAACCAATGTAGACGATATTATTGGATTTTGTTGTGATTTTTTAACCATCCAAGAATAACCATTATCTCTAGTCCATTGATTGCAGGAGCGGCGTGTATGACCATTGTGGGAGCAATCCAAACAAACATGGCAGGTGACAGACAAGTGGCCCTGCTGACTGCATTTGGTGCAGGTTAGGACGCGGGCCACCATGTCATCGACCATATCAGCAAACATGGCATCAGCATCGTGTGTAGAAGGAATTTCAGGCACTGAGATAGAGGCCATAGGCCCAGCATGCAGATGAGGCCCAACATGGGAGGCCGGAGATTCCGGGATCGACGTGACCAAATTTGAAATCCCGGATGGTTCACGTGAGGCATGCAGATCGCGTTGTTGCACATCCTCAGCCGCAATATTCGCACGACTAATCTGTGGTGATCCAACCGTACCAAAAACGGTTGGTGGCGTAGCCACTGTCCACTAGACGTTCGTCGGTGGCGAAGGCCGGATGACCACACGTTCTCTATCAGAGAGAACATAACCAGCCTGGGAAACCGTATCAATGCAATCTTGCGTGGCTGGGTATTGATAACCATTGCATGCCTGATAGTTTTGAAAAGTGGCAAAGGATAACTTCTTTCGAACATTGTTGGAGTATCAAAAGGAAGATTTGGCCGGAGGTTTATGCATAGAAAGCAACCCTAGTGCCGCCCTTCTCTTAGAAGGGCTAACTAAAATCCACTCTGAATCACATTCTAATCTCCAATGATTAAACTCACGTTCCCAATTGGGACCACCTCGACCCCAAAGATTGAAATAACATTTGAAGTGTAGGCAAGCAAAAGATCAAAGATCGAGAACATGAAAACCAACTTGTTTGGAGGAAACGTTGAAAGAGTAAACCTTGTCACATATACAAGAGACTCCCAACTCGACTGTAGATCCACCAATAGCTCCCTCTAGGGCCGCCGCCACCGAATGATCATTGAGCCTGAAATCATGACGGCTAAAGGACACAACCATATCAAAATGGCCAGTGTCGTCCGTAGGGTGTACTAGAAATCCAGTAGATCTAAAAATATTGTCAGCAAACTCCAAACCCTTGGAGTAGTCCAAGCCAAGGGTTGATCCCGAAGAGAAAACCATATCCCCTTGGAGAAAGGGGGACGTCGGAGATGTTGATAGGAGAGGATTAGGATTTTAGTGGTGGTGGAAGGAGATCACCGGAGGTGGTGGGGGTGGGAGGTGGGAGACGCCATTCCACCGATCTATTGCAGCTACCACTATGTGTATGAGCTTCCTGGCATCCAATATGTCATCCATGTTTGCTCGTGACAAGGGGAAGAGGAGCGGTATGGGTAGGAGGGAGTCCGCAAAGGCTATGTCCTATTTTGGGTCATGTGGTAGTGCAGCCCAATGATGAATGATAAGAGGCATCACAATGTACCTCTGACCGTCTGGACTCCTCCCGAAAAAAGTGGATCGACCTCCTCTGTCGCTCCCGTGGGCGACAGGGGAGGTCTCCTGCCGCTGCCGGTCTCCTCCCCCCTCTTCCTACAGTCCCCTCGCCGCCGCCTAGGCGCGCCGGCTGGCGAAGCCTGCTTGGCGTGGGCGGCGGTGGGACGCCTCTCCCCTTCATCGTTTGGTTGGCACGGGATGGCCAGATCGATGGAAGGCTCTGGGCTAGCGTGGGGCACGGCGGCGTGGCAGCGGTCGCTCCTGGCGGCGGCGTGCGGTAGACGCGACGACGCTATGGTGGCGTTCTCGCGGCGCGGTATGCGGCTGCGCCGCCATTGATGGGGCTCGTTGGTTTCGCTCTGGCGGCCAGCGAGGGCTGGATCCCGGGGCGGCGGCCCCGGATGGCGGAGGTTGTGTAGGTGGATGTGCTCTCGCGACGGGCGATGCAGCGGCCCCGGTGGTGGACGATCCGTGCACAAGACGCTTGATGGAGGCCATTGGAACAGATCTGGGTGAAGACCTGCTCGCGGCTGCTACCGAGGCCGGTGATGGCGGGACTTTTCGGCGTCGTTCCCTTGTTGAAGGCATCGCTGTTGAGAACTTCCAGACCACTATCTGCTACCTCCGGGGGAAACTCTAGATCAGTAGATCGGATGACGGCGGCATTATTGTGTCGTTTTCCTCTTGTGGCGTCATTCTTGGAGGTGTACACGGGCTCGAGGGACCAGGGACGGAATAATTGGTGGAGCGGTGCTTCATCCTGCACATTAATGGTGGCGTTTCTCGGCGGCGTGGCGTGGTGGAGACTCGGCGCCCGATGTGTGGCGAGGGACTCGCGCAGGAGGGTGCCGTTTTCAGGCGCCGTGGTGGCGTCGATAGCAGAGAGGCCAGGCAAGGTGGTGCAGCAGTACACACTGAAGATGGATTGGTGGCAGGTGGCTGCGGCGGCCTCATACCCGGCAGGCGTCCTGGTTGAGGAGTGCGCCGGACTGGTAGGTGCCCCATACCCGACAGGCGTCCTGGTTGGGACCTCAGGTCTTAGATGTTTAGGTTTGGCTGCGATGTCTATTTCGTATTAGGCCCAGACTATTAGCGCCCCTTCATCAATTGGATAGGAGTAGCGACAGTTGTTGCATAGACTGTGGCTTTAGTCTTACTGTTGTATCACTTTGTAAGGTCTTATGAGAATAATTAATAAAGTGGCCGCATGAATCGCCCAGATGTAGAGGCCGGGGGTCCTTCTCCTTTTTTAAAAAAAAATGTAACAAGTAAGGAATAAAACGTGGTAGGATATTTAATACAGGGTAAGCTGCCACGAGGTCAATTCATTCAAGAACAAAACCCTAGACTAACTTGAATCACATATCATTTTTATGTACAAAGTGCAAATACAAATTGTTCTTAAGGGAGCATAAGGATTTGGGTTTTAAACCATACCAGATTTGTAAGGCGTGGAGTTTATATGGTATCAACCACCACACCCAAGTTTAGTACGTGCAATCAATTGGAACAAATTAAGAGCATTGCTATATTAAGATTGTTGCAAAATATATGCAGGTGACATAGAAGGACTGATCAAGATGGAGTGAAGATGCGCTGACCATGCTTAACAAGAAAGAAAGTCTTTACAAGAGGGGTACCCATCAACTTCCCCGTAAGGAACTCCTAAGGGTGTTTTTGATTTGTCTGGTTTTCAATTTTCAATTACATAAATCGAAAATGCAGGATTGTAATATCGTGTCTACTCAAATTCTGTAGGATTTATGTTACACTAAAAATGGGTCACCGCACCATAGATAAAACGTAATCCTATGATTTGTCCATATTCATAAAAAAATGTTAAGATTCAGTTGTACAAATCAAACAACAAACATGCAGAAAATTCATAAACTCCAGATACTCTGATGCGAAAGCCTTTTTCGGTAAAACGGGGCGAAAGCCTTTTTTGATAAATATACCCATGAACTTATAATCCTACTAGGAGTATTTTTTTTTAATTTCTGTAGCGGATAAAAAAGGCCCTTAGTAGATTTTGCACATTGATCCCAAATTCCCAATGCCTCCGAGGTTCAACAAAAAAAAATCCTATGTTGTTAGGTAAGGATGAAGACAAAGCAAAATCGAACGGGACTGGATGCTACCATATTTTTTTTTTTGTGAAAGAGGAAACAAATACAAAATCCCCGGAATATGGAAGCAGATACTATCGAAAACAAAACAGAGCAAATATGGAGCAGACATGACAACGAAAACGGGTGTTGAACGAAAGTTAAAAACCCCTTGAACCATGAAGAAAATAAAAGAAAATCAACAGACTTAATCAATTGTTAACATGGCTACAAAAATAATGTAATTAGGTTAGCGACTTAACATAATATTGTGGTAGTAGAGGACAACTGCGTATAGAGTCGTTAAATTGGTGCGTGCTAGTAGAAGTTTGCCTCACATGGGTCATTCTGATCACTCTATCATTATGTGTTATTCGATGGTTGAGCTACCAAACAGCCATAGACCTACAGTAAAAAAGGAAATTCCATATTCATGAAAGTGAAAAATTCAGTTTTCGTGTGAGTTCCACCGAAAAACGCGGCTACGTTTTGTTTCCGTTTCCGTGAAAAAGAATTCCGCTTCTACTTTTCCGTTTCCATATTACCTCTTCGTTTTCTCCTTTTCTCCGGAAAAGCAGAACGTTTCCGCTCCGTTTTCATCTCTACTGTCAGACTTTTCGTTCCGTTTTCCATTTCCGAAAAACACGGTTCCGTTTATATGTAAAAGAAAATCTGTTTCTATTTCTGTTTTCCAATTTCCTCCCTGATTCTCTTTTTCCTCCGAAAAAGTGAAAAGTTTTTGCTTCATTTTCATCCTTGTTTTCAACCCTCTACCAAACCCAACAGGATCCATATGCAGGTCCATATCCCCCTCTCGGTCCACAGTGAAGATCTCTCATGGTATGTGCATGCATGCGCACCCTTCTTCGCTGCATTGCCTGCCTATACTTCCAATAATTTATTGTACCACATCTCCATCGATGGCGACCTTGCTCTGAGGCCATGGCCTACTCACACAAGGCTTCATCTTTCATTTCCCCCTAAAATAATCCTTCGTCCCCAGCTCATCTCAGCCTCTCCTCCTATAAAACCCTCGCCCCCCGACCCTTCGAAGGAAAACTTGTCCAAGCCCAACCTCGCCGTTTCAGTCGGTTCCCATCCCCCCTCGCGTGCGTTTCTTCTTCCTCCAAGTCCAGGCCGGGTGGGAGAGAGGCGGGGCGACCGACGATGAAGGAGTACTGGACGATGCTGGCGTCCCTCATGGGCGCGCTGGCGTTCCTGCAAGGGGTGCTGCACGCCGTGTTCCCGGCGGAGCTGCGGGCGGCGCTGGCGCGGCTGCTCGGGCGCCTCACCCGCGCCTTCTCGCCCTACTGCTACTTCGACGTCACGGAGACGGACGGGATGAGCAACAACGAGATCTACGACGCCGTGCAGCTCTACCTCAGCAGCACGGCCGCGCCGGCATCGGGGGCCCGGCTCAGCCTCACGCGCCCGCACAACGCCACCTCCTTCACCTTCGGGCTCGCCGCCAGCGACCGCGTCGTCGACGCCTTCCGCGGCGCGGCCGTCACGTGGGAGCACGTGGTGGCGCCGCGCCAGTCCCCCGGCTTCTCCTGGCGCCCGCTCCCCGAGGAGAAGCGCCGGTTCACGCTCCGGATCCGCCGCGGCGACCGGGAGAAGCTGCTGCCGGCCTACCTCGACCACATCCTCGCCACGGCGCAGGAGATCCGCCGCCGGAGCCAGGACCGGCTGCTCTACACCAACGCGCGCGGCGGGGCCATGGACTCGCGCGGCCTCCCCTGGGACCCTGTCCCCTTCAAGCACCCCAGCACGTTCGACACCCTCGCCATGGACCCCGACCGCAAGGCGTCCATCATGGCCGACCTCCGCGACTTCGCCGCCGGCAGCTCGTTCTACGAGCGCACGGGCCGCGCCTGGAAGCGCGGGTACCTCCTGTACGGCCCGCCGGGGACCGGCAAGTCCAGCATGATCGCGGCCATGGCCAACTTCCTCGGGTACGACGTGTACGACCTCGAGCTCACCGAGGTGAGCAGCAACGCCGAGCTGCGGAAGCTGCTGATGAAGACCACGTCCAAGTCCATCATCGTGATCGAGGACATCGACTGCTCCGTCGACCTCACCAACCGGGCGGCCCTGCCCCCGGCGCCGAAGCCGCGGCCAACCCTGGACGGCGCGATCGACCAGGAAGCGGGGGCGGCGTCGGGGCGGTCGATCACGCTCTCCGGCCTGCTCAACTTCACCGACGGGCTGTGGTCATGCTGCGGGTCGGAGCGCATCTTCGTCTTCACCACGAACCACATCGAGAAGCTGGACCCGGCACTGCTCCGGTCCGGCCGGATGGACATGCACGTCTTCATGAGCTACTGCACGTTCCCGGCGCTCAAGATCCTCCTCAAGAACTACCTCTGTCTCGAATCCGGCGCGGACGACGGCGCCGAGGTGATGCGGGGGCTGGAGGAATGGATCGAGGCGGCGGAGATCACGCCGGCGGACGTGAGCGAGGTGCTGATCAAGAACCGGAGGAACGGGAAGGAGAGGGCGATGGAGGAGCTGCTGGAGGCCCTGAAAGCGCGCGCCGAGAAGCGGTGTCTCGACGGCGGCAAGTCGGCGGCAGCGGCGGCGGCGAAGGACAACGACGAAGAGGAGGAGGAGAAGAGGGCCCTGGAGAGCCCCAAGGAAGGGAAAGGGCCGGCCGGCAAGGACAGCTGCGACGACGGACAGGACGAGGAGACGGATGCCAAGAAACAGCTGTGAGACTGAGCAAGCCAAGCGCCGCGCTGAGGGGGACAGGAAGAGGGAAAGCGAACGGTTCAAAATTTCCCTGTTTGGTCACGCCATATTCAGATATTCTCCCCCCTTTTCACTGGAGAACGCAATGCGATGCAAGAGAAAAATAGCCTTTCCTCTTCCGTTATTCGATGTTTGCAGTAGCAAGTAGTGGCACTCCTAGATGTATTCTCTTGAGTTGGTTTTCTTTTCTCTATCCTCTACTATGGTAAGAAGAAAGAGATGTTTGAAGACTCACACTGGTGCCTTTGCGTGGCATGTGCAACCCATGCTCTGCTTGTTTGGCATGCGCCTCCCTGTTGCTTGTGCATGAGAAGGTCGTGTTCAGTTGGTGCAGATTCAACAGTACTCGAAGGCACATCACGTTTTCCCTAGGCCGGCAGGGGTTTCTGCGCTTTGTGTAGGGCCTCGGATTAGTTTATGGCCTCTTACCAAGCTTGGATATGTGCACGTTCGTCTGTGGCGCATTGGTTTATGTTCTTTGGATCCCCTGTGGCGCACGTATCCAAGGCAACCGTCGCGGGCTCCAGCGCGACGCTTTCGGAGAAAAATAATGCCTCGCCCGTGGAGTTGGATCATGGGTCTGCACCCTGCAGGCACTGTATGAGCCGCCCCCTACCCCTGGCCTTCAATTTTCTACACAGAGGACGGACTAGAAAACGACTGTATTTTCTTCTGTTTTATTTATTTATTTTTATTATCTGCCGTCGTGCACTTAATAAGCGTTGATCTTTTCTTGTACTACTACTCCAATACAAATCAATGCAGAAACGGCAATTTGATTGCAATGAGCAGGCAACGCGACCCGGGTCTTCGAATGGGAATCTATGCATGTTCCTAGCGTGACATTCTCCGCTATTTCCCCCCCTCTCGCTGGACATTCTCTGTTGTTTTTCCTTCTCTCACTCGATTCCCATGTGCCTGTTTGGAGCGCTGCCTGCAAAATCAAAGGATATATCATGATGATGATCATCATCAGGGATCCATGATGCCCCGATATCTTATTCCCTTTCCGCGGCCGAGAGCGGATTAGCTTAGGCCGGGTGGTGAGCATGTGGATTTTGGCGCTCTTGTGCTCCCTGGGCAGCAGAAAGGGTGCCGCTTTCGGCTTTCCCCCGCTGCCTCGCTGTACTTTCCTGGTCCTTAGCCGTTTCTGATTACGGGCGGGCGTGTGCGAGACCGTGATCGTGTCTCATGCGGCGGCCGCGGCCACGGCCACGAGATCGCGCGCACATGCGCCGCTCTGGCGGCATGAGATCGCGCGCACATGCCCGCGCTTGTCGCTTGCTGGCCATGGCGGTGCCCTTCTTCCTGCCCCGAGGACGGCGCCAACTGGACACGGCCCGGTGCGCGAGCTTTGGCCCGGCGCGCGCCCTGGGAGCGCCAGGGTTTCGGCAGGCGAGGCCACATCAGGATCAACCTCAGCCTCCTGGCGCGCAGAGCTGGCTGAGAAATCAGACGTCGCTGGCGCACGGTGGATTGATTGACTGAT
The DNA here is from genome assembly GCF_018294505.1 of Triticum aestivum. Classification (NCBI taxonomy): domain Eukaryota; kingdom Viridiplantae; phylum Streptophyta; class Magnoliopsida; order Poales; family Poaceae; genus Triticum; species Triticum aestivum. The sequence continues at coordinate 434,293,766 of NC_057806.1, forward strand.
TGACGCCTCGCGTCTGGACGTTGCGTGCCGATCGATATTACTAGCATGCAGGGTCGACTCGAGCCGTCTCGGTCAATGCAAGGAGACATCGCGTCCTCCTCCTCCTCCTCCTTATCGTCGGCATGAATCCCGTCAACGCTGCAGGTGGTACTACTGGTAACTCCGGTGCTCGTCGCTCCCCAGGTCCAGGTAACTTGGCGCGGCCCGGCACCACACGGTCAATGCACATAAGCTTCTCCCGCCGCGGTTTTACTGCCCGACCGCCGTAGTATTTTTTTACTACGGAACAGTCACATCAGTCGGTGTCAATCGTGTGATGTGATGGCATAAGCAGCCAAGCCCCGGGCGGGCGCCGTGCCGGCGGAGCCTGATGGCGACCGTTGCTTTCGTGCCATGGCTGCATCGGAATTTCGGGGCCACGTTGCTCCGGCCTTTGGAGATGGGCCGCTAACATTGCTCGGTTCAAAGATGCAGGTTAGGGATTCGGTTCTATGGAGAGCGCGGCCGGCTCGGCGGATCGCTGTCCGACGCGAGTGTGCATCGCATCCGGTGTGGTGTAACGCGACGACGATGTCTGCGGCCGGCCTCGTCTCGTCCCCCTCGCGGCCTTCTCGATGATCCTTGACCGTCGCCTCTGGGCTGGCCCGTTGTTTCGGCGCGTCATATGGGAGGGCGCTGATTATTTTGACCGGGTCAACACACACATAAGGCAGATTCATTTGAGAAGATTCTTTTTGTTAGAACAAATCCGAGCACTCCATCGATCATGCGAGGACCAAGCAATCACACTGCACGACACCGAGATTTGTTAACGAAGCTCACCGATATGGCTACATTTTCGGTGCTTGACTACGGGTGCTCCTCCCCGTGACACCGTCACAATACCGTACACCGGCCACCCGGGCGCCGGCACATGCCGCCGGCTCCACCTTGCGCGCATGTGCTATTATGTTGGCATATGTTACATCGTGTGTCTACTCTCGCTATATATGAGAGGTCTAGGATACAAGTGTCCTACCTGGACACGACTCCATATCCTATCTAAACACAATACAACTACAAGTCCAACTGTAACCTACCTTGTACACTATATTCGACACAACTCCAACAAACTCCACCTTGGCGAATATGCTCCACCACCCTGAATTTGTCCATGCGTCAAACTTTCATGTACATTGGACTTGAGCTTATCCCATGAGTATCGCTGCTACTCCAAAGAATCCATATGACTCCACCTGCAAAGTCCCTCCTTTTCTTGACCACAGTCAACACTCGAGCAAAATTAAGTCCCACGTTACTCTAGTTTGCGCTCCCAACTTCCAGAGTATCAGTTCAACGCCATCACACACTGATCACTGACCTACGTGAAAGTGAACAACTCATATATTGGGTGTCACACATAAGAGTTACCTGAACTCAACATCACCGCTCCTTTCTTGACGGTCTGTCTGAAATTTGAAAGAATTTCACAGTTGCTTGTAGTCATCCCGAATCAAATTCGCAGTTGTCTCACCACATGTATGACCACCAGAGCCCTGGTCCGTCTCCATGTCCCGTGCGCACCGCACGCCTCGCCACTATTACCGCGTCGAGCCTCCGCTGTTCCGGTCGAGTCTCAAGGGTCACGAACCCACACCACTCAACCCCCACTGCAGAGTACCATCGGTCATCGCTGACCGATGACGAGTTTTACGCTTTCATCAGACCACTGGGCTCCGGGCCGAATTACGTGTCCCTCGCTTTTCCCGCTGAATAGGCTTCGACTCCCTGTGCACTTACGCCGTAGCCCCTCAATCAGCACCGAGTGAAGTCCTCCAGACTCCAGCTCCACCTTCAACATGACTCCATGGTAGATGATCAGTCCACCCATGCGCCTAATCGACTTCAAGCTCCGTGTATACACCACCTTGAATCAATCCCGCATCATAGTCTTGTCAAAGTCACACAAGCCCTCGGGCCCGCGCCACATGTTTCCACGCCCAGAAGTCGGTCACCATCAACATCACGCTCCTACGTCGTCAGCGCCGATTCCACCACCGTCTTCTGTACCAACCGACTCACGTCGATCCGTCAGACTGCCTAGTCCGACCTAGCCGAACTCGTTCGACTGTACGACACGCTCGAGACTCCCAAATCATCTTCCGCGAATTTTCATCCACCGCTTGATAATTTCATCTTAACTGACATGACTTTCCACAACGCCTTCAAGCATCCCTATTGCGCCAACAAATCTTCACCATTGTCTGCCATAACCCAAGGTTTTTAGTCTCATCGAACTTCTCCACCTCAAACCTGATACCCGTTGGCACCATGATTCTTTGTATAGCCGACCCATGAAAAAATAACCAAGCTGCTACCAGACGCAACGCCCTGCAGTCCGTGTACATCTAGCAAATTCCAACCAAAATTTATTCTGGTCTTCACTTGTGTAGCTCCATGGCACTCAACCCAGATGCCAGCTAATTGCCTTGTCCAAGCACTTGCCAATTCCGATGGATGCACATATCCCTTGATGGATTTCTTTGGCCAATTGATCTGCATGCCTATCTTCAGTGTCATACGTGGAGACTTGGTCTCCTCTTTTTTTTCTCAAAACAAATCCCGTGACTTGCTGTTTCAGATTGCACCCAGAGAACCGCCAAACCTGCCGCTGCCTCCAGCCACAACATGTACGAGCGCCCGCGTTGGGTTCCGCTAGCCCGCCTCCAGCCGCCGTGCTGGACCGTACCTTCTTGCCAAACAGTGTTGCCGCACACGCTACTGCTGCAGCCCGCAGGTCACGTTCGATCTCGCCGACTCGGAATCCAATTCGACGCTGCTCCACGCGATTGCGTTGTCGCGCCGTATTTTCCGATTGCATCGCCGACGCTTGATCCTTCGACGGTATATTCGTCTCCTCTAGATCAACCAAACCCACCTCATAACCTAGCTCATGATATCACTTGTTAGAATAAATCCGAGACACTCCGTTGATCATCCGAGGACCAAGCAATCACACAAACACGACACCAAGATTTGTTAACGAGATTCACCGATATGGCTACATCTTCGGGGCTTGACTACGGGCGCTCCTCCCCGTGATACCGTCACAATACCGCACACCGGCCACCCGGGCGCCGGCACACGCCGCCGGCTCCACCTTGCGCGCCTGTGCTATTATGTTGGCATACGTTACATCGTGTGTCTACCCCCGCTATATATGAGAGGCCTAGAATACAAGTGTCCTACCTGGACACGACTCCATATCCTATCTAAACACAATACAACTACAAGTCCAACTGTAACCTACCTTGTACACTATATTCGACACAACTCCAACACTTTTTGGGTCGCCGCTCTTCATTCTTTCCCTTTTCTCTCTTTCACTTGTGCCATGTGCCTCCGTCGCCATAATGGCTTCATGCCCTCTTCGTCGCCATCACAATGCCCCGTCTCATCTTCGGCAGTTGCAGAAGACCGGTGTTGCGTATCTGCAAGCCCACCCCCGGATGTGATTTGTGGATCGTTATCGACAACGGTATCCATGGCAGGTCTGACGAGTGGTGGCGTATTTCCTACATCTAAGGTATGAATTGTGCCCTCCCTTCCACCGGTTCTATGGTGTTTCGGGGGTCTAGGATTCAAGCGGGTTTCCAGCGAAGATTGGGATGGTCGGGGCCATTTCATCGACACAAACAGTGGTAGTGGATGCTTGACAAGGAGGACGAACGCGGCGGTCGGATGACCAGGGCGTGGTTGTTGCTGGAAGAGTTATAAGATGGGGGGTGGACATGGTTGTTGCTGGATGTGTAAGTCCACCCCCAACTGTCATTTGTGGGTTGCGACGATGAGATCCATGAGGCCCTGTTCGTTTAATCCCGTCCCCGCCGGTATTGGGCCAAAACCCGGCCAATCCGGGTGGGTTTAGCCCCAGCCGGGGTTGGATCCCGACCTGTCATTATATGTGTCTTCGGTTGGACCCGGTCTGGGCCAAATCCCTCGCAAACCGCGTGGAAATCACAGGGAAATGACCCACGCGGCCCATCACGTGGAAGCAAACCTCTCGCGAATTATTACGCGAGCTCTCGCTCTCTCGCCCCGACATTCTCTCTCTCTCTCTCCATTCAGCGACGCCGGCGCCGGCGCCGAAGACGCTGCCGAAGCATATAGCGACGACGCGCTTCCTCCTTCCCCTTCTTCTCCCGCACAACATTCAAAGGAAATGACACAAAGCTCGGCGGCGACCCAGACAGCCATGGAGCCGGGCCGAAACCCTAGTTGACTTCGACCAATCTCCCCCGCCGCCTCACGCCGGAGAAGAGGAGGCAGCCGGCCAAAAGACCTTCAGGTTTGTTCTCTCTGTCTCTCTTTGTGATTATCCCTTGTCTACTCCCCCTTCTCTCTCTATCTGCAGCAAGGGATAAACCGAATGCATAAAAAATCGATATGGATTGCTTGGTGACATGTATTTGTTCCCTGAGGGGATTTGGTGCAGGGTGGGGGATCACCCAATCCTCTAGAGGATTATACACTCTTGAACCGAACAAGGCCTGAAGCGGGTTTCGAGGGGAGATTGAGATGGTAGGGGTCAGTTCATCGACACAACTGTGTCAGTGGCTGCTTGACAAGGAGGACGTGCATGATGGCTGGATGGCCACGTTGTGGCTGCTGCTAGATGAGGGATAAAGATGGACGAGCATGGTTGTTTCTGGATGCAAGAGTCAACCCCCGACCGTGATTAGTGGGTCACGACGACGTGAGCCATGGCGTGTGTTTGGTGGGTCTTTTAATGAACTTGTTCCTTAAGTGTCTTTTGGCACAAATTATGGTTATGTCCCCCCAATTCCTGGGTATGGTGGTGTTAATTAATAGATATATCATGTATGGTGCAAAAGATATTTTGAAATGACTCAGAAGTTGAGTATGAATTAACTATAGTTTTTATTTAAGTTGAGTTTTCTCGGTTTTTGATATGAGCTAAACTGGATCGGGATCCATTTGATCTCGAAGGAATATAGCTCCAAGCCATCTTCTACAAGAAAAATAATACAGTTTTGCTAAAGCACATCTAGATGTGCCATAACTATTGCACATCTAAGTCCTATATCATTGATCTCACACAAAAATTCATGTGGATATTTTCTTTTTCCTTTTCCTTTTCCTTTTCCTTTCTGTGCTTACTTGTGTCACTTAGAATGACTAAGGCACATCTAGATGTGTCCTGGATAAACCCTAATTAATAAGCCGTTGTGACGCCCGGATAATCAAGCTACAGTAAACCTTTGCTAATGATGCCACGTCACCACGATTACTGTTGCTAAACTCACATTGGTTCGAAACCGATTCAAATTCAAATTCAAAATAAAGTCAAACAGTTAAAGTTTTCAAAAGTCAAAACTAAAATGTTCTAAATGTAACAAATAATTCATAAGTAATGTTGGTGGAGGAACCACATTTTTATAAAATGTCTAAATGCATTCAATTAATTAAAACTGTCGCTAAAACAAATAAATAAATGTGTTGGTATTTTATAAAATACTAAACTATATTATTTGGGGGTTAAACCTTTTTGTGGCAGAGGTATAATTAGTGTTACTATTTAAGATACAACTTTTATATTTTATAAAACAAAAATAAAAGAAAACTGAAAAGAAATAGAATAAAAAAAAGAAGAAAAGGAAACAGAAAAAAAAGGGAAAGAACCCCCCCCCCCACTGGGCCACAGCCCAGCTGGCCTCTGGGCCAACCAGGCCGGCCCAGCCGGTGCCTATAGCCCCCTGGGGCGACCGAAACCCTAGCGGTTCCCTCCCCACTCGTCCCCACTTCCCCTCCCCCCGATCCCCTCGCCCCGATCCCCTCCTCCTCTCCGCTCAGTCTGGATCGGGGACGAGACCCCCACTCGCCCCACCCCGCTCGCCCCACCTCGCTCCCTTCCGATCTGAATCGGGGGATCAGGCGCCCCGACGCCGCTCGACACCCCCCCGCTGCCGTCGCGCACCATGGCGCCTCTGCCCTCGTCGCCGAACCCCGACGCCGCCCGGTTCTTCCCCGCCGTCGCCGAGAGCCGCCCCATCCCCGTCGCCACACCGGACGCCCTGACCTCGCCGACGGACGCCGCTCGCCGGAGCCGCTCCACGTCGCGTCCTCGCCTTCCTCCACGAGCACGCTGCCCCCGAACCCCTACAACCCCACTGTGAGCGCTGCTCCTCCTCCTCTGCCCCGCTCCGCCGCACACGCGCTCGGTCGCCCGCACCTACTGCCCCCTTCCCTGCGCCGGTCATGCTCCGGTCGCCACCCGCACACACACGTGCCGCGCCCGCCGCGGCCTCCTACGGGCCGCGCTCGACCATCGCCGATGGCGCACCGCCTCCCTACGCGCCCCAGCACCCGCCCCTCTGCCGTCCCCCCCCCCCCCCGAGTCGCCCTTGCTCCACCTCCGGCGCCCGCGCCGGCGCCAGGCCGCGCCCACCCCCGCGGCCGCTCTCCCCGCCGTTCGGCGCGCACATGCGCCGTCCTCCCACGTCCGGCCACCGCCTCAGCTCGCCGCTGCAGGGCGCAGCACCGGCCGGCCGGCCACTCCGCGGTCGCGCCCGTGGTTGGACTCGGGCCCGGGCACCACACTTGTGCGCCCGCACGCCCGTTTGCCCGATTGGCCCCTGGGGCCTATGACAGGGGGCCCCACGCCCAGAACGGTTTTTAAAAAAAAAGAAAAAAAAAGAAAAAAAAGAAGAATTAAAAAAATATATTAAATAAATAAATAATAATTAAATTAATTAATTAATTAAGGAATTAATTAAGTTAATTAATCATAATTAGATTAACCTAATTAACTAATTAGTTTAATTAAACAGTAATTAGTTTAACTAAATCCTAATTAACCTAACAGAGTATGACAGGTGGGTCCCATTGGACCCACGCGTCAGTTTGACCCAGTCAACCCCTGTTGACTGCTGATGTCAGCATGACGTCATGCTGACGTCATAAATACATTTTTTCGAATTAATTAAATAAATAATTAAATTCCAAAATTGTTAAAATCTTTTAAAAATCATATCTTTTAATCCGTAACTCGGATTAAAATATTTTCAACATGAAAGTTGCTCAGAACGACGAGACGATTCCGGATACGCAACCCGTTCGTCTGCCACACCCCCCTAACCTATCGAACTCGCAACTTTCCCCCCCTCCGGCTCCTCTGCCCGAAAACACGGAACCCCGGGAATACTTCCCGGATGCTTTCCCCCTTCACCGGTATCACCTCCTACCGCGTAGAACACGTCTAGCTCTGCCTGTTATCCTGTTATGCACTTGCTTACTATGTATTTACTGTTTCTCCCCCCTCTTCTCTTCGGTAGACCCCGTGACGAGGCTGACGCCCCAGTTCGACTACGGAGTTGACGACCCCTCTCTCTTGCCAGAGCAACCAGGCAAGCCCCCCCCTTGATCACCAGATATCGCCTATTCTCCTCTATACTGCTTGCATTAGAGTAGTGTAGCATGTTACTGCTTTCGTTAATCCTATTCTGATGCATAGCCTGACATTGTCGCTACATCTGTTGATACCTTACCTGCAATCCTAAATGCTTAGTATAGGATGCTAGTTTATCATCATTGGCCCTACATTCTTGTCAGTCTGCCTTGCTATACTATCGGGCCGTGATCACTTGGGAGGTGATCACGGGTATATACTATACATATATACATACTATACAGATGGTGACTAAAGTCGGGTCAGCTCATTGAGTACCCGCAAGTGATTCTGACGAGGGGGCTGAAAGGACAGGTGGCTCCATCCCGGTAGAGGTGGGCCTGGGTTCCCGACGGCCCTCGACTGTTACTTTGTGGCGGAGCGACAGGGCAGGTTGAGACCACCTAGGAGACAGGTGGGCCTGGCCCTGTTCGGCGTTCGCGGATACTTAACACGCTTAACGAGATCTTGGTATTTGATCTGAGTCGGCTACGAGCCTATACGCACTAACCATCTACGTGGGAGTAGTTATGGGTATCCCGACGTCGTGGTATCAGCCGAAGCACTTCAGACGTCAGCGACGGAGCGGCGCGCGCCGGATTGGAACGTAAGCCTGCTCTTGTATTAAGGGGCTAGTTCTGCTTTCGGCCGCGTACGCAACGTGCAGGTGTGCTATGGGCGATGGGCCCAGACCCCTGTGCGCTTACGTTTAGACCGGCGTGCTGGCCTCTCTATTTTGCCTAGGTGGGGCTGCGACGTGTTGATCTTCCGCGGCCGGGCATGACCCAGGAAAGTGTGTCCGGCCAAATGGGATCGAGCGTGTTGGGTTATGTGGTGCACCCCTGCAGGGAAGTTAATCTATTCGAATAGCCGTGATCTTCGGTAACAGGACGACTTGGAGTTGTACCTTGACCTTATGACAACTAGAACCGGATACTTAATAAAACCCACCCTTCCTAGTGCCAGATACAACCGGTGGTCGCTCTCCCTCAGGGATATGAGGAGGGGATCGCCGGGTAGGATTATGCTATGCGATGCTGCATGGAGTTGCTACTTGGAGATGCTACTTGGAGGACTTCAATCTACTCTCTTCCTACATGCTGCAAGACGGAGGCTGCCAGAAGCGTAGTCTTCGACAGGATTAGCTATCCCCCTCTTATTCTGGCATTCTGCAGTTCAGTCCACTGATATGGCCTCCTTACACATATACCCATGCATATGTAGTGTAGCTCCTTGCTTGCGAGTACTTTGGATGAGTACTCACGGTTGCTTTCTCCCCCCTTTTTCCCCTTTTCCTTTCTTTCTGGTTGTCGCAACCAGATGCTGGAGTCCAGGAGCCAGACGCCACCGTCGACGACGACCCCTACTACACCGGAGGTGCCTCTACTACGTGCTGCCCACTGACGACGACCAGGAGTAGTTAGGAGGATCCCAGGCAGGAGGCCTGCGCCTCTTTCGATCTGTATCCCAGTTTGTGCTAGCCATCTTATGGCAACTTGTTTAACTTATGTCTGTACTCAGATATTGTTGCTTCCGCTGACTCGTCTATGATCGAGCACTTGTATTCGAGCCCTCGAGGCCCCTGGCTTGTATTATGATGCTTGTATGACTTATTTTATTTGTAGAGTTGTGTTGTGATATCTTCCCGTGAGTCCCTGATCTTGATCGTACACATTTGCGTGTATGATAAGTGTACGGTCGAATCGGGGGCGTCACAAGTTGGTATCAGAGCCGACTGCCTGTAGGAATCCCCCTTTCCAACTCCTTGGCCGAAGTCGAGTCTAGACTTTACAAAACTTTTACTAACTTGGCTATGTGCCTTACGGGCCCACGTCGCCATTGGATGGTACTAGGGTCTTTTACTCCTCGACCTTCACTCTGGGACTCTGAGCTCTCTTCTATTCGGGTTAAATGATTTCGCTAAAAACAAAACTAACTTTAGGTTCTCGCAAGTACTTTCTCCCGGAGAGCCACTTGTTACCGATGATCGCCTGCTGCACCAGAAGATTTCGAAGATACTCTCCGATTTTCTCTCGAGACCTTGTGCCCGTTGCTTTTGCAATTCTCGACCACCGATAAACCCTTATGGATAACTACTTACACTTGCCATTCATACGATCCTCCCCCATTGATCTTGTTATTACAAGTTACTCTGAAGTTTTCTCTATTGTTCCGAGAATACGTTGTGCCTACTGCCTAGCAGTTCTTTGCCACACGAATACCCCTTCAAATAAATCCTCGCACTTGTCGAGTATCCGCTCACCCCCAGTTGTTCATGTGTTTCACAAAAGTCTTCAAAATACTATTCGATCTTCCAAAAATCCTCTGGAGCCTTTGGCTCTTGAAATTCTTGCTTGCTCGCATTATGGTTAATCCCATAAGTCTCGTAGTCTTAATGACATTCCTTGTCATTATCATTTTGAGTCTGTTGACTCAATATGTTTGCGAATGCACGCAATCATCATTGATCCTTATAAATTACTTCTCCGGCTAAGCTGCCATTCTTTTAACTGGAATTGGTTCTCGACCAATCCAATTGTCATTGATTGTACCCTAAGGCTATTCAACTTATCCATCCCTACTCAGAGCATTGCTTCTGATCCTTTGTTTTGGAGATCGAAATTCCTTTATTATCTAAGCATCGAATCATTTCGATGTTCTATAATATGATGCCCGTGCATTCTTCTTCCTCTGGTTGAGTACCGATGCTCACGTCAGATCCCTTGTGGACCACCAGATCCTTTGTTGGATTTTATCTGACAACGCCCTTCATATTCAATAACCTTGTGAGCCTTTCCTCTGATACATAATGCCTTTGGTAAATTGTATCCTTTGCTTTCTCAACCATGCTCTGCCTTTGAGCTTGAGTTAATTACTTCTGAAGATTTGGTATATGATTCTAAGATGCCCCAATGGGTTGAACCTATGCCTTCCTTAATAGGTGTGAACTCGAAAGTTTTCACGAGTCGTACTCTTCTGGTATTTTGCTAGATAAAATTTCAAAACTACAACTTCATTGAGCGCGAGAAGTGAATGAAAGGTTGTGCATTGGAGAAGTGGGAGTCGACCTTGAACTTTGCGTTCATGCCCTTGGACACGATGTACATCTTCTCATCGAAGTTTCTTTTAAAATCAATTATTCCCTTGGTATAAGTTCATCTTATATCTGAGATCTGGCCTTTTTGCAATCGTGGTTCTGACCATGTTCTCCTGTAAATACCTTTTCTCGGACAAGTTTAAGCACTTGTCTTCTACAAAGCAATACCCTATTCCAACCTCTACTTTGATCTATCGTTGAGTATTACCCCCCCCTGGAATCTCGAGATTATCATGGAACTGCATAACTTCTTATGAGTTCTTCATCAAGTGCTACCTTCCCACTGATTCCAATTTTTCCACGGGCTCTGAGTTATTAGACACTCAAAGACACCGATAACTGAACCGAGTCCACACTACGGTTCAACAACTCTCCAGTAAGCTTCTATAAGTACGAGTTTGTACCCGATCACGCCATTCCTAGCCTGTTTGGCTATATCATTATCTTGATGATTTCAAACTGTGCTACCTGATCCTTATTCTCGGAGCACCAATTTGCGACGATAGCTAAGCTTACGTCGATTTTCCTCGTCATACCCTTTCACCTTAAACAACCAGCTTGAGTTCGAGTTTGTGTCGTAACTGTGGTTCCAATAACCTCTTGCTTCATCATTCCTCTGACTTGATGTCGTCGCTGGTTGATTACATCTGCATGAAACCTCTCGACAAATGTGTCGTGATCATCATCAACCTTATGAGCTCTTCCAGGAATTCAATTGAGTTCATGATGAGAAATACCATCCTTGCCCTCGATGATTAGTGTTATCATCGACCACTCTACTACCTTTCCTCCAACACAGACTTGTTCTTGTTTTGTGTTGTACCTTGAGTTCCTTGCTACCCAGCATTGTTCTTCTTTACCTTGGATATTACCACCTTTTATGTCAAGAATGTCGTGGGAATTACACCACCTCTTAAGAATTCTTGGTATGGTGATACTTCTCACCATCACCATTCTTTCTTGGGTCCTCGTGTTGATTCCAACCGGGGTACCAACAAGTGGGCGGTGCTGTTTGGATTCTGCCCTTCTAGGAACCCTCTTGCTTTGAAGTTAATGGTTGGCCATTCATTCTTAGACTATTGATTATTGAATCACCATTTCCGACGTCGGTCGTGCAACCCAACCCATATTTCGGACGCACCTTTCAACCAATGTTTAATTATGTATGTTTTCCTCGAGCATGTCCCATTATATCATTTGATCTAACAAATGTCATCCTCTTGTTCACATTATCGTGGAAATCCATCCATTTGGAATTCTCGATGAATTGCCGTTGAGTTCACCAGACACCTCCTTGTCCCCTCCCTGGTTTAATGGTGAACTATTGCTTCAGAAACCCGCTCCCATAGTTCATTTCCCGAGAAGCTTGCAATGCCATTTCAACGATTTGTGTTGCGCCTTTTCTTCTCGGACATCCTGAGTCTCAGGTATCCTGACACCAATCAGATCTGAATCTCGGTCAGATATGATGGTTGGGACAACTTTCCAAGAGTTATGACGTTGATCCTTTGATGACCCGGTAACATGATGTCATGCCTAGCACCCCCCCCCCGGCTGGAGGACCTATCATTATAGATTCCTTTTCAGCAAGGTTATCCATTCATCCATGAGGAAATTGTAAGACTTATTCTACAAGTTATTCTTGATGGATCCTTCGTGTTTCCAAAGTCTGATCTTCACCTGAAGACCATGTCACTGCTATCTCGAAGCATGTCAATGGTACTCCGATTTTCAACAGGCACGTTTGAAGCACGATGCTATATTTTAATTATCAATTATCCTAACACCGTTGTATGAGTAATATCATGAGATTCCTCCCCCCTTACCTAAATGGTTTTCTACTTTATATCCTGTCATGGATATCTTGCTCTGCTTGTCCTTGGGAAGGATATACCCTCGAAATATGTGTTTAAACATATTTTCCTTTCCATTGTTCTGTTTAATCTGATGATCATATTTCCTTCCATTTGTTTGTTTAAACCTTTTCTATGATCTATATGATATAAGCAGTAATAATCCACTGCTTGTGCAAACACCTCGATGTACAACTCTGTCAGTAAGACCTTGTTACCATTGATGATGACATTCCGGTAACCACCGATGGACGAGAACCTTTCCTATTGGTCCGCCTCGTTCGACGAGCAGGAAAATGGTTCTCTTCGTCCCTCGCCCTTGGTATCGATGTTGTTGCCGACATATCTGACAGGCTACCCTTTGACACACCTTACTATCATGACCGTGCAAAATGCCGGCCCCCTTCCTACTTTCAACCACATGGTGGGCCCATAACCCGTAGTTCCACAGGATCGAAACCTGACTCTCCTGTAACCCCCTGTTCCTAAAGTTATTCCTCGTGCGTGGCCTTGTATGTAGTTCACGGACCACCGTCCTAGTGATCTATTCTGGTAATAAACGCAATACTCAATCTCGTTGCTCTGGACCCCTTTCGCGTGTTGTTTCAGTCATCGAACGATTGCCTATCCATTTGAAACATCTCATGGTACCTCCGTACCTAACTCTTGATGTATTTTATATGTTCAACTCGAGAGATAATCTTATGTTCATTCATGGGTTATCCCCAGATTGTTTCCCTCATAAGCATTCTATCGTAGTCAAGCTGCCCCTTACCTATTCGTAATTACGTTGGAGTTCCCTAAGAAAAGGACGACTTCACCATGATGACCTGAAGCGGAGGAATGAAAACATCAACGTGATGGATCGACCATTTCGATAAGAGCAAGCAAGACCGAGATGACTCGTTAGAATATCGTAACAAGAACTTCCCCCCTTACTCCCCTCTTAAATCTCGGGACGAGATTTCTTGTAGTGGAGGAGAATTGTGACGCCCGGATAATCAAGCTACAGTAAACCTTTGCTAATGATGCCACGTCACCACGATTACTGTTGCTAAACTCACATTGGTTCGAAACCGATTCAAATTCAAATTCAAAATAAAGTCAAACAGTTAAAGTTTTCAAAAGTCAAAACTAAAATGTTCTAAATGTAACAAATAATTCATAAGTAATGTTGGTGGAGGAACCACATTTTTATAAAATGTCTAAATGCATTCAATTAATTAAAACTGTCGGTAAAACAAATAAATAAATGTGTTGGTATTTTATAAAATACTAAACTATATTATTTGGGGGTTAAACCTTTTTGTGGCAGAGGTATAATTAGTGTTACTATTTAAGATACAACTTTTATATTTTATAAAACAAAAATAAAAGAAAACTGAAAAAAATAGAATAAAAAAAGAAGAAGAAAAGGAAACAGAAAAAAAGGGAAAGAACCCCCCCCCACTGGGCCACAGCCCAGCTGGCCTCTGGGCCAACCAGGCCGGCCCAGCCGGTGCCTATAGCCCCCTGGGGCGACCGAAACCCTCCCCACTCGTCCCCACTCCCCCTCCCCCCGATCCCCTCGCCCCGATCCCCTCCTCCTCTCCGCTCAGTCTGGATCGGGGACGAGACCCCCACTCGCCCCACCCCGCTCGCCCCCCTCGCTCCCTTCCGATCTGAATCGGGGGATCAGGCGCCCCGACGCCGCTCGACACCCCCCCGCTGCCGTCGCGCACCATGGCGCCTCCGCCCTCGTCGCCGAACCCCGACGCCGCCCGGTTCTTCCCCGCCGTCGCCGAGAGCCGCCCCATCCCCGTCGCCACACCGGACGCCCTGACCTCGCCGACGGACGCCGCTCGCCGGAGCCGCTCCATGTCGCGTCCTCGCCTTCCTCCACGAGCACGCTGCCCCCGAACCCCTACAACCCCACTGTGAGCGCTGCTCCTCCTACTCTGCCCCGCTCCGCCGCACACGCGCTCGGTCGCCCGCACCTACTGCCCCCTTCCCTGCGCCGGTCATGCTCCGGTCGCCACCCGCACACACACGTGCCGCGCCCGCCGCGGCCTCCTGCGGGCCGCGCTCGACCATCGCCGATGGCGCACCGCCTCCCTACGCGCCCCAGCACCCGCCCCTCTGCCGTCGCCCCCCCCCGAGTCGCCCTTGCTCCACCTCCGGCGCCCGCGCCGGCGCCAGGCCGCGCCCACCCCCGCGGCCGCTCTCCCCGCCGTTCGGCGCGCACATGCGCCGTCCTCCCACGTCCGGCCACCGCCTCAGCTCGCCGCTGCAGGGCGCAGCACCGGCCGGCCGGCCACTCCGCGGTCGCGCCCGTGGTTGGACTCGGGCCCGGGCACCACACTTGTGCGCCCGCACGCCCGTTTGCCCGATTGGCCCCTGGGGCCTATGACAGGGGGGCCCACGCCCAGAACGGTTTTAAAAAAAAAGGAAAAAAAAGGAAAAAAAAGAAGAATTAAAAAATATATATATTAAATAAATAAATAATAATTAAATTAATTAATTAATTAAGGAATTAATTAAGTTAATTAATCATAATTAGATTAACCTAATTAACTAATTAGTTTAATTAAACAGTAATTAGTTTAACTAAATCCTAATTAACCTAACAGAGTATGACAGGTGGGTCCCATTGGACCCACGCGTCAGTTTGACCCAGCCAACCCCTGTTGACTGCTGATGTCAGCATGACGTCATGCTGACGTCATAAATACATTTTTTCGAATTAATTAAATAAATAATTAAATTCCAAAATTGTTAAAATCTTTTAAAAATCATATCTTTTAATCCGTAACTCGGATTAAAATATTTTCAACATGAAAGTTGCTCAGAACGACGAGACGATTCCGGATACGCAACCCGTTTGTCCGCCACACCCCCCTAACCTATCGAACTCGCAACTTTCCCCCCCTCCGGCTCCTCTGCCCGAAAACACGGAACCCCGGGAATACTTCCCGGATGCTTTCCCCCTTCACCGGTATCACCTCCTACCGCGTAGAACACGTCTAGCTCTGCCTGTTATCCTGTTATGCACTTGCTTACTATGTATTTACTGTTTCTCCCCCCTCTTCTCTTCGGTAGACCCCGTGACGAGGCTGACGCCCCAGTTCGACTACGGAGTTGACGACCCCTCTCTCTTGCCAGAGCAACCAGGCAAGCCCCCCCCCCTTGATCACCAGATATCGCCTATTCTCCTCTATACTGCTTGCATTAGAGTAGTGTAGCATGTTACTGCTTTCGTTAATCCTATTCTGATGCATAGCCTGACATTGTCGCTACATCTGTTGATACCTTACCTGCAATCCTAAATGCTTAGTATAGGATGCTAGTTTATCATCATTGGCCCTACATTCTTGTCAGTCTGCCTTGCTATACTATCGGGCCATGATCACTTGGGAGGTGATCACGGGTATATACTATACATATATACATACTATACAGATGGTGACTAAAGTCGGGTCAGCTCATTGAGTACCCGCAAGTGATTCTGACAAGGGGGCTGAAAGGACAGGTGGCTCCATCCCGGTAGAGGTGGGCCTGGGTTCCCGACGGCCCTCGACTGTTACTTTGTGGCGGAGCGACAGGGCAGGTTGAGACCACCTAGGAGACAGGTGGGCCTGGCCCTGTTCGGCGTTCGCGGATACTTAACACGCTTAACGAGATCTTGGTATTTGATCTGAGTCGGCTACGAGCCTATACGCACTAACCATCTACGTGGGAGTAGTTATGGGTATCCCGACGTCGTGGTATCAGCCGAAGCACTTCAGACGTCAGCGACGGAGCGGCGCGCGCCGGATTGGAACGTAAGCCTGCTCTTGTATTAAGGGGGCTAGTTCCGCTTTCGGCCGCGTACGCAACGTGCAGGTGTGCTATGGGCGATGGGCCCAGACCCTTGTGCGCTTAGGTTTAGACCGGCGTGCTGGCCTCTCTGTTTTGCCTAGGTGGGGCTGCGACGTGTTGATCTTCCGCGGCCGGGCATGACCCAGGAAAGTGTGTCCGGCCAAATGGGATCGAGCGTGTTGGGTTATGTGGTGCACCCCTGCAGGGAAGTTAATCTATTCGAATAGCCGTGATCTTCGGTAACAGGACGACTTGGAGTTGTACCTTGACCTTATGACAACTAGAACCGGATACTTAATAAAACCCACCCTTCCTAGTGCCAGATACAACCGGTGGTCGCTCTCCCTCAGGGATATGAGGAGGGGATCGCCGGGTAGGATTATGCTATGCGATGCTACATGGAGTTGCTACTCGAGATGCTACTTGGAGGACTTCAATCTACTCTCTTCCTACATGCTGCAAGACGGAGGCTGCCAGAAGCGTAGTCTTCGACAGGATTAGCTATCCCCCTCTTATTCTGGCATTCTGCAGTTCAGTCCACTGATATGGCCTCCTTACACATATACCCATGCATATGTAGTGTAGCTCCTTGCTTGCGAGTACTTTGGATGAGTACTCACGGTTGCTTTCTCCCCCCTTTTCCCCCTTTCCTTTCTTTCTGGTTGTCGCAACCAGATGCTGGAGTCCAGGAGCCAGACGCCACCGTCGACGACGACCCCTACTACACCGGAGGTGCCTCTATTACGTGCAGCCCACTGACGACGACCAGGAGTAGTTAGGAGGATCCCAGGCAGGAGGCCTGCGCCTCTTTCGATCTGTATCCCAGTTTGTGCTAGCCATCTTATGGCAACTTGTTTAACTTATGTCTGTACTCAGATATTGTTGCTTCCGCTGACTCGTCTATGATCGAGCACTTGTATTCGAGCCCTCGAGGCCCCTGGCTTGTATTATGATGCTTGTATGACTTATTTTATTTGTAGAGTTGTGTTGTGATATCTTCCCGTGAGTCCCTGATCTTGATCGTACACATTTGCGTGTATGATTAGTGTACGGTCGAATTGGGGGCGTCACAGCCGCAAGCTGGATAGAAAAATAGGAGCAATGGCTGGCCCTGAAGCAAAAGGAAAATAAAATCTAACGCCGGTCTGGGCTGAGTTGTGTTAAGAGGGATATATGGGTCAGGGAAGCCCTGGGTTGGTGGGCCAATGTGGCGTCAGAAACGTGAGGAGGTGCCGCATGGTCATCTCAGCCATGGGAGCTGCTCTAAATAGAAATTTATTTCCCTTTTGCGGAATGCACACGTGATTAGAAAATGCTAATTGGCACTCAAGGCCAAATAGAGTTGTATTGGTACACAACACACACCCTTTTGGTCCTCGGTTTATATAAGTGGGGTCCTTCAACTGGTTTTGGGTTGTTTTCAATTGTTTTTTCCTTTGTCTCATACTTTGTTCTTTGTCGAGTTTTATCTGAGTTTTTTCGTCCATTTTCTAAAATATAAACTCTGGTTTTGTAGACGAGAATCTACAAGGGTGGTTCTCACAGATGAACAAATCAACTCCATTCCAGCTAGTACACAGACTATCCTGCGTGCCATGACCATCCCTGTTGGGCTTTTGTATCTGTCGCCTAGGTGGGGTGCTACTTTTGTGCTCTCTGTCGTCTGTTTGGTTGCTTGTCGCTACTTTGCTAGGTGGTTGATGACCCACAAGTATAGGGGATCTATCGTAGTCCTTTCAATAAGTAAGAGTGTCGAACCCAACAAGGAGCAGAAGGAAATGATAAACGGTTTTCAGCAAGGTATTCTCTGCAAGCACTAAAATTATAGGGAACATGTAGTTTTGTGATAAGATAATTTGTAATGAGTAACAAGTAACAAAAGTAAATAAAGTGCAGCAAGGTGGCCCAATCCTTTTTGTAGCAAAGGACAAGCCTGGACAAACTCTTATATAGAAAAAAGTGCTCCCGAGGACATATGGGAATATCGTCAAGCTAGTTATCATCACGTTCATATGATTCGCGTTCGGTACTTTGATAATTTGATATGTGGGTGGACCGGTGCTTGGGTACTGCCCTTATTTGTACAAGCATCCCACTTATGATTAACCTCTATTGCAAGCATCCGCAACTACAACAAAAGTATTAAGGTAAACCTAACCATAGCATGAAACATATGGATTCAAATCAGCCTCTTACGAAGCAACGCATAAACTAGGGTTTAAGCTTCTGTCACTCTAGCAACCCATCATCTACTTATTACTTCCCAATGCCTTCCTCTAGGCCCAAATAATGGTGAAGTGTCATCTAGTCGACGTTCACATAACAACACTAGAGGAGAGACAACATACATCTCATCAAAATATCGAACGAATACCAAATTCACATGACTACTAATAGCAAGACTTCTCCCATGTCCTCAGGAACAAACGTAACTACTCACAAAGCATATTCATGTTCATAATCAGAGGGGTATTAATATGTATATAGGATCTAAACATATGATCTTCCACCAAATAAACCAACTAGCATCAACTACAAGGAGTAATTAACACTACTAGCAACCCACAAGTACCAATCCCGGACTTGGAGACAAGAATTGGATACAATAGATGAACTAGGGTTTAAGAGGAGATGGTGCTGGTGAAGATGTTGATGGAGATTGACCCCCTCCCGATGAGAGGATCATTGGTGATGACGATGGTGATGATTTCCCCCTCCCAGAGGGAAGATTCCCGGCAGAACAGCTCCGCCAGAGCCCTAGATTGGTTCTGCCAAGGTTCTGCCTCGTTGCGGCGGAGCTCGTTCGGAAAGATGGCTTCTGATTTTTTTTCATCGAAAGACTCCATATAGCAGAAGATGGGCATCGGAGGGCCACCAGGGGGCCCACGAGGTAGGGGGCGCGCCCCCACCCTCGTGGGTAGGGTGTGGCCCCCTGGTGAACTTCTTGCGCTCAGTATTTTTTATATATTCTGAAAATGACTTCTGTGAAGTTTCAAGACTTTTGGAGCTGTGCAGAATAGGTCTCCAGTATTTCCTCCTTTTCCAGCCCATAATCCCAGCTACCGGCATTCTCCCTCTGTATGTAAACCTTGTAAAATAAGAGAGAATAGGCATATGTATTGTGACATAATGTGTAATAATAGCCCATAATGCAATAAATATCGATATAAAAGCATGATGCAAAATGTACGTATCAACTCCCCCAAGCTTAGACCTCGCTTGTCCTCAAGGGAAAGCCGAAATCGAAAAATATGTCCACATGTTTAGAGATAGAGGTGTCAATAAAAATAAAATACGGACATGAGGGCATCATGATCATTCTTAGAACAACAACTTATATAATTCTTGTCATACGATCTCTTATGCTAAAGTAACAATTCAATCACAATTTCAAGTATGAATCATAAACTTCATTGAAAACTAACAAACTATAATCTCAGTCATTGGAGCAATTGCAATTTATCATAACATAGGAAAGAGTCAATATAAGAGCTTTTCAGCAAGTCCACATACTCAACTATCATATAGTCTTTCACAATTGCTAACACTCACGCAATACTTATGGGAATGGAGTTTTAATCGGACACAGAGAAAGATAGGGGCTTATAGTTTTGCCTCCCAATGTTTTACCTCAAGGGTAATGTCAAACAATAATAGTTCATGAAAACTCACATCCAATTAGCCATATATACCAGGATCTTTCCAACATGTTGTGCTTGCCAAAAGATAAAATGTAAAAAGGAAGGGTGAAGGTCACCATGACTCTTATGCAAGGTAGGAGATAAAAGTAAAAGATAGGCCATTCGCAGAGGGAAGCAGAGGTTTTCATGCGCTTTTATGGTTGGATGCAAAAAATCTTAATGCGAAAGAACGTCACTTTATATTGCCACTTGTGATATGGACCTTTATTATGCAGTCCGTCGCTTTTATTTCTTCCATATCACACGATCGTATAAAGCTTATTTTCTCCCACACTAATAAGTCATACATATTTAGAGAGCAATTTTTATTGCTTGCACCGATGACAACTTACTTGGAGGATCTTACTCAATTAATAGGTAGGTATGGTGGACTCTCATGGCAAAACTGGGTTTAGGGATATTTGGAAGCACAAGTAGTATCTCTACTTGGTGCAAAGAATTGGCTAGCATGATAAGGAAAGGCAAGCTCAACCATGTTGGATGATCCATGACAATATAATTTATCTCAGATGTAAGAAAACATAACCCATTACGTTGTCTTCCTTGTCCAACGTCAACTCTTTAGCATGTCATATTTTAATGAGTGCTCACATTTATATGTGAAGACCTCTCTTTCTTTATTACTTCCTATTAATTGCAACGATGACTAAAAGTATGTTTGTCAACTCTCAACAACTTTTATTCATCATACTTTTTATATGTGAGCTCATTACTCTCCATAAGATCTATATGATCTCTTTTATTTCCTTTTTATTCTTTCTCCTTTTCTTTTATTCACTCAATATCATGGCAAAATAATTAAGCCCTTGACTCAACACTAATCTTTATTATATATAGCTCATGGACTCGATTACATAGAAGGATCATAAAGCAAAACTCACAACTAGATCATACTAAAAACATTTATTCTACTAGATCAAGATATTACCAAAAGGATCAAACTAAGAAAAACGGTAAAGATAAAAGTGATGGTGATACGATTTCGGGGCACTCCCCCAAGCTTGACAGTTGCCAAGGGGAGTGCCCATACCAGATACTCAATTCTTCTTTGTTGGTGGAGGGGGTGGAGTTGTTGATGACGTAGGCTTGTCGTCCTTCTTCCAAGGCATAGGCTCGCCATCATAGAAGGATGATCGGGTCTCTTGGATCCTCAAATCTGCAGCCAAACTCATCCTTTTGAAACTATATTCATACTCATAGTTTTGGTTTTGTAGGTCATAGATTTGGGCTTGGAGGTGCTCGATCTTCTTGTGAAACTTGAAGATGGTCTCCCCAATGTTCTTGGCATCCAGCTTGTGGTTGTTGGTGAACTCCGCGATCATCATATGGTTGGTGTCGAGTCTGTGTTCCACCATCTCCTGGCACTTGAAAACTTGTTGCTCCATTGCCTCGAGCCTTGTCTCCACGCTTCCGGTCCTCCTTGGTCCCTCAGCATCACGGATGTGCAGCACCCCCTCACGCATCTCAATGGTTTGAGGGTGTTGGAGCACTTCCGCGAGGTAGGGGTTGATGACCTTCTCGAAAAACTTGTCCTTGGCGGCACTTGAAGACGACATGACGACCTAGATCTGTCAGAAAAACAGCTCGAAACAAATACGAGAGATATTTGCGTGATACGGTGATCAAAACCTTCGAGAGGTTATATAATGAATTTTTACCGACCAAAATACATGACGTGTAAGAAAACAGAGTCCGGAGAGCACACGAGGTGCCCACGAGGTAGGGGGGGGCGCCCTCCACCCTCGTGTCCTTCCCGGACTGCTTCTTATTTTCCTATTTTTCTAAATATTCCAAAACGGAAGAAAATTGCCATTAGAACTGTTTTGGAGTTGGTTTACTTACCGTACCACATACCTATTCCTTTTCGGAGTCTGAAACGTTCTGGAAAGTGTCCCTTATGTATTCCCCACAAGATTTATAGGGTTACGGTTTCAATAACATTGGTTTCAACATTTATAGGATTACTTGAGATATAATGTTTAATTCTTTGACCGTTCACCACCTTCGGATTTGTGCCTTCGAAGTTGTTGATTTTTATGGCACCAGAACGATAGACCTCCTCGATAACGTAAGGACCTTCCCATTTAGAGAGAAGTTTTCCTGCAAAAAATCTTAAACTAGAGTTGTATAGCAATACATAATCACCTACATTAAACTCACGCTTTTGTATTCTTTTGTCATGCCATCTTTTAACTTTTCCTTTAAATAATTTGGCATTCTCGTAGGCTTGGGTTCTCCATTCATCTAGTGAGCTAATGTCAAATAACCTCTTCTCACCGGCAGGTTTGAAACCATAATTGAGTTCTTTAATAGCCCAATAAGCCTTATGTTCTAGTTCGAGAGGTAAGTGACATGCTTTTCCATAAACCATTTTATACCGAGACATACCCATAGGATTTTTATATGCAGTTCTATAGGCCCATAATGCATCATCAAGTTTCTTGGACCAATTCTTTCTAGATCTATTAACAGTCTTTTGCAAAATTAATTTGAGTTCTCTATTACTCAATTCTACTTGACCACTAGACTGTGGGTGATAAGGAGATGCAATTCCATGATTAACATCATACTTAGCAAGCATTTTACGAAAAGCACCATGAATAAAATGTGAACCACCATTAGTCATTAAATATCTAGGGACTCCAAACCTTGGAAAAAATAACTTCTTTAAGCATCTTAATAGAGGTGTTATGATCAACACTACTAGTTGGAATAGCTTCTACCCACTTAGTAACGTAATCGCCATCAACTAAAATATGTGTGTATCCATTAGAGGCGGGAAAAGGTCCCATATAATCAAAGCCCCAAACATCAAATGGTTCAATAACAAGTGAATAATTCATAGGCATTTCTTGACGTCTACTAATATTACCAATTCTTTGACATTCATCACAAGATAAAACAAACTTATGGGCATCCTTGAAGAGAGTAGGCCAATAAAAACCGGATTGCAATACCTTATGTGCAGTTCTATCTCCAGCGTGGTGACCTCCATAAGCCTCGGAATGACACTTGCGTAGGATCTGTTCCTGTTCATGCTTAGGTACACAACGTCTAATAACACCATCTACTCCTTTATAAACATGTGGGTCATCCCAAAAGTAATGCCTCAAATCATAGAAAAACTTTTTCTTTTGTTGGTATGTGAAACTAGGTGGTATAAATTTAGCAACAATATAATTAGCATAATCAACATACCATGGAGTAGT
This sequence comes from Triticum aestivum, assembly GCF_018294505.1. NCBI lineage: Eukaryota > Viridiplantae > Streptophyta > Magnoliopsida > Poales > Poaceae > Triticum > Triticum aestivum. The sequence continues at coordinate 434,316,910 of NC_057806.1, forward strand.
ACGAGAAGCATTTATGACATTTAATTTTTCATCAGGAAAGCTATCATCAATAGGTAGTGGGTCATCAAGCACATTTTCTAACCTAGACAAGTTGTCTGCAACGGGGTTCTCAACTCCCTTTCTATCAACAATATGCAAATCAAATTCTTGTAGCAGGAGAACCCATCTAATAAGTCTAGGTTTAGCATCTTTCTTTTCCATAAGGTATTTAATAGCAGCATGATCCATGTGAATAGTTACTTTAGAATCAACAATATATGGTCTAAACTTATCACAAGAAAATACAACCGCTAGGAATTCCTTTTCAGTAGTAGCATAATTTCTTTGAGCATTGTCTAGAGTTTTACTAGCATATTGAATAACATTTAATTTCTTATCAACTCTTTGCCCTAGAATAGCACCTACAACATAATCACTAGCGTCACACATAATTTCAAAGGGTAAATTCCAATTAGGTGGTTGAACAATAGGTGCAGTGATCAATGCTTTCTTAAGTATTTCAAATGCTTCTACAAAATCATCATCAAAGACAAATGGTATATATTTTTGCAATAAATTAGTCAGAGTCTGAGAAATTTTTGAGAAGTCCTTAATGAACCTCCTATAGAAACCGGCATGACCAAGGAAACTTCTTATACCTTTGATGTCCTTGGGACATGGCATATTTTCAATAGCATCAACCTTGGCTTTATCAACCTCAATACCTCTTTCAGAAACTTTATGCCCCAAGACAATACCTTCATTAACCATAAAGTGACACTTTTCCCAATTCAAGACAAGATTAGTTTTTTTCACATCTCCGCAAAACTCGGTCAAGGTTGCTTAAGCAATCATCAAAAGAGGATCCATAGACGGAAAAACCATCCATGAAAACCTCACAAATCTTTTCACAAAAGTCAGAGAATATAGCCATCATGCATCTTTGGAAGGTAGCTGGTGCATTACATAAACCAAAAGGCATACGTCTATAAGCAAAAGTACCAAAAGGGCAAGTAAAAGTAGTCTTTGACTGATCATTGGCTAACACAGGTATTTGAGAAAAACCAGAATAACCATCTAGAAAGCAAAAATGTGTATGTTTGGATAATCTTTCTAGCATTTGATCAATAAAAGGTAAGGGGTAATGATCTTTTTTAGTAGCCTTATTTAATTTGCAGAAATCAATTACCATCCTATAACCTGTAATAATTCTTTGCGGGATCAACTCATCTTTATCATTAGGAACGACAGTAATACCTCCCTTCTTAGGGACACAATGGACATGACTTACCCACTGACTATCAGCAACGGGATAAATTATACCTGCCTCAAAAAGCTTCAGTATCTCCTTTCTTACCACTTCCTTCATCTTAGGATTCAGCCGTCGTTGATGATCATGAACTGGTTTGGCATCTTCCTCCAAATTTATTTTGTATTGACACAGAGTGGGACTAATGCCCTTAAGATCATCAAGAGTATATCCAATAGCAGCACAGTGCTTCTTCAGAGTTTTCAATAATCTCTCTTCTTCATGCTCTGAAAGGTTAGCACTAATAATAACAGGATATATCTTTTTCTCATCAAGATAAGCATATTTAAGAGTATCAGGTAACGGTTTAAGCTCAAACACGGGATCACCCTTGGGTGGAGGAGGACCCCCTAGGATTTCTATAGGCAAATTGTGTTTCAGGATGGGTTCCTGTTTAAAGAATACTTCATCTATTTCCCTTCTTTCATTCATAAACATATCATTTTCATGGTCTAGCAAATATTGTTCTAAAGGATCACTAGGAGGTACGACAATAGAAGCAAGACCAATAATTTCATCTTTACTAGGCAATTCCTCTTCACGGTGTTGTTTACGAAATTTAGAGAAATTAAATTCATGAGACATATCACCTAAACCAATAATAACAACATCCTTTTTGCAATCTATCTTAGCATTAACTGTGTTCAAGAAGGGTCAACCAAATATAATGGGACAAAAGCTATCTTGTGGGGAAGCAAGAACAAGAAAATCAGCAGGATATTTAGTTTTCCCACACAAGACTTCAACATCTCTAACAATTCCCATTGGTGAAATAGTATCTCTATTGGCAAGTTTAATTGTGACATCAATATCTTCTAACTCAGCAGGTGCATCTTGATAACCCACAAGTATAGGGGATCGCAACAGTTTTCGATAAGTAAGAGTGTCGAGCCCAACGAGGAGCTAAAGGCAGAACAAATATTCCCTCAAGTTCTACCGATCACCGATACAACTCTATGCATGCCTGATGTTCGCTTTACCTAGAACAAGTATGAAACTAGAAGTACTTTGTAGGTGTTGTTGGATAGGTTTGTAAGATAATAAAGATTGCGTAAATAAAATATAGGGGCTGATTAGGTAAAGACACAACTAAATTAGTTTTAGTAAAGAGCTTTTTGTTATGAGAAAGTTATTTGTCCCTAGGCAATCGATAACTAGACCGGTAATCATTATTGCAATTTTATATGAGGGAGAGGCATAAGCTAACATACTTTCTCTACTTGGATTATATGCACTTATGATTGGAACTCTAGCAAGCATCCACAACTACTAAAGATCATTAAGGTAAAACCCAACCATAGCATTAACACATCAAGTCCTATTTATCCCATACGCAACAACCCCCTTACTCGGGTTTGTGTTTCAATCACTCACGCAACCCACTATAAGCGAATCATAAACGTATTTCAACACCCTACAGCGGGAATCCCTCACGCTTGCACGACACGGAGAGCACCATATGACAACACCAATAATAAAACATGCAACTCAAACCAATCACGATCATCAAATAACCCATAGGACAAAACAGATCTACTCAAACATCAAAGGATAGCCATACATCATTGGGAAATAATATATAGCGTTGAGCACCATGTTTAAGTAGAGATTACAGCGGGTAAGAGAGAGGTTACACCGCTGCATAGAGGGGGGAAGAGTTGGTGATGATGGTGGTGAAGTTGTTGGTGAAGATTGCGGTGATGATGATGGCCCCCGGTGGCACTCCGGTGCCACCGGAAGCAAGGGGAGAGAGCCCCCTTCTTCTTCTTCTTCTTCCTTGATCTCCTCCCTAGATGGGAGAAGGGTTTCCCCTCTGGTCCATGGCCTCCATGGCGTGGGAGGGCCGAGAGATCCTCCGAGATTGGATTTGTCTCTCTGTCTCTCTCTGTTTCTACGTTCTGTTCCGCTGCCCTTTCACCGTTTCTTTTATATCTGGAGATCCGTAACTCCGATTGGGTTGAAACCTTTGCCCAGATATTTTTCCAAAAAATAGCTTTCTTGCGGCGAAAGTAGAGCATCAACCGCCTTACGGGTGGCCCACGAGGGTGGGGGCGCGCCTGCCTATAGTGGCCATGGGCCCCACCCTCGTGGCCACCTCGGGCACCGTCTCGCGTTGATTTTCTTCCCAAAAATCACAAATATTCCAAAATAATTCTCCGTCCGTTTTTATCCCGTTTGGATTCTACTTCAAGCCTACTAATAAAGCAATCATGTCTTTTCAAAATAACATGGCCAAAGAAAGCTATCCCTACAAAATCATATAGTCTGGCTATGCTTCATCTTCACCACACAAAATATTCACATCATGCACAACCCTGATGACAAGCCAAGCAATTGTTTCATACTTTTGACGTTCTCAAACCTTTTCAACTTTCACGCAATACATGAGCGTGAGCCATGGGCATAGCACTATAGGTGGAATAGAATGGTGGTTGTGGAGAAGACAAAAAGAGAAGATAGTCTCACATCAACTAGGCGTATCAATAGGCTATGGAGATGCCCATCAATAGATATCAATGTGAGTGAGTAGGGATTGCCATACAGCGGATGCACTAAGAGCTATAAGTGTATGAAAGCTCAGACTGAAACTAAGTGGGTGTGCATCCAACTTGCTTGCTCATGAAGACCTCGGGCATTTGAGGAAGCCCATCATTGGAATATACAAGCCAACTTTGAAGCACAAGTGTGGTAAAAGGATAGTAACATTGCCCCTTCTCTCTTTTTCTCTCATTTTTTTTTGTTTTTTTGGTGGGCTTCTTTGGCCTCTTTTTTTATTTGGGCTTCTTTGGCCTCTTTTATTTATTTTTAAAGTCCGGAGTCTCATCCCTACTTGGGGGAATCATAGTGTCCATCATCCTTTCCTCACTGGGGCAATGCTCTAATAATGATGATCATCACACTTTTATTTACTTACAACTCAATATTACAACTCGATACTAGAACAAAGATATGACTCTATATGAATGCCTCCGGCGGTGTACCGGGATGTGCAATGATCTAGCGTAGCAATGACATCAAAAAACGGACAAGCCATGAAAACATCATGCTAGCTATCTTACGATCATGCAAAGCAATATGACAATGAATGCTCAAGTCATGTATATGATGATGATGGAAGTTGCATGGCAATATATCTCGGAATGGCTATGGAAATGCCATAATAGGTAGGTATGGTGGCTGTTTTGAGGAAGGTATATGGTGGGTTTATGGTACCGGCGAAGTTTGCGCGGTACTAGAGAGGCTAGCAATGGTGGAAGGGTGAGAGTGCGTATAATCCATGAACTCAATATTAGTCATAAAGAACTCACATACTTATTGCAAAAATCTATTAGTCATCGAAACAAAGTACTACGCGCATGCTCCTAGGGGGATAGATTGGTAGGAAAAGACCATCGCTCGTCCCTGACCGCCACTCATAAGGAAGATAATCAATAAATAAATCATGCTCCGACTTCGTTACATAATGGTTCACCATACATGCATGCTACAGGAATCGCAAACCTCAACACAAGTATTTCTACAATCCACAACTACCCACTAGCATGACTCTAATATCACCATCTTTATATCGCAAAACTATTGCAAGGAATCAAACATATCATATTCAGTGATCTACAAGTTTTATGTAGGATTTTATGACTAACCATGTGAACGACCAATTCCTGTCATCTCTCTAAATAGATATAATCATATAAGTGAAGCAAGAGAGTTTAATTATTTCTACAAAAGATATGCCCATGCTCTAACAAATATAAGTGAAGCAAAAGAGCATTCTACAAATGGCGGTTTTCTATGTAAAGAGAAACAGGCAATCCAAGCTTCAAATGATATAAGTGAAGCACATGAAGCATTCTATAAAGCCATACTCAAAATATATAAGTGAAGTGCATAGAGCATTCTATAAATCAACCAAGGACTATCTCATACCAGCATGGTGCATAAAATAAAAATGAAAACTAAGTGCAAAAGACGCTCCAAGATTGCACATATCGCATGAACGAAACGAATCTGAAAACATACCGATACTTGTTGAAGAATGAGGGGATGCCTTCCGGGGCATCCCCAAGCTTAGACACATGAGTACTTGTGGTGCCTCAGGCATCCCCAAGCTTGAGCTCTTGCCTCTCTTCCTTCTTCTCACATCGAGACCTTCTCGATCATCGAACACTTCATCCACACAAAACTTCAACAGAAAACTCGGTAAATCCGTTAGTATAATAAAGCAAATCACTACTCTAAGTACTGTTGCATACCAATTCATATTTTGTTTTTGCATTGTGTCTACTGTAATATAACTTTTCCATGGCTTAATCCACTGATATAAATCGTTAGTTTCATCAAAACAAGCAAACTATGCATCAAAAACAGAATCTGTCTAAAACAGAACAGTATGTAACAATCTGAACATTCACCATACTTCTGATACTTGAAAAATTCCAAAATTAGGAAAAATAAACAATTTGTATAGGAGGGCAGTGCAAAAAGAATCAGAACCGTTTGACGTTCTAACTAAAAATGTAAAATCACGCACTACAGCCAAAGTTTCTGTCCTGCACCGTACAAACCATCAAGCAAATGTAAACATCCTAAAGGCAAACCTTGGCACATTATTTTTATAATACAATGGAATTGTACAAGGGGATAAATATTTTTGTTGAAAAGTTTCTGTAATGAAGATTCACAAAGTTGACGTGAGCATGAACAAAGTTCAAGGAGCTCTCCCACTTCAACAATGCTTGTCTTTCTCACTTTCACTTTCCTTTTTGAAAAAGTTTTGAGTTCCCCTCTTTATTTTTGTTGTTTTTAAAATATATAAAAGCACTCAACAGAAATAAATGACTCTCTAAAACTTCCGAGTTGTCTCCCTGGCAGCGCTTTCTTTAAAGCCATTAAGCTAGGAATATAGTGCTGATATGTCTCCAACGTATCTATAATTTTTGATTGCTCCATGCTATATTATCTACTGTTTTGGACATTATTGGGATTTATTATCCACTTTTATATTATTTTTGGGACTAACCTATTAACCGAAGGCCCAGCCCAGAATTGCTGTTTTTTTTGCCTGCTTTAGGGTTTTGAAGAAAAGGAATATCAAACGGAGTCCAAACGGAATGAAACCTTCGGAAACGTGATTTTCTCACCGAATACAACTCAGGAGACTTGGACCCTACGTCAAGCCAACTAACAGGAGGCCACGAGGTAGGGGGGCACACCTGCCCCCCCAGGCGCGCCCTTCACCCTCGTGGGCCCCATGTTGCTCCACCGACGTACTTCTTCCTCCTATATATATCCATGTACCCCCAAACGATCAGAAAAGGACCCCAAACCCTAATTCCACTGCCGTAACTTTCTGTATCCACGAGATCCCATCTTGGGGCCTGTTCCGAAGCTCCGCTGGAGGGGGCATCGATCATGGAGGGCTTCTACATCAACACCATAGCCTCTCCGATGAAGTGTGAGTAGTTTACTTCAAACCTACGGGTCCATAGTTAGTAGCTAGATGGCTTCTTCTCTCTTTTTGGATCTCAATACAATGTTCTCCCCCTCTCTTGTGGAGATCTATTCGGTGTAATCTTCTTTTTGCGGTGTGTTTGTTGAGACCGATGAATTGTGGGTTTATGATCAAGTCTATCTATGAATAATATTTGGATCTTCTCTGAATTCTTTTATGTATGATTGGTTATCTTTGCAAGTCTCTTCGAATTACAAGTTTGGTTTGGCCTACTAGATTGATCTTTCTTGCAATGGGAGAAGTGCTTAGCTTTGGGTTCAATCTTGAGGTGTCCTTTCCGGGTGACAATAAGGGCAGCAAGGCATGTATTGTATTCTTGCCATCGAGGATAACAAGATGGGGTTTTCTTCATATTGCATGAGTCTATCCCTCTACATCATGTCATCTTGCTTAAGGCGTTACTCTGTTTTTAACTTAATACTCTAGATGCATGCTTGATAGCGGTCGATGAGTGGAGTAATAGTAGTAGATGCAGGCAGGAGTCGGTCTACTTGTCTCGGACGTGATGCCTATATACATGATCATACCTAGATATTCTCATAACTATGCTCAATTCTGTCAATTGCTCAACAGTAATTTGTTTACCCACCGTAGAATACTTATGCTCTCGAGAGAAGCCACTAGTGAAACCTATGGCCCCCGGGTCTATCTTTATCATATTAATCTCCTACTATTTAGTTATTTACTTTGCTATTTACTTTGCTTTTATTTTACTTTGCATCTTTATTATAAAAATACCAAAAATATTATCTTATCATATCTATCTGATCTCACTCTCGTAAGTGGCCCTATAGGGATTGACAACCCCTATTTGCGTTGGTTGCGAGGATTTATTTGTTTTGTGTAGGTACGAGGGACTCGTGCGTAGCCTCCTACTGGATTGATACCTTCGTTCTCAAAAACTGAGGGAAATACTTACGCTACTTTGCTGCATCATCCCTTCCTCTTCGGGAAAAACCAATGCAGTGCTAAAAGAGGTAGCAAGTGGTCAAGTAATGGATCCACCTGGATCCCAAGGTATATCGAAGCCAATTTTAATTAGCAATGATTTGTAATTTATTAGTGAGCACAAAGTAACATATATCAAGCAATTACGAAGTCTAACTCTCTTCCTATGCATCGGCATGTCATAAAAGAACAATTCATGCACACCTAGTAAAGGCCAATGCATAGTATAAACAGTTTCTTGCAATTTTTTCATGTTGGAGACATAAAGGGGTGGAGATGTAGTTCCCCTCTCATAATAATTGCAAGTAGGAGCAGCGAGCACATGCATATTATATTCATTAAAATCATCATGTGCAACGGTATAAGGTAACCCATCAATATAATCCTTAATAAGGGTAAACTTCTCCGATATAATGTAGTTGGGAGAATTCAAAAAGATAATAAGACTATCATGCGTGGGTGCAATAGCAACAATTTCATGTTTAACATAAGGAACTATAGCAAGTTCATCTCCATAAGCATAATTCATATTGGCATCTTGGCCACAAGCATAGCAAGCATCATCAAAAAGGGATATTTCAAAAGAATCAACGGGATCATAGAAATTATCATAGAATTCATCCTTTGGTAAGCATGAAGGGGAATTAAGCAATGTATGAGTTGAAGAGTTACTCTCATTAGAAGGTGGGCATGGGTGATCAATCCGCTCTTCCTCCTTTTGTTCTTCGCTCTCCTCCTCATCTTTTTTCATCCAATGAGCTCACAGTTTCATCAATTTCTTCTTCCATAGATTCCTGCAAAATATTAGTCTCTTCTTGGACAGCGAAAACTTTCTCAATAAGTGCATTAATATCGGAATTGTATTCATAATTCTCATAGCAATATTTAAGGATAGCTAAATTTTCAGGTCTATAAACCGGATCATCAAAATCTTCAAACTCTTTAAACATAGATTCAATTTCATAAGCACCCATAAAAGCAACAAATTCTTCTATTTGTTCCACATCATAGTAATCATATATACCATTAACATAAGAAGCTAAGGTTTTATTATCAGTAAATTCGCATAAAAAGGGAAGGTGTGGAGCCTTCATCCTAGAGCAACAAGTATAATCATATCTCAATCATAGTTGCCTAGCATGCCAATTCAATATATGAATTTGATCCCATAATAGTTTCCCTTTTTGTGTCAAGCGGTAATCCCTAAAGTATTCACGTTGATCCAACGTTACTCCCATTACATAATTGAATGGGGTTTTCTCAGGATTATTAAAGTAGTACATAATATCTTTCACATAACCAGCATCGAGGGTTTTAGGAGGTTCCTCATCTCCATGAGCAGCAAGTACACCTAATTTTTTGGTATTTCATGTTCCATATCCATAACTAAAGATAAATAACAACTAAGAACATCAAATAAAAATTACTTAGTGGTAAAGCAAACAAGCACACATGAGAATATTCACCCCACGCTATTGCTCCCCGGCAACGGCGCCAGAAAAAGGTCTTGATAACCCACAAGTATAGGGGATCGCAACAGTTTTCGATAAGTAAGAGTGTCAAACCCAACAAGGAGCTAAAGGCAGAACAAATATTCCCTCAAGTTCTATCGACCACCGATACAACTGTACGCACGCTTGATGTTCGCTTTACCTAGAACAAGTATGAAACTAGAAGTACTTTGTAGGTGTTGTTGGATAGGTTTGCAAGATAATAAATATTGCGTAAATAAAAAGTAGGGGCCGATTAGGCAAAGACACAACTAAATTAGTTTTAGTAAAGAGATTTTTGTTATGAGAAAGTTATTTGTCCCTAGGCAATCGATAACTAGACCGGTACTCATTATTGCAATTTTATATGAGGGAGAGGCATAAGCTAACATACTTTCTCTACTTGGATCATATGCACTTATGATTGGAACTCTAGCAAGCATCCGCAACTACTAAAGATCATTAAGGTAAAACCCAACCATAGCATTAACGCATCAAGTCCTCTTTATCCCATACGCAACAACCCCCTTACTCGGGGTTGTGTTTCAGTCACTCACACAACCCACTATAAGCTAATCATAAACGTATTGCAACACCCTACAGTGGGAATCCCTCACACTTGCGTGACACGGAGAGCACCATAGGACAACACCAATAATAAAACATGCAACTCAAACCAATCGCGGTCATCAAATAACCCATAGGACAAAATGGATCTACTCAAACATCATAGGATAGCCATACATCATTGGGAAATAATATATAGCGTTGAGCACCATGTTTAAGTAGAGATTACAGTGGGTAAGAGAGAGGTTACACCGCTGCATAGAGGAGGGAAGAGTTGGTGATGAAGGCGGTGAAGTTGTTGGTGAAGATTGCGGTGATGATGGTGTCCCCCTCCTTCTTATTCTTCCTTGACCTCCTCCCTAGATGGGAGAAGGTTTTCCCCTCTGGTCCATGGCCTCCATGGCGTGGGAGGGGCGAGAGCCCCTCCGAGATTGGATATGTCTCTCTGTCTCTCTCTGTTTCCGCGTTCTGTTCTGCTGCCCTTTCACCATTTCTTTTATATCCAGATATCCGTAACTCCGATTGGGTTGAAACCTTTGCCCAGATGTTTTTCCAAAAAATAGCTTTCTTGTGGCGAAAGTAGAGCATCAACCGCCTTACGGGTGGCCCACGAGGGTGGGGCGCGCGCCTGCCTGTAGTGGCCCTGGGCCCCACCCTCATGGCCACCTCGGGCACCGTCTCGTGTTGATTTTCTTCCCAAAAATCACAAATATTCCAAAATAATTCTCCATCCGTTTTTATCCCGTTGGATTCTGTTTGATATGGATATTCTGCTAAGCCAAAAACATGCAACAGACATGAACTGGCACTCGGCTCAAGATCAATATGTTAGTCCCAAAAATAGTATAAAAAGTTGCCAAAAAGTATATGGAAGTTGTAGAATATTGGCATGGAACAATCAAAAATTATAGATACGACGGAGACGTATCAGTGCAATATCATGCATAATTTCTCTATATAAATCAATAGGTATTGCACTAGCACTAGCACCCATATCACACAAGCCATGATAACAATGATCTCCTATTTTAACAGAAATAACAGGCATGCCTACCACAGGTCTAGGTTTATCTTTAGCACAAGGTTTAGCAATTCTAGCAGTTTCATCACAGAAATAAATAACATGCCCATCAATATTATCAGACAAGAGATCTTTAACAATAGCAATATTAGGTTCAACTTTAACTTGCTCATGAGGTGTATAAGTTCTAATATTGCTTTTACGAACCATAGTTGAAGCTTTAGCATGATCTTTTATCCTAACAGGAAAAGGTGGTTTCTCAACATAAGCTGTAGGAACAATAGGATCATTATAGGTGACATTCTTTTCTTCAACTTTAATAGGTGCAGCTACTTTTACTTCTATGGGAGGATGATATTTAAACCACTTCTCCCTAGGGAGATCAACATGAGTAGCAAAAGATTCACAGAAAGAAGCTACTATCTTAGAGTCAAGTCCATATTTAGTGCTAAATTTACGGAAAACATCGGTATCCATAAAAGATTTAACACAATCATACTTAGTTTTCATACCCGACTCCTTACCTTCGTCGAGGTCCCAATCTTCAGGGTTGCGTTTAATTCTTTCCTATAAATCCCATTTCAATTCAATAGTCTTCATCATAAAAGAGCCAGCACAAGAAGTATCGAGCATGGTGCGATTGCTATCAGAAAGCCGAGCATATAAATTTTGAATAATTATTTCTCTTGAGAGCTCATGATTGGGGCATGAATATAACATTGATTTAAGCCTCCCCCAAGCTTGAGCGATGCTTTCTCCTTCGCGAGCCAAAAATTATATATATAATTGTGATCACGATGAACAAGATGCATAGGATAAAACTTCTGATGAAATTCCAATTTCAATCGTTTGTAGTTCAATGACCCCGTATCATCACATAACCTATACCATGTCAATGCATCTCCCTTCAAAGATAAAGGGAAGACCTTCTTAATAAAATCTTCGGGTACACCTGCAAGCTTAAATAATCCACAAACTTCATCCACATATATTAGGTGCTCATCAGGATGCTTTGTTCCATCTCCTGCAAAAGGATTAGCTAGAAGTTTTTATAACATACTCGAAGGAATTTCAAAGCAGACATTTTCATTTTCAGTAGGTTCAGTAGGTTGAGGAGCAACTCTTTGCTCTACTGGTCGGGGTGAAGATACCCCGAACAAGCCCCTCAGAGGATTACTTTCCATAGTAACAAGTGACAGTAAATTTCAGCGCACTATATAAATGTTTCCTTATCAAATTCCACCTACCAAAGGTGCTTCACTCCCCGGCAACGGCGCCAGAAAAGAGTCTTGATGACCCACAAGTATAGGGGATCTATCATAGTCCTTTCGATAAGTAAGAGTAGCAAACCCAACGAGGAGAAGAAGGAAATGATAAACGGTTTTCAGCAAGGAATCTCTGCAAGCACTGAAATTATAGGTAATAGGTAGTTTTGTGATAAGATAATTTGTAATGAGTAACAAGTAACAAAAGTAAATAAAGTGCAGCAAGGTGGCCCAATCCTTTTTGTAGCAAAGGACAAGCTGGAAAAACTCTTATATAGAGAAAAGCGCTCCCGAGGACACATGGGAATATCGTCAAGCTAGTTTTCATCACGTTCATATGATTCGGGTTCGGTACTTTGATAATTTGGTATGTGGGTGGACCGGTGCTTGGGTACTGCCCTTACTTGGACAAGCATCCCACTTATGATTAACTTCTATTGCAAGCATCCGCAACTACAACAAAAGTATTAAGGTAAACCTAACCATAGCATGAAACATATGGATCCAAATCAGCCCCTTACGAAGCAACGCATAAACTAGGGTTTAAGATTCTCTCACTCTAGCAACCCATCATCTACTTATTACTTCCCAATGCCTTCCTCTAGGCCCAAATAATGGTGAAGTGTCATGTAGTCGATGTTCACATAACACCACTAGAGGAGAGACAACATACATCTAATCAAAATATCGAACGAGTACCAAATTCACATGATTACTAATAGCAAGACTTCTCCCATGTGCCCAGGAACAAAAGTAACTACTCATAAAGCATATTCATGTTCATAATCAGAGGGGTATTAATATGTATATAGGATCTGAACATATGATCTTCCACCAAATAAACTAACTAGCATCAACTACAAGGAGTAATTAACACTACTAGCAACCCACAAGTACCAATCCCGGACTTGGAGACAAGAATTGGATACGAGAGATGAACTAGGGTTTGAGAGGAGATGGTGCTGGTGAAGATGTTGATGGAGATTGCCCCCCTCCCGATGAGAGGATCGTTGGTGATGACGATGGCGATGATTTCCCCCTCCCGGGGGGGAGTTTTCCCGGCAGAACAGCTCCGCCAGAGCCCTAGATTGGTTCCGCCAAGGTTCCGCCTCGTGGCGGCGGAGTCTCGTCCGGAAAGATGGCTTCAGATTTTTTTCTCATCGAAAGACTCCATATAGCAGAAGATGGGCATCAGAGGGTGATACGTCTCCAACGTATCTATAATTTTTGATTGCTCCATGCTATATTATCTACTGTTTTGGACTATATTGGGCTTTATTTTCCACTTTTATATTATTTTTGGGACTAACCTATTAACCGGAGGCCCAGCCCAGAATTGCTGTTTTTTTGCCTATTTTAGTGTTTCCAAGAAACGGAATATCAAATGGAGTCCAAACGGAATAAACCTTTCTGGAACGTGATTTTCTTCCCGAATATGACCCATGTGACTTGGACCCTACGCCAAGGAAGCTTCAAGGTGGGCACGAGGTAAGGGGGCGCGCCCTATACCCCCAGGCGTGCCCCTACCCTCATGGGCCCACCGAAGCTCCACCGACATACTTCTTCCTCCTATATATACCTGTGTACCCCCAAACGAACAGGGACGGAGCCAAAAACCTAATTCCACCTCTGCAACTTTCTGTATCCACGAGATCCCATCTTGGGGCCTGTTCCGGAGCTCCGCCAGAGAGGGCCGTTATCACGGAGGGCTTCTACATCATCATAGCCTCTCCGATGAAGTGTGAGTAGTTTACCTCACACCTTCGGGTCCATAGTTATTAGCTAGATGGCTTCTTCTCTCTCTTTGGATCTCAATACAAAGTGCTCCCCCCTCTCGTGGAGATGTATTCGATGTAAATCTTCTTCTTTTTGCGGTGTGTTTGTTAAGACCGATGAATTGTGGGTTTATGATCAAGTCTATCTATGAATAATATTTGAATCTTCTCTGAATTCTTTTATGTATGATTGGTTATCTTTGCAAGTCTCTTTGAATTATCCATATGGTTTGGCCAACTAGATTGGTAGTTCTTGCCATGGGAGAAGTGCTTAGCTTTGGGTTTGATCTTGCGGTGTCCTCTCCCAGTGACAGAAGGGGCAACAAGGCACGTATTGCATCGTTGCCATCAAGGATAACAAGATGGGGTTTATTTCATATTACATGAATTTATCTCTCTACATCATGTCATCTTGCTTAAAGCGTTACTCTGTTTTAACTTAATACTCTAGATGCATGCTGGATAGCGGTCGATGAGTGGAGTAATAGTAGTAGATGTAGAATCATTTCGGTCTACTTGTCACAGACGTGATGCCTATATACACGATCATGCCTAGATATTCTCATAACTATGCTCAATTCTGTCAATTGCTCAATAGTAATTTGTTCACCCACCGTAGAATACTTATGCTCTTGAGAGAAGCCACTAGTGAAACCTATGGCCCCCGGGTCTATTCTCATTATATTAATCTCCATCACTTTAATCTTGCTTTGCCTTTTACTTTGCCTTTTACTTTTCACTTTGCATCTCTATACCAAAAATATTATATCTATCAGATCTCACTCTCGTAAGTGACCTGAAGGGATTGACAACCCCTAATCGCGTTGGTTGCGAGTAGCTATCATTTTGTGTAGGTACGAGGGACTTGAGCGTGGCCTCCTACTGGATTGATACCTTGGTTCTCAAAAACTGAGGGAAATACTTACGCTACTCTGCTGCATCATCCTTTCCTCTTCGGGGAAATCCAACGCAAGCTCAAGAGGTAGCAAGAAGAATTTCTGGCGGTGTTGCCGGGGAGTCTACGCAAAAAGACAACATACCAAGTACCCATCACAATCCCTATCTCTTGCATTACATTATTTGCCATTTGCCTCTCGCTTTCCTCTCCCCCACTTCACCCTTGCCGTTTTATTCGCCCTCTCTGTCTCTCTCTTTCCTCCCTCTCTATTTGCCTCTTTTTGCCCGCTTGCTTTTTGTTTGCTAGTGTGTTAGTTTTCTTGCTTGTCGTTATGTATGAAATTGGGGAAGTTATCGCCGATATGGGCGATAACAATATCATGGAAAATTCTGATGCTCCTGCTGAAGAACCCCCTACCTACCATACAAAAAGATTTCGAATCGGTAGTGGTAATATTATTGGAAAAGAAGTTATTCAAGATTTCTTTACTTGTGCCGGTGCTTTGCCCTCTATGGGCAGTTCTATTCTCCATACAACTAGTAGTCTTGCGGACGCTATTGCCATGCTTATCGTCGAACTTGAAAGGCAATTTATGCATATGCACCCATCTATACAAAGAGTTTTCCTAGAATTTTCTAATATCGAGCATTCTTCTGTTAAGCGTGCTTCTACTACCTTTTTGGCTCATGAATTCAGATTTATAATAAAAGAAGCCAAAGAAATCTTTGCGCACTATAGGGTGGATGCTGGTCCTCCTCCCATAGAATCTATCCTCTTCGATCAAGAAGAAATTATGCGCTTTCAATCTCTTGAC
Organism: Triticum aestivum; assembly: GCF_018294505.1. Lineage (NCBI taxonomy): Eukaryota > Viridiplantae > Streptophyta > Magnoliopsida > Poales > Poaceae > Triticum > Triticum aestivum. Next base: position 434,332,488 of record NC_057806.1, read on the forward strand.
TATGTTGCTTCTAATGAAAACCTTAGAAAAAAGGTGCCAATCAATATTTTAATTGATAGAATCTCTGAACTTAATGATGATTTGGCTATTCGAAATAATGAGCTAGGATGCTCTCTTGAGTTTAGGCTCACAAGGTTCTGTCAAAAGAATGCTTATAATGATGAATTGGTTGTACAATACGAAGGGCCGAAAGAGGAACCTATACCTCCTAAAATTGATCTTGGGGACTTCTGTCCTATTAAATTTAGCCCTTTTGATTACTTTTTCTTGCCTCAAAGAAAACTTTCTACCGAACATAGAGAATATGAAATGAGTTTCACCGATCTATCTTATTACTACGGCACAACCTAGATCTAACCTCGCTTTTATGCCTAGCTAGGGGCGTTAAACGATAGCGCTTGTTGGGAGGCAACCCAATTTTATTTTTATTCCTTGCCTTTTGATCCTGTTTAGTAATAAATAATTTATTTAACCTATGTTTTGGTTGTGTTTTTTGTGTTTAATTAGTGTTTGTGCCAAGTAGAACCGTTGGGAAGACTTGGGGAAAGTCTTTTTGAACTTGCTGTAAAAAACAGAAACTTTAGCGCTCATGAGAACTGCTGTCATTTTTATTTCGAAAGTTCTATTTAGTTAATTCTTTTTGCAGATGATTAATAGATAAATTCCTCACGTCCAGAAATTTATTTTAGAATTTTTGGGGTTCCAGATCTTGTGCTAGCTACAGATTACTACAGACTGTTCTGTTTTTGACAGATTCTGTTTTTCGTGTGTTGTTTGCTAATTTTGATGAATCTATGGCTAGTAAAATAGTTTATAATCCATAGAGAAGTTGGAATACAGTAGGTTTAACACCAATATAAATAAATAATGAGTTCATTACAGTACCTTGAAGTGGTCTTTTGTTTTCTTTCTCTAACGGAGCTCACGAGATTTCTATTGAGTTTTGTGTTGTGAAGTTTTCAAGTTTTGGGTGAATTCTTTTGATGGATTATGGAACAAGGAGTGGCAAGCTTGGGGATGCCCATGGCACCCCCAAGATAATCCAAGGACACCAAAGAGTCAAAGCTTGGGGATGCCCTGGAAGGCATCCCCTCTTTTGTCCACTTCCATCGGTAATTTACTTGGAGCTATATTTTTATTCACCAACATGATATGTGTTTTGCTTGGAGCGTCTTGTATTATTTGTGTCTTTGTTTGCTAGTGTGCCACAACCATCCTTGCTGTACACACCTTTTGAGAGAGCCATACATGAATTAAAATTTGATAGAATACTCTATGTGCTTCACTTATATCTTTTGAGCTATGTAGTTTTGCTCTATGTGCTTCACTTATATCTCTTGAGCGTTATAATTTTTCTCTATGTGCTTCACTTAGATCTTTTACAGCACGGTGGTGGATTTGTTTTAAAGAAACTACTGATCTCTCATGCTTCACTTAAATTATTTTGAGAGTCTCTTAATATCATGGTAATTTGCTTAATAATAACATGCTTCGTATTCAAGATTTGTGAAACTTTCTTTTGAGTGCATTGAATACTAAGAAAAGATTGAAGCATGATAATTGTTTTGAGATATGGAGGTAATAATATTAGAGTCATGCTAGTTGAGTAGTTGTGAATTTAAAGAATACTTGTGTTAAAGCTTGTGATTCCCGTAGCATGCACGTATGGTGAACCGTTATGTGATGAAGTCAGAGCATGATTTATTTATTGATTGTCTTCCTTATGAGTGGCGGTCGGGGACGAGCGATGGTCTTTTCCTACCAATCTATCCCCCTAGGAGCATGCGCGTAATACTTTGCTTTGATAACTTCTAGATTTTTGCAATAAGTATATGAGTTCTTTATGACTATTGTTGAGGCCATGGATTATATGCACTTTTTCCCATCCTTCCACCAATGCTAGCCTCTCTAATACCATGCACTTTTCGCCGGTATCATGAACCTACCATATACTTTCCTCAAAACAGCCACCATACCTACCTATCATGGCATTTCCATAGCCATTCCGAGATATATTACCATGCAACTTTCCACCGTTCCGTTTATTATGACACACTCCATCATTGTCATATTGAATATCCTGGTACACCACTGGAGGCATTCATATAGAGTCATATTTTGTTCTAAGTATCGAGTTGTAATTGTTGAGTTGTAAGAAAAATAAAAGTGTGATGATCATCATTTTTAGAGCATTGTCCCAAGTGAGGAAAGAATGATGGAGACTATGATTCCCCCATAAGTCGGGATGAGACTCCGGACGAAAAATAAATAAAAGAGTCCAAAGAAGCCCCCAAAAAAAGAGAAAGAAAAGAGGCCATAAAAAAGAGAAAAGGCCCAAATAAAAAATAAAATAAAAAATGAGAGAAAAAGAGAGAAGGGACAATGTTACTATCCTTTTACCACACTTGTGCTTCAAAGTAGCACCATGATCTTCATAGTAGAGAGTCTCTCATGTTATCACTTTCATATACTAATGGGAATCTTTCATTATAGAACTTGGCTTGTATATTCCAATGATGGGCTTCCTCAAATTGCCCTAGGTCTTCATGAGCAAGCAAGTTGGATGCACACCAACTTAGTTTCTTTTTGAGATTTCATATACTTATAGCTCTAGTGCATCCGTTGCATGGCAATCCCTACTCACTCATGTTGATATCTATTGATGGGCATCCCCATAGCCCGTTGATACGCCTAGTTGATGTGAGACTATCTTCCCCTCTTTTTGTCTTCTCCACAACCACCATTCTATTCCACATATAGTGCTATATCCATGGCTCACGCTCATGTATTGCGTGAAGATTGAAAAAGTTTTGAAAAAGTTAGAGTATGAAACAATTGCTTGGCTTGTCATCGGGGTTGTGCATGATTTAAATACTTTGTGTGGTGAAGATAGAGCATAGCCAGACTATATGATTTTGTAGGGATAACTTTCTTTGGCCATGTTATTTTGAGAAGACATAATTGCTTTGTTAGTATGCTTGAAGTATTATTATTTTTATGTCAATATAAACTTTTGTCTTGAATCTTTCGAATCTGAATATTCATATCACAATTAAGAAGATTTGCATTGAAATTATGCCAAGTAGCACTCCGCATCAAAAATTCTCTTTTTATCATTTAACCACTCGAGGACGAGCAGGAATTAAGCTTGGGGATGCTTGATACGTCTCCAACGTATCTCTAATTTTTGATTGATCCATGCTATATTATCTACTGTTTTGGACTATATTGGGCTTTATTTTCCACTTTATATTATTTTTGGGACTAACCTATTAACCGGAGGCCCAACCCAGAATTGCTATTTTTTTGCCTATTTCAGTGTTTCGAAGAAACGGAATATCAAACGGAGTCCAAACGGAATAAGCCTTTCTCGAACGTGATTTTCTTCCCGAATATGACCCAGGAGACTTGGACCCTATGCCAAGGAAGCTTCGAGGTGGGCACGAGGTAGGGGGGCACGCCCTATACCCCCAGGCGCGCCCCCCACCGTCGAGGGCCCACCGAAGCTCCACCGACGTACTTCTTCCTCCTATATATACGTACGTACCCCCAAACGAACAGGGACAGAGCCAAAAACCTAATTCCATCACCGCAACTTTCTGTATCCACGAGATCCCATCTTGGGGCCTGTTCCAGAGCTCCGCCGGAGAGGGCCGTCATCACAGAGGGCTTCTACATCATCATAGCCTCTCCGATGAAGTGTGAGTAGTTTACCTCAGACCTTCGGGTCCATAGTTATTAGCTAGATGGTTTCTTCTCTCTCTTTGGAACTCAATACAAAGTTCTCCCCCTCTCTAGTGGAGATCTATTCGATGTAATCTTCTTCTTTTTGCGGTGTGTTTGTTGAGATCGATGAATTGTGGGTTTATGATCAAGTCTATCTATGAATAATATTTGAATCTTCTCTGAATTCTTTTATGTATGATTGGTTATCTTTGCAAGTCTCTTCGAATTATCTGTTTGGTTTGGCCAACTAGATTGGTAGTTCTTGCCATGGGAGAAGTGCTTAGCTTTGGGTTCGATCTTGCGGTGTCCTTTCCCAGTGACAGAAGGGGCAGCAAGGCACGTATTGCATCGTTGCCATCAAGGATAACAAGATGGGGTTTATTTCATATTGCATGAGTTTATCTCTCTACATCATGTCATCTTGCTTAAAGCATTACTCTGTTTTAACTTAATACTCTAGATGCATGATGGATAGCGGTCGATGAGTGGAGTAATAGTAGTAGATGCAGAATCGTTTCGGTCTACTTGTCACGGACGTGATGCCTATATACACGATCATGCCTAGATATTCTCATAACTATGCTCAATTCTGTCAATTTCTCAATAGTAATTTGTTCACCCACTGTAGAATACTTATGCTCTTGAGAGAAGCCACTAGTGAAACCTATGGCCCCCGGGTCTATTCTCATTATACCAATCTCCATCACTTTAATCTTGCTTTTCTTTTTTACTTTGCCTTTTACTTTTCACTTTGCATCTCTATACCAAAAATACCAAAAATATTATATCTATCAGATCTCACTCTCATGAGTGACCGTGAAGGGATTGACAACCCCTAATCGCGTTGGTTGCGAGTAGCTATCATTTTGTGCAGGTATGAGGGACTTGAGCGTGGCCTCCTACTGGATTGATACCTTGGTTCTCAAAAACTGAGGGAAATACTTACGCTACTCTGCTGCATCATCCTTTCCTCTTCAGGGAAATCTAACGCAAGCTCAAGAGGTAGCAGAGGGCCACTAGGGGGCCCACGAGGTAGGGGGCGCGCTCCCACACTCGTGGGCAGGGTGTGGCCCCCCCTGGTGAACTTCTTGCGCTCAGTATTTTTATATATTCTGAAAATGACTTCCGTGAAGTTTCAGGACTTTTGGAGCTGTGCAGAATAGGTCTCTAATAGTTGCTCCTTTTCCAGCCCAGAATCCCAGCTGCCGGCATTCTCCCTCTTTATGTAAACCTTGTAAAATAAGAGAGAATAGGCATATGTATTGTGACATAATGTGTAATAACAGCCCATAATGCAATAAATATCGATATAAAAGCATGATGCAAAATGGACGTATCAGTGGTTTTATTTATAAAGTCGGGTGTAACACCCCCAAGTGTCATGCTACAGTGACTCACACTAATGATGTCATGTCATCATATTTAACTAAGCCGAATTTTCACTTCATATAAAACCAAAGTCAAATTCAAATTTAAAATAAAATCAAATAAATTATTTTTTCAAACAGTAAAAAGAAAATGTTTGCAGTATTCCACAAATTCCCTTGATCATTTTCATGTAGAGAACAACATTATATAAGATAACTAAATACCCTAAAACAATTTAAACATGGCTAATCAGTAATTTAAAATGCTTTCTAAATTATGAAAATTACAAACTATTTTGAATAGCTTCCAAACTTTTGTGGCCGTGTCTAAAATTGCATCATTAATTTTGGACCAAGTCTCATATTTAATAAAAGTAATTTGCTAATGGAAATAAAAATAAAACAGAAATAAATAAAGCAAAACAGAAAAGAATAGAGAAAGTGGCACTGTGCCATGGCCCAGCTGCAGCACAGTGCCGGCTCAGCCCATCTGGCCTTCCCGTCCCCTTCCTCTGTTCACGGCGTCCCCCATGGACACAGGGTGCCCGTCCACGGCGCTGATGGCCATGATGGCCGCCCTCAAGTCGCCGGCGAACCCCCCTGGCGCTAACCCTAACCCCACTCGCCCCCTCTCTTTCCCTCTCCCCCCAGATTCGTCGTGGCTAGCAAGCCCGAGCCACACACCGCATGGCCGCCGTCGCCCGTGGGCTCCCCCTCGTTCTCGCGGGCTGAAACCCTGTCCCCCTCATCTGCCGCGCTCCTCTACGTCGACTAACCTGTTGTATTGAAGCCGGGAGCCCGTGCACTCCCGGATCCGCCTCGTCTTCCTCCTCGGATCACCGTCGGCCGTCTCCCTCAACTCCGGCGCCCCTGCTGCTCTTAGCCACTCACCGAGCCATAGTGAGCTCGCTCGGTCAACACCGCTCTGTTCCTCCTCGTCTTCCCCTTGCTGTATCGCCCGCAGGTTGCCTCGCTGCCGTTGCCGACGCTCGTCGCCGCTGCCTCGCTTCGCCGTCGTAGCCACAACCGATTGAGCTTGCTTTCGAGCATGAGAACATGTTCCTGGCACTACCAGGACGCCTCCTAGACCATCCACTATTCCTCCCGTGCCCCCTGTCGCCTACTCCGACCTCGCCATTTTTGGCTGCCGCCCGTCGTCGCTGCTCTGGCCAACTCCAGCTATCTCAGCTTCCGCCACTGCCACCATTCGATGCGGCCTCGTCTCTGCATTTGAACGCACCAAGCCGCACGCGAAATGATTGCCCGTAGGCGTTTTTCTGATGACGCCAAAGGCCTCCGCTGTGTTCGGGCGTCGCCGGCGGCGAGTCGCCGGCCGCCGCCGATGTGGCTAACCCGGGGGCCACCCTTGGGTCATTGCCAGTGATTTCCAAGGGCCCCGCTGACTGGGTTGACCTAGTCAACCCTGTTGACTGGGCAACCCAGTTACTGACAGGCAGGCCCCACTTGCCAATTAAAATGAATTTATAAATAAACTTAATCTATTAATTAACATAGTCACTGACAGTCGGGTCCCACCCCTAACTAATCTCTGTGTAGTTTAAATAAGCTCTAATTAGCCCGATGTCACTGACATGTGGTCCCAGTCCACTGTACCCATGGATAAGGCTGTCCAGTCAGCGTGTTGACTGGGCAGCTAGCCCACCAGTGAGCAGAGGCTGACTGGGTAGTTGACTCAGTTAACTAGGCCCACTGGTCAGCCTCTTGGCTCGCCAGTTGGGTACAATTTTGGGTACACTTAGCATTTCACAGTTCTGGATAATTTGAATTTAATAATTAAATTAATCTAAAAATTTCAAAAATCACTTAAACTTTGAAAAATCATATAAAATAATCTATAACTCAGATGAAAATAATATATATATATATATATATATATATATATGAAAGTTGCTCAAAAAAATATAACAAATCCGAATATGCTATCCACATACCTGTCACATGTCTCCAACACTGCAAACATGAAGCCTTCCCCTTTGTTTCATCTGTCCAAAAACTGTGTGAGGCCAGGAAAACATTCCCATATGTTTTCCTGCTTCGTCTGTAACGTGTAGAACTCCGTTAGGCCACCCCTAACACAACATATTGCCATGCCATGCATCATGATGCATTTGTTTGCTTTATATTTATTGTTTCTTCCCCCTTTTCTCTCTGGTAGACCCCGAGACTGGCTCTGCTCCCGAGTTCGAGTACACCCCTGACGTCCAGCCACTTGCAGCAGATCTTCCAGGCAAGCAAACCCCTTTAATCATTCCTATATGGACCATTCCTTCTCTCTCATGATTGCATTAGATTTTCCTACTGTTGTTGGTGTTCCCATTCTAATGCATAGCCTGTTTTTGTAACTTGGTATTTCTAGACTAGTCACAATGGGGAGTAACTTAGAGTAGTAACATGCATATGTTACTACCTCCACAGTGGATAGTAACATACACTACAAAAAAATACACTTCCGTGATGATACGTGTTTGTCACAGTAGGTCGCTTTTTTTGTCATGCATGTACATCCATGACAAATTTATGACAGAATCAAGATAGTTATACTTGTGCTGTCGTAGAAGTGTTCCATGACATTACCAAAATTATCATCACGAAAGTGTCCACTTCCATGACGATAAATCGTGCGTCACAGAAGTGCTTTCGTCAAGGGTGACCGACACGTGGCATCCACCGTAACGGAACGCCGTTAAGCTATCGGGTCGGGTTTTGGATCCGATAACCCGTTAACAGCCCCGACCAATAGGGATTTTCCACGTGTAAAATCATCATTGGCTAGAGGAAACACGTGTCGGCTCATCGTCGGGACAGATGTCATCCCCTGACTGGACAGAAGGCGCCTAGGATACGTCGACACGTGGCACGGCCCAACAAGTTTAAATGGGCCGGCCCAACTAAAGGCCCACAAGATTTTGCGGACTAATGGGCCGGCCCAGCTAAAGGCCCACGAGATTTTGCGGACCATAATGGGCTGGCCTAGCTAAAGGCCCACATGATTTCGTGGGCCATAATGGGCCGGCCCAGGTAAGGGCCCACAAGATTTTTGTGTGCCATAATAGGCCGGCCCAGGTAAAGGCCCACAAAATTCTTGCGGATCATAATGGGCCGGCCCAGCTAAAGGCTCATGATATTTCGCCAACATTAATGGGCCAGCCCAGCTGTAGTCCCACAAGATTTTGAGGACCCTAGTAGGCCGGCCCGTTAACTGGCTGCCATGTTTTGGGCCAAATGCCGACCCATATTTGATACGGTCTATTAATGGCCTGCCACGCTCTGGGCCTAATAGTGGCCCATATGAGATCTGGCCCGTTAAAAGCCTACCACGTTCTGGGCCAAATTACGGCCCAGATCAGGTCCGACCCTTTAAGTGGTTTTGTGCCTAATTATGGCCCATATCAGATTCGGCCCGTCAACTGGACACTATGCTTTTGGGCCCACTTGCTAAAGGCCCACTTAGTAATTCAGCCTGATATTAGTTTTGGCCTGTTAAGGGCCCGTTTAACATTTCGGCCCTATATTAATTTCAGCCTGTTAAAAGCCCGTCATATAGTTGGGCCTAACTACGGCCCGGTTTGCATTCGACCTGCTCGCAGCCGATATCTGATTGGGCCAAACAAGGACCGAGACAATTTTTTGTCCTGTTAAAAGCCCGTGATTTGATTCGCACAATCATGGGCCGGGGTTCATTTTGGGTTGCTGCCAGCCCATGAGCTGATCGGCACGTTTCAGGCCCAACCTACATCGTGATTGCATGACAGCCTGTTATGTACCGTAATTTTATGGTTTGGCCGGTTTACTGCGAAGACAGGATATATATACAGTAAAATAACTGCAGCATCGTGAATAAGAAAAAACCTATACTATACAATAAAAAAATTAAGGCATATTATAGCCACTAGGCATCAAAGTTCTCCACTATGATAACAAAGCACAAGCAGACAGCAGATTACATACACTGGGCATCAAAGATCGCCACCAGTGAAATAAACACGCCGACAAAATAATATACAAAACCGACAGCACTTCAATAGAGTTCAAGAAAGGTTAGCCCTGCTGGGGAGCTGCAGCGCAAGCAGCTAAGCAAGATGATGAGACTGCGCTTGTTCAACACTTATATCTTCCTCACTGAAAGATAAACAAGCAGACAGATGACAGGTTTTGCACATAAAAGTATCAATGCTGACAATTCATCACATTTCTTACTGATGAATAAAGTGACACAGTTTAAATTTGCATTAACACAATATGGTATTGTTCAGGTCAAGACATGGCAGGAAATGACATTGTGAAGGAGTTGGCAGCTTCACGACACCACTGGATTACAGATCAAGAACTCATAAGTATCAATGGTTAGTGTGCTGTCAATTTATACCATTTCAGATTGGCAAATAAAGAGACGGTTTAAATAATAGTAGAATGATATGACATTTTCATAGTTAAGACATTGCAGAATATGACATTGTGTTGTAGTGGGAAGGTTCACCACACCACTAGATTACAAATGAAGAACAGAAGCATACATGCAGTGCAAAAGAAGATCACTTGCTCTATATAGTTTAATTTACATGGTATGAAGAAGGAACTTGGTTGTAGAACTGAAAACTTAAATTGAGAAAGGACGAACTTTTGTTTATGAACTACATATAATAAACTTTAAACAAGCAATTTGATGCAAACACCAAAAATAAATAGCTGTTGCAGTCATGCCTAACCAAATATATACAACAAAGTTTGAAGGCTTGAGATGGACAAACTTACATTATTGGTGAAGACAGGCTCTATAAAGGCCTTATCCATGCTGATGGGGGGGGGGGCAATTCAAGAAGTTTACCACAGAATCTTCTTCAAAAGCATTGCCTTTATTCTACATTTTGTTAAGAGTAAATATAGATGTGATAATATACGAAAAAATGGAGAATATTTAAGATAAGTTGAAGAGTGATGCTACATAACCAAGTAGCTATAAATGTAAGTGCAGCGATACAGGCAAAAGGTACAGCCAAGAGCAATGCACAACTAAACTTCTTCAGTACCAACCTTATGGTAAGAGTAAATATAGATCTGATGTGTAGAAAATGGAGGGCAAAGGAAAATAAGCTGCAGAGTGATGCTACATGAACAACCACTTGTCATTATAAGTACACTGATAAAGGACAACATGTACCTACAAGAACAATGCAGAGCTAAAAAAACATTGGCATTGGATATATTCTACACTAATGTAACCATTCATACAGATCAGATAATTTGGAGCGAACAATTGATAAGCAAGCTATCATGCATACTGCTGTCACATAATGAACCAGGTATGTATGCAAGTACAATGATACAGGACAACAGGTACTAACAAGAGCAAAGCAGCGGGCAGCATATTTGCGATATCCTGTCGTTCTTGTCAAACCGGAATTCTTCTTCGAGCAGATTTCCTGCAAAAAAGATCCGTAAGGCACATGCGGAAAAGTAGAAGTTCAAATTGTCATGTGATTTCATAGACAATACCTCATCCTGGGAACGAGACCAGTGCATAACAAGGTTTTTCCATTCAATGTCTTCTAAATTTAGCACAGGAGACTTCACCGAAAATTCGTTTATAGACTTGCCATCAAAGTGTGCTTTCCTTAGGTAACACCGATACTGCTGCAATGCTTCCTTGAAAAGCACAAGCAAGCTTTGCTCGTCATGACTATCCAGATTGACCCTCGCCTAGTTACAACAATGTAATGTAAATCATTGATGTGTTCAATCAGCAGAAAACAGGAAAATAATAGCCATGAGTAATAGTACTTACACGTAAGTTGGACAGGAAGATGTGAAAATGGTGTTTGTCTTCACAATAATCTTCCCATGATGGGAATATATGCACGTAGTCCCTAGCAACATTGAAAGCATTATCTTTTAAACTGGGAATAAATGGAATGGGGTTCCAATCTACAGAAATTGGCCGTCTCTGCAGTTGGGATAGGTGTTCGGTCGGTGGACTTGCTGTACTTTTTGCTAGAGTGGGATTTTTCTGTGGTACAGCTGGTGCTATGGCAAATGAAATCGGTATGCCTTTTGTTGGAGTGCAGGTCCTGTGTGGTGGGGCTAGTGGTGTGGCCAGTGAAGTATGGGTACAGTCTGCTGGAGTCGGTCCCACGTTTTGTGTCACTGGTTGTACAACCAATATAAGTGGGGTGCTGTCTGATTTCTCCGGCACCACCACGTTTTTCAAGGACTTTGGTGGTGCTCCTTCAGGTTCGGCAATCACCCTATTCCTTTTTGATGTCTGATGCACAAGAACATCATTTGAGTGGAAAAACATGGTATGATGACAGATGGAATATGTATTGATAATGGATGGGCATGACATCTTGACATATATGATGAGTAAACTAAGCAGATGGAAGTGCAATAAAGTAGAAGAAATGCAAGACAACATATGCAAGATACCCGCAATCAATAAAACCTTGCCAAATTAGAACAGGCACCTTGATGGGTGAACAGGACAGGCCATCTGCCTTTGACTCCTCGAGGTTAGAATAGTCATTAGGATGATATTCTGAACAAGAATCAACAGGTGGGGAGCGTACAAGTTTCATTGCTTCCAGAATGGCACTCAATGCCTTGCTGCCAATTTTGTAAGTCATTGCAGTGTTCCACAATATTCTTCTGATGCGAGAATTCTGATATTCACTGTAATTGCGTATAATATCTGAGAACCATGAAAAGATAAATAGTTGTGAGATTATCTTTGTAATGCAGATGATATTCTAATATAGGGGCGCCCCTGTAAACACTTGTGTGCTATCACTGGATTCTGATGAGAGAGCTCATGTGTGCTGTAATATGGTGCGTGCATTTATATAATCTGGCACAAGTACACAAAAAATAGGCTCCAAAAGTAAGGATAGCTGGCAGATGATAGGTTCATAATATACTGTATAGAGAGTTTATTGCCAAACCATGATAACAAGAGCACACAACAACTAGGAAGATCATAGTGTACATAATAGGGGTACACCATAACCAGGATATATAAATCGGGAAAGTGGAACTGGCTAGAAATTACGGTGTTGTATTGCCGCTAGTAATTGAAAGCCTATCGATCACGTACATGCCAGCTCTATCAATTATTGATTGCAGATGTCCCTGCTCCCCTTCCTGACAAGGAACATACTGTGCTTCCCATACAGAACACCGCACGGGCCGCCGGCCAAACCACCGGCCCCACTGCCTGTGTTCCTCCGCCACCCCCACCCCCGCTCCCACCCACGTCGAGTTTTCTTCGTTCGACGAGGCCCCACCACCGCCCCCCACAACCACCGTCCCCACCCGAGCCCCTTCGATCGCACCGGCGAACTCCGGCGAGCTCTGAAAAATCGACTGACCCAATTTTGAAATTTAGTCTACTGTGATTTAACTAGTGTGGAATATAAAAGGGGAAAACCATAAGCATTGTGAGTATGGTGTTGAGCGTGCCATGGCGGATCTGAAGGTGCAAACCGGACAAAGGCAACTTCGCAACCAAGACAAGAAATCAGAGTAAAGCAGTGGATATCTATTTTCTTGCTGCGATAAATAAGTTGAGCAGATACGAAAGAGTACCACCTCTAGTGCGGCGCCGTGTACGCATCTGCTGAGAATTTGACGGTGCTGCAGTAGCGTTGGCTATCGGCGATGTGGAAGCAGATCTAGGAGGGTAGACGGTGGCGGCGGGGTGCGGTGGACGAGACAGTCGTAGGAGCGGCGCCGACAAGGTGGACGATGGTGGGGATGAAGCGAGAGGACGGGATGCAAGGATCCTGGTCCGAAGCCGTGGATGAGAGAGGTCGATCTCTTGTAATGGACGGCGGCGTCGGGATATCAGCTCCGACATGGTGGAGGAGGACGGCGGTGGATGGGGTGGCGGACGGCGGCAGACGGAGGAGGGTGGGGTGGAGAGGATGTTTTGGCACCCACGGAGTACGAATGTGAAAAGGGAGGTAGAGAGGAAGGGGGAACCATGTATTCAGGGCGCGCTTGTCTCAAATGTGAGAAAATTTACAAACTTAGCCCCCGTTTCAAATTTCTACTACATCACAACAACACTAGTTGGTTGGGGATAGGACGGTAATCTCACATACACCGAATATATGCCGAGGAGAGTTTGTTTTTGGCGCCCACCGTGTATGAATATGAATCGAGAAGGGAGTCGATTTCGGCTGAGGACACACTGTGTTCTGGTGCCCACCATGTATGAATCCGGGTGAGAGGCGGTTACGTCACATTGGGGTGAAATTACAAATCTACCCGTATCGAAACCTACAGAAATCCAGCATATAGGCTTTGCGTGGCAGGGATAGGCAGTAGTGATTTCCATCTCGCAGATTTTGGTTTCATGCGGTTACTGCGACTTTCCCCGCTTCATTCAAATTTTGCAGAGTGCACGTTTACCGTGCCAACTCAATTCGAATCATGTTTGTATTCTATTTTTTTTCGGGCGGGATCCATTTTCAATTGGAATTACATTCTATATACATCATTTTTTATATATACTTTCAAAAGCACAACAAAGAATTCTGCTCCTTTATATGTATAATATTATTTACAAATACAACGATCTCGAAATCTTAAGGTTGAATTCGAATTTTTTTAACCAAATTATGTTCTACTAAAATGTATGGATCAGTAATATCTACATATTAAATAACATAGATGTGCGTGAATTCATATGAGTATGCATGTTTGATAGATCAATTTTGGTTCGAGTATGGATTACATGTATCATCATCTCGAATTCAATTATTTGAATCCCTTTTTGGTTTACTCCTTTCACGCCCATCTCTCTCGCATGCATGCTCCTTCAGGTAGCTATCACTCTCTTTTCTCCAGCTCACCCACACGCTCGCTTCATGTTGCTCCTATCCTCGCAAACATGGTCTCCCGACATCTCCCTTGAGAAGTGTCACACTCTCCCTATCATTATAAATTACACAGTTTTCATTATCTCTCACGTCTCTACTATTCTCTGGTATCACTCGGTACCTAAGCTTTCTTTTTCACCGCCAAACACACAGTCTCCACTCGTCTTTCACTTTGTCTTTCTCTCTATGGGATTCTCTCTCACACCCTATATGTTTCTACATATGACTCATACCACTAAAATTACTCTCTCTATCTCTCCTGTAGACACAACATTTGTTGCGGTCTCCTTTTCGTCTCCATCCCAGACTGGCATTATTCATTTGTTTACCGATCAGACAACCCCCACTACCGTCTCCTCTCTCTCTCTCTCTCACAGTCACACACGCACAACTCCTGCTTCCACTCCACTCCCCTTCCCGACTACCGTCTCTCTCTCTCTCTCTCTCTCACACACACCCACCCACAAAACTCTCGCTTTCGCATCCCGACTCGTATTTGTCTCACAAACATTTATCGACTAGCTAGACTCTAGATAGGTTTATACACCCGTACACTCGTGCTTCCACCATCGCATACATGTCTCTCTCCCACTCCTTGTATCTATGTAGATTTTTCTTCCCTTCATGAGACACGCCCTCTCGATCGTGCACACACACACTATCGCCTCATTTTAAGCTGATACCTATCGCACACACACTCCTTGTGTCTTTGTCACACATGCACTCCGTCCTCCTCCTCTCGCCCTCTCTGTCACACACACATGGGCTTTTTGCAACAACTAGCAAGATGCCCATGCGTTGCACGGAATATCAAGATGCATTTGTATGAGTAGTTTATCTTGCGGGGGAAAGGATGAACGAGGGAAGGCCTTATTTGCAAATGTGGAGAGGGGTGTGGGTATCTTTTTGCAAAATTGCCATAGTTTCCTTCCTATCCATCAGATATAGATCGGATGGCCTATATTGCAGGATGGTGATACGTCTCCAACGTATCCATAATTTTTGATTGCTCCATGCTATATATCTACTCTTTTGGACTATATTGGGCTTTATTTTCCACTTTTATATTATTTTTGGGACTAAGGTATTAACCAGAGGCCCAGCCCAGAATTGCTGTTTTTTTGCCTATTTCAGTGTTTCGGATAAACGGAATATCAAACGGAGTCCAAACGGAATAAAATCTTCGGGAACGTGACTTTCTCACAGAACATGATCCAGGAGACTTGGACCCTGCTCCAAGCAACAAAAGAGGCGGTCACGAGGGTGGGGGGCGCCCCCTGCCCCTCGTTGCTCCTCGGGCGTACTTCTTCCTCCTATATATACACACATACCCCCAAACAATCAGAACAGGAGCCAAAAACCTAATTCCACCCCCACAACTTTCTGTATCCACGAGATCCCATCTTGGGGCCTGTTTCGGAGCTCCGCCGGAAGAGGGCCGTCATCACGGAGGGCTTCTACATCATCATAGCCTCTCCGATGAAGTGTGAGTAGTTTACCTCAGACCTTCGGGTCCATAGTTAGTAGCTAGATGGCTTCTTCTCTCTCTTTGAATCTCAATACAAAGTTCTCCCCCTCTCTTGTGGAGATCTATTCGATGTAATCTTCTTTTTGCGGTGTGTTTGTTGAGACCGATGAATTGCGGGTTTATGATCAAGTCTATCTATGAATAATATTTGAATCTTCTCTGAATTCTTTTATGTATGATTGGTTATCTTTGCAAGTCTCTTCGAATTATCCGTTTGGTTTGGCCAACTAGATTGGTAGTTCTTGCCATGGGAGAAGTGCTTAGCTTTGGGTTCGATCTTGCGGTGTCCTTACCCAGTGACAGAAGGGGCAACAAGGCATGTATTGTATCGTTGCCATTGAGGATAACAAGATGGTGTTTATTTCATATTGCATGAATTTATCTCTCTACATCATGTCATCTTGCTTAAGGCGTTACTCTGTTTTTAACTTAATACTCTAGATGCATGCTGGATAGCGGTCGATGAGTGGAGTAATAGTAGTAGATGCAGAATCGTTTCGATCTACTTGTCACGGACGTGATGCCTATATACATGATCATGCCTAGATATTCTCATAACTATGCTCAATTCTGTCAATTGCTCAAAATTAAATTTTTCACCCACCGTAGAATACTTATGCTCTTGAGAGAAGCCACTAGTGAAACCTATGGCCCCCGGGTCTATTCTCATCATATCAATCTCCATCACTTTAATCTTGCTTTGCTTTTTTACTTTGCTTTTACTTTTTACTTTGCATCTTTATACCAAAAATACCAAAAATATTATATCTATCAGATCTCACTCTCGTAAGTGACCGTGAAGGGATTGACAACCCCTAATCGCGTTGGTTGCGAGTAGCTATCGCTTTGTGCAGGTACGAGGGACTTGAGCATGGGCTCCTACTGGATTGATACCTTGGTTCTCAAAAACTGAGGGAAATACTTACGCTACTCTGCTGCATCATCCCTTCATCTTCGGGGAAAATCAACGCAAGCTCAAGACGTAGCAAGAAGGATTTCTGGCGCCGTTGCTGGGGAGTCTACGCAAAAAGTCAACATAGCAAGTACCCATCACAATCCCTATCTCTCGCATTACATTATTTTCCATTTGCCTCTCGTTTTCCTCTCCCCCCAATTCACCCTTGCCGTTTTATTCGCCCTCTCTCTCTCTATCCTCCCTCTCTATTTGCCCCTTTTTGCCCGTTTGCCTCTTGTTTGCTTGTGTGCTAGTTTGCTTGTTTGTCGCGATGGCTCAAGATACTACCAAATTGTGTGACTTCACCAATACCAATAATAATGATTTCCTTAGCACTCCGATTGCTCCTCTTACCGATGCTGAATCTTGTGAAATTAATACTGCTTTGTTGAATATTGTTATGAAAGATCAATTCGCCGGCCTTCCTAGTGAAGATGCCACTACTCATCTGAATAGCTTCGTTGATTTATGTGATATGCAAAAGAAAAAAGATGTCAATAATGATGTCGTTAAATTGAAGCTATTTCCTTTTTCGCTTAGAGATCGTGCTAAAGCTTGGTTTTCGTCTTTGCCTAAAAATAGTATTGATTCATGGAACAAGTGCAAAGATGCTTTTATCTCTAAGTATTTTCCTCCCGCTAAGATCATCTCTCTTAGAAACGATATTATGAACTTTAAACAACTTGATCATGAACATGTTGCACAAGCTTGGGAGAGAATGAAATGAATGATACGTAATTGCCCTACTCATGGTTTGAATTTGTGGATGATTATACAAATTTTTTATGCCGGATTGAATTTTGCTTCTAGAAATCTTTTAGATTCGGCTGCGGGAGGCACTTTTATGGAAATCACTTTAGGAGATGCTACTAAACTCCTAGATAATATTATGGTTAATTATTCTCAATGGCATACTGAAAGATCTTCTAATAAAAAAGTGCATGCGATAGAAGAAATCAATGTGTTGAGTGGAAAGATGGATGAACTTATGAAATTATTTGCTACTAAGAGTGTTTCTTCTGATCCTAATGATATGCCTTTGTCTACTTTGATTAAGAATAACAATGAATCTATGGATGTGAATTTTGTTAGTAGGAATAATTTTGGTAACAACGCTTATAGAGGGAATTTTAATCCTAGGCCATATCCTAGTAATCCTTCTGATAATTATGGGAATTCCTACAACAACTCTTATGGAAATTATAATAAGATGCCCTCTGAATTTGAGAGCAGTGTTAAAGAGTTTATGAATTCACAAAAGAATTTTAATGCTTTGCTTGAGGAGAAATTACTTAAAGTTGATGATTTGGCTAGAAACGTTGATAGAATTTCTCTTGAGGTTGATTCTTTAAAGCTTAGATCTATTCCTCCTAAGCATGATATCAACGAGTCTCTCAAAGCCATGATAATTTCCATTGATGAGTGCAAGGAAAGAACTGCTAGGATGCGTGCTTCCAAAGATGCCTTTATTAAAGCGCGTTCCTCCAATTCCTATGAAAATCAAGATGAAGATCTAAAAGTTATTGATGTGTCCCCAATTAAATCTTTGTTTTGCAATATTAATCTTGATGAAACTGAATGTGATCTTCCTTTACCTAGAAGGCGTTCAAAAAATTCGGAGTATTTAGATCTTAATGATGAAATTGATGAAAGTGGGATTGAAAGAAATAAAAATCTATATGTTGCTAAACCCACAATATTGGATTTCAAGGAATTTAATTATGAAAATTGTTCTTTAATTGATTGTGTTTCCTTGTTGCAATCCGTGCTAAATTCTCCACATGCTTATAGTCAAAATAAAGCCTTCACTGAACATATTGTTGATGCCTTGATGCAATCTTATGAAGGAAAACTTGAGTTGAAAGTTTCTATCCCTAGAAAACTCTATGATGAGTGGGAACGAACTATTAAAATTAAAATTAAAGATCATGAGTTTTATGCTTTGTGTGATTTGGGTGCTAGTGTCTCTACTATTCCCAAGACTTTGTGTGATTTACTAGATTTCCGTAATTTTGATGATTGCTCTCTAAACTTGCATCTTGCGGATTCCACTATTAAGAAACCTATGGGAAGGATTAATTATGTTATTATTGTTGCAAATAGGAATTATATGCCTGTAGATTTCATTGTTCTTGATATAGATTGCAATCCTTCTTGCCCTATTATTCTTGGTAGACCTTTCCTTAGAACGGTTGGTGCGATTATTGATATGAAGGAAGGGAATATTAGATTTAAATTTTTATTAAAAAAGGGCATGGAACACTTTCCAAGAAATAAAATAAAATTACCATATGAAACTATCATGAGAGCCACTTATGGATTGCCTACCAAAGATGGCAATACCTAGATCTATCCTCACTTTTATGCCTAGCTAGGGGCGTTAAACGATAGCGCTTGTTGGGAGGGAACCCCATTTTATTTTTATTCCTTGCTTTTTGATCCTGCTTAGTAATAAATAAATTATTTATCCTCTGTTTTGGTTGTGTTTTTGTGTTTAATTAGTGTTTGTGCCAAGTAGAACCGTTGGGAAGACTTTGGGGAAAGTCTTGTTGAACTTGCTGTAAAAAACAGAAACTTTAGCGCTCACGAGAACTGCTGTCATTTTTATTTTAAGAGTGATATTTAGTTAGTTCTTTTTGCAGATGATTAATTTATAAATTCCTCATGTCCAGAAATTTGTTTTAGAATTTTTAGGGTTCCAGATCTTGCGCTAGCTACAGATTACTACAGACTGTTCTGTTTTTGACAAATTCTGTTTTTCGTGTGTTGTTTGCTTATTTTGATGAATCTATGGCTAGTAAAATAGTTTATAATCCATAGATAAGTTGGAATACAGTAGATTTAACACCAATATAAATAAATAATTATTTCATTACAGTACCTTGAAGTGGTCTTTTGTTTTCTTTCGCTAGCGGAGCTCACGGGTTTTCTATTTTGAGTTTTGTGTTGTGAAGTTTTCAAGTTTTGGGTGAATTCTTTTGATGGATCATGGAACAAGGAGTGGGAAGAGCCTAAGCTTGGGGATGCCCATGGCACCCCCTAGATAATCCAAGGACACCAAAAAGTCAAAGCTTGGGGATGCCGCGGAAGGCATCCCCTCTTTCGTCCACTTCCATCGGTAATTTACTTGGAGCTATATTTTTATTCACCAACATGATATGTGTTTTGCTTGGAGTGTCTTGTATTATTTGTGTCTTTGTGTCTTAGTATGCCACAATCATCCTTGCTGTACACACCTTTTGAGAGAGCCATACATGAATTAAAATTTGACAGAATACTCTATGTGCTTCACTTATATCTTTTGAGCTAGTAATTTTGCTCTATTCGCTTCACTTATATCTTTTGAGCTAGATAGTTTTGCTCCATGTGCTTCACTTATATCTTTTGAGCGTTATAATTTTTCTCTATGTGCTTCACTTAGATCTTTGAGAGCACGGTGGTGGATTTGTTTTAAAGAAACTATTGATCTCTCATGCTTCACTTAAATTATTTTGAGAGTCTCTTAATAGCATGGTAATTTGCTTAATAATAATATGCTTGGTATTCAAGATTTGTGAAACTTTATTTTGAGTGTGTTCAATACTAAGAAAAGATTGAAGCATGATAGTTGTTTTGAGATATGGAGGTGATAATATTAATGTCATTCTAGTTGAGTAGTTGTGAATTTAAAGAATACTTGTGTTAAAGTTTGTGATTCCCGTAGCATGCACGTATGGTGAACCGTTATGTGATGAAGTCGGAGCATGATTTATTTATTGATTGTCTTCCTTATGAGTGGCGGTCGGGGACGAGCGATGGTATTATCCTACCAATCTATCCCCCTAGGAGCATGCGCGTAATACTTTGATTTGCTAACTTCTAGATTTTTGCAATAAGTATATGAGTTCTTTATGACTAATGTTGAGTCCATGGATTGTACGCACTCTCACCCTTCCACCTTTGCTAGCCTCTCTAATACCGCACACCTTTCGTCGGTATCATACACCTACCATATACCTTCCTCAAAACAGCCACCATACCTACCTATTATGGCATTTCCATAGCCATTCCGAGATATATTTCCATGCATCTTTCCACCATCTAGTTCATCATGACACATTCCATCATTGTCATATTGCATATCCCGGTATACCGTCGGATGCATTCACATAGAGTCATATTTTGTTCTAAGTATTGAGTTGTAAGAAAAATAAAAGTGTGATGATCATCACTATTAAAGCATTGTCCCAGTGAGGAAAGAATGATGGAGACTATGATTCCCCCATAAGTCGGGATGAGACTCCGGACGAAAAAAGAGAGGCCAAAGAAGCCCAAATAAAAAAAGGAGGCCATAAAAAAGAAGAAGAGAAAAGGCCCAAATAAAAAAAATGAGAGAAAAAGGGAGAAGGGACAATGTTACTATCCTTTTACCACACTTGTGCTTCAAAGTAGCACCATGATCTTCATAGTAGAGAGTCTCTCATATTATCACTTTCATATACTAGTGGGAATTTTTCATTATAGAACTTGGCTTGTATATTCCAATGATGGGCTTCCTCAAATTGCCCTAGATCTTCATGATCAAGCAAGTTGGATGCACACCCACTTAGTTTATTTTTGAGCTTTCATATACTTATAGCTCTAGTGCATCCGTTGCATGGCAATCCCTACTCACTCACATTGATATCTATTGCTGGGCATCTCCATAGACCGTTGATACGCCTAGTTGATGTGAGACTATCTTCTCCTTTTTGTCTTCTCCACAAGCACCATTCTATTCCACCTATAGTGCTATATCCATGGCTCACGCTCATGTATTGCATGAAGATTGAAAAAGTTTTGAGAAAGTTAGAGTATGAAACAATTGCTTGGCTTGTCATCGGGGTTGTGCACGATATAAATACTTTGCGTGGTGAAGATGGAGCATAGCCAGACTATATGATTTTGTAGGGATAACTTTCTTTGGCCATGTTATTTTGAGAAGACATAATTGCTTTGTTAGTATGCTTGAAGTATTATTATTTTTTATGTCAATATAAACTTTTGTCTTGAATCTTTCTAACCTGAATATTCATACCACAATTAAGAAGATTTGCATTGAAATTATGCCAAGTAGCACTCCGCATCAATTTTTTTTATCATTTACCTACTCGAGGACGAGCAGGAATTAAGCTTGGGGATGCCTGATATGTCTCCAACATATCCATAATTTTTTATTGCTCCATGCTATATTATCTACTGTTTTGGACAATATTGGGCTTTATTTTCCACTTTTATATTATTTTTGGGACTAACCTATTAACCGGAGGCCCAGCCCAGAATTGCTGTTTTTACCTATTTCGGTGTTTCGGATAAACAAAATATCAAACGGAGTCCAAACGGAATAAAATCTTTGGGAACGTGATTTTCTCATCGAACGTGATCCAGGAGACTTGGACCCTACTCCAAGGAACAAAAGAGGCGGTCAAGAGGGTGGGGGGGGCGCCCCCTGCCTCGTGGGCCCCTTGTTGCTCCTCCGACGTACTTCTTCCTCCTATATATACACATGTACCCCCAAACGATCAGAACAGGAGCCAAAAACCTAATTCCACCGCTGCAACTTTCTGTATCCATGAGATCCCATCTTGGGGTCTGTTCCGGAGCTCCGCCGGAAGAGGGCCGTTATCACGGAGGGCTTCTACATCATCATAGCCTCTCCGATGAAGTGTGAGTTGTTTACCTCAGACCTTTAGGTCCATAGTTAGTAGCTAGATGGCTTCTTCTCTCTCTTTGAATCTCAATACAAAGTTCTCCCCCTCTCTTGTGGAGATCTATTCGATGTAATCTTCTTTTTGCGGTGTGTTTGTTGAGACCGATGAATTGTGGGTTTATGATCAAGTCTATCTATGAATAATATTTGAATCTTCTATGAATTCTTTTATGTATGATTGGTTATCTTTGCAAGTCTCTTCGAATTATCTGTTTGGTTTGGCCAACTAGATTGGTAGTTCTTGCCATGCGAGAAGTGCTTAGCTTTGAGTTCGATCTTGCGGTGTCCTTACCCAGTGACAGAAGGGGCAGCGAGGCACGTATTGTATCATTGCCATTGAGGATAACAAGATGGGGTTTATTTCATATTGCATGAATTTATCTCTCTACATCATGCCATCTTGCTTAAGGCGTTACTCTGTTTTTAACTTAATACTCTAGATGCATGCAGGATAGCGGTCGATGAGTGGAGTAATAGTAGTAGACGCAGAATCGTTTCGATCTACTTGTCACGGACGTGATGCCTATATACATGATCATGCCTAGATATTCTCATAACTATGCTCAATTCTTTCAATTGCTCAAAAGTAATTTGTTCACCCAACATAGAATACTTATGCTCTTGAGAGAAGCCACTAGTGAAACCTATGGCCCCCGGGTCTATTCTCATCATATCAATCTCCATCACGTTAATCTTGCTTTGCTTTTTTACTTTGCTTTTACTTTTTACTTTGCATCTTTATACCAAAAATACCAAAAATATTATATCTATCAGATCTCACTCTCGTAAGTGACCATGAAGGGATTGACAACCCCTAATCGCGTTGGTTGGGAGTAGCTATCGCTTTGTGCAGGTACGAGGGACTTGAGCGTGGGCTCCTACTGGATTGATACCTTGGTTCTCAAAAACTGAGGGAAATACTTACGCTACTCTGCTGCATCATCCCTTCCTCTTCAGGGAAAACCAACGCAAGCTCAAGGCGTAGCAGATGGCAGGCACACGATCATCACCGACAATGCTTATTATAAGAGTAGGGATAAAAACTAGAGTTGGTGATGATGGTGGGCCCGCCATCCTGCAATGTAGGTTGTCTGATTTATATCTGACGGATAGGAAGGAAAATATGGCAATTTACCCGCACTCTTCACCACATTTGCAGATAAGGCCTTCCCTCGTTCATCCTTTTCTCCCACAAGATCTTGATGTTTCGTGCAACGCACGGGCATCTTGCTAGTAAGGGTAGAAATTAGACATATACCACTTCTCGAATCTTGAAACCAACAACATTCCTCCCATATCTCATCAAAACTGCCAAAGGAATATATTTTGAGTGAAACATAACATATTTTTAGTGATATACGTATTTCAAAGCTAGACTTTTTTTCTATCAAATCGGTGAATATGTATTAATCCAGTGGCGGAGACAGGCCTGGGGCAGCTAGGGCTATAGCCCCAGGCCTAGAAACAACTTCCTTTGTAATTTCTTCATGCAAAGCATAGAGAATCATAGAAGTTTATCACTCAACATAGCACAGCCCCAGACATAGTCTGCATCTAGCTCCGACACTATATTAATCTACTTTGATCGTGTGGCAACGCATTGGCACATTGCTAGTAGTTATTATAATTTTTTGGACACCAGACAAACGGTGGAGTACATATACGAAGAGAAGAGGCGCACGCACGCAGTCGGCCTCTCGCTGTCTCGCACACATGAGTGTTACGTAAAGGCGACGTTAACAAATAAACCCTAAAACCCTAGGGGCACGATTGCTGCATTCGCGGGTACCGGGTACGTGGTGGAGCACCTTTGTAGGAATAGTCAGCTCGCGTGATAATTTGATCAGTAGGAGTTGATGGTCGGGACCACAGGTGAACGACTTGGAGCGTGGTGGCTCGCCAGTTGCCATAGATCGAGTAACCACGTTTAAAATATTGTTTTTTAGCGGGGTTAAGAGTTCCGATTGTCAATGACGCGTTATAAGTAGTAAGTAGTTTTTAGAACGACTGGTATGAAGCGAAAATGGAATTCATAGTACTACATACCTCCTTGGCGTATGGTTGTATGGTTTTTTTTGCGATGGAGGTTGTATGGGTTTATGTTGCGAGATGTTGAACCTGGTAGTTCTAGGGCAAATACTATGGTTTAGATTTAGATGCTGGTTTTCTTTAATGAATATCAGAAGGGGAAACCCTTCTTCGATTAAAAAAAAACTACTACCTCCATTCTGGTTTACTAGTCCCCATCGTACTTTGGGTCAAAGTTTGTCCACGAACTTTACTTGTAAAATGTGAATGGAAAATGAGATTTTGTTATACCCAAACAAAAAAGGACTGGAGGGAGTGATTGCTCTGACACGTACGCGACCTCTCATAGCGCAGCATTGAACCAGCGCGCTGGCCAAGAGGGCCACACTCGCTGCAGGCCCGGCTGAGCACGCCGCCTCGCCGCGTGCAACCAGCTTAAGACTGCCCCGCCTGCCTTCATTGAATCCGCGCGTGTGCCGGCAACACGTCCTTCCGCGAGCCGGCAGGCATTTTAGAACACAAAAAATGACTAAAATATAATTAATTTACGCATGGTCTTGACTTGTTGTGCTCGCACTGGTAGCATGGTCTTGACTTGTTGTGCCACCTTATTGGCCGAACGGCTAATCTTTGACAATTGAAGATTGTTGATCAACTTCAAGATGCTCAACGCTTTCATCTTCAGGTCACGCATAGCAGACCTGTCAATGCTTTGACAGGCATCAATGAAATCCCACGACCAAATTTATACTAAAAATATCAATATCTACAATACTCCCAAAACACTTAGGCGCGGTGCATTAACTTCTACCTCGTTTCTTGTTTCTTGACATATCAACCAATAGGAGATGTGGGTGTGCATGCTTTTAATGACTTGAGACTACCAAACACGACATGCAGTGGTTAGTTCATTGCATGCAATGCTATTAATTAGCAAATAAACATTAAGATCTCTCGCTTTCCCCTCCTCCTTGGTCACAGTACACAATCTTAGATGACTTGCTCACCTAGACGGAGGGAGAACTGATTATAATGAGTATAAGAACTATGTTTTATAATGAGTGTAAAAATATTGATTTGACATTGTGAATGTTGACACATTGTGGAATAGTTTTTGAAGTCTGCAAAAGTACTCAACTAGTGCTGTCATTCTCCACAAAAAAATGTGTTTACCAATGCATGCATGAACACTAGTTACTCTAACCCCCCTCTCTTCTTTAATTCTTTGCCACATCAGCATGTTTGCTATTCCTGTGTGCATGATACCAGCTAAGATACCACCATTATGGCCAGCCTTAATCATCGCATGCAATAATTTAGTGCACATTGAAATATGAACATGTGTGGGGCGTGTTTGTTTTTAATGACTTGAGACTATACCTAGCCCGGCATGCAAGATGACTTATTATGCACTGTTCCCCATACCTGTAGGAAGCCTGTTCGTCTCCAAATCTTTTCCTCTCCATGTGTGGAAACAATATGCCTGCCAAACTCTCCTTCTCCCTCCGGCGGTCCCACCACTCCACCCGTGTGAAAAAATCTGCATGCATGATTCTCCTCCCCCCACGCTCGTCCAATCCGTTGTGACCAGCAATATTTCCACCCCTTCGCTCCCCTGTAAGTTACTCCAACAAATATGCCCACGTAGTTGTTACTTAACTGCAGGTGCATTCGGTCACTGACATATGGGCCCAACAGGGGTCTGGCCCACATGTCAGTGATGCAACTAGACCGGCAGTTAAGTCAGTGCAGCTCAGTCCATATCTTACGTAGGTGTGCCATTGCTCGCTATAAATACTGCGCCTCCCACGACATCGCTATCTCCTCCCCCTCACGTTCACGTTCATCGCTATCTCCTCCCCCTCTCTCTCACGTCGACCACCATGGCATCGCCCCTCCCAAGCCCTAGGAGCCCCTCGCTGCACCACGCGGACGGTCATGCGTCGTCGTTCCTTTCCTCGCCGCCACTAGTCGAGGAGGATGCGTCGGTGTTCCGCTCCTCGCCGCTACGCGACGCGTCGCCGTTTCGTTCCTCGCCGCCACTAGTCGAGGAGGACGCGTCGCTATTCCGTTCGTCGCCGCCACTAGTCGAGGAGGATGCATCGGCGTTCCGCTCCTCGCCGCGACGCATCGAGGTGGACGCGTCGGTGTTCCCAATCTCGCCAGCACGCATGCCGGAGGACGCGTCCGCTCCCTGCTATGAGGAGAACGCCGCGCCGCCCGCCGAGCCCCCCTGCCTTGAGGAGTGTCGGTGTCAAAACCGGCGGATCTTGGGTAGGGGGTCCCGAACTGTGCGTCTAGGCTGGATGATAACAGGAGACAAGTGACACGAAGTTTTACCCAGGTTTGGGCCCTCTCGATGGAGGTAAAACTCTACGTCCTTCTTCATTAATATTGATGATATGGGTAATACAAGAGTAGATCTACCACGAGATCAGAGAGGCTAAACCCTAGAAGCTAGCCTATGGTATGATTGTTGTTGTATATGTTGTCCTACGGACTAAAACCCTCCCGTTTATATAGACACCGGATAGGGTTAGGGTTACACAAAGTCGGTTACAATGGTAGGAGATCTGCATATCCGTATCGCCAAGCTTGCCTTCCACGCCAAGGAAAGTCCCTTCCGAACACGAGATGAAGTCTTCAATCTTGTTCTTCATAGTCTAGGAGTTCGGCTGAAGGTATAGTCTGGCCATCCGGACACCCCCTAATCCAGGACTCCCTCAGTAGCCCCTGAACCAGGCTTCAATGATGACGAGTCCGGCGCGCAGATTGTCTTCGGCATTGCAAGGCGGGTTCCTCCTCCAAGTACTTCATAGAAGATTTTGAACACAAAGATAGTGTCCGGCTCTGCAAGATAAGTTTCCACATATTGCCATAGAGAGAATAATATTTACACAAATCTAATCCGCTGACGTATTCCGTAGTGTGACACACCACGACCAAGCCTTTATCAGAGTCGTTTCATTATCCCACCTCAGCGCGTCATGCGAGGCAGTTTCCTTGGCACGTCTTGTTAAAGCAGAGATCGTGTCCCCTTATTCCGGGATTCTCATCAATACGGGCGTGGGTAACCCAACCGCGCCATTGATTACGATGCTTGGAGATAAGCGAGTTTTACCAGGCTGGTGGGGACACGTAGTTGCGTCCACCCATATAAGGGGATAAGGATCCACCTTTTCACCTACGCCTTCTTCCTCCTTTGCTTATCCATTCTTGCGCACTCCAGCTCCAGCACCCAAGTCCGCATTCCCCACCTCAACCTTCTCCAGCCATGTCCGGAGCGGGAGGCAAGTGGATGGTCTGCTCCGTCACGGAGGGACACATAAAAAACTGAGGAAGGCCGGATACTTGTCTAACGACATTGCGTACCGGCTTCCCGAAAAGGGGCAGCTCATCCCCACCCCTAGGCTCCATGAGAGGGTGGTGTTCCTCCCCCATTTCCTCCGCGGACTGGGCTTCTCCCCACCCATTTGTCGGGGGGCTCATGTTCTACTATGGCCTGGATTTCCACGATCTGGCCCTGAACTTTGTCCTCAACATCTCGGTGTTTATCATCGTGTGCGAGGCTTTCCTCCGTATCCGCCCCCATTTCGGCCTATGGCTCAAGACTTTCAATGTCAAGCCGAAGGTGGTGCGCGGCAACCAGGCGGAGTGCGGAGGCGCCATGGTGGGCAAGATGGCCAACGTCCTATGGCTCGAGGGCTCCTTTGTGGAGACCCTGAAGGGGTGGCAATCGGGGTGGTTTTACATCATCGAGCCGCGCGACCCCGAATGGGTCGCAGCCCCCGAGTTTCAGTCCGGACCCCCTACGCGGCTCACCTCCTGGAAGGAGACGGGCCTGTCGTGGGTAAAAAAGGAGAGCTGACCGGACTCCAAACATGCGTCCAAACCCTGGTGGACACGAAGCTCAAACTTGTCAACGTAGTCCAGGTTATGCTCATCCGCCCGATCCTTCCGTGTCAACAACGGGCTTTCAACCTGTGGGAGTTCGACCCGGCGCGGCACCAAACCCTGAGCAGGCTCTTCGACACGACGTACGAGGATGCCTGGAAGGTGCTTTTCGAGGGCGCTGAGGCCCCCGCATCCGCTACCGAGGATCACGGATTCAGTGTGCAGTGTCACGCTCTTGCGGTAAGTTGTTCTTTCCTTTTACAGGGTATCATTTTTTCATAGTTTGACTCCATGCGAGATCTAAGCTCCCTTACCTTTGAGAGGATTGGCAGGTGACGTCCGGACAGATCAACTATTCGGCTCCTTTGCCCGAAGGCCTAGCTGACACTCACTTGGCGAAGCTGCTGGTTCCGGCACCCTATGTGGTGCTGGAGAAGAAGGCCGCAAAAAAGGCCACGGGGACTCGAAAGAGTGCCCGGCGCCAGGAGGTGTCGGATCCATCATCCGACGGTTCCGAGGCGCATTCCTCCCGTGAAGACAAGGAGGAAGAAGAAGAGACCTCTCCCCCTCCAGCGGGAGGAGAGAAGAAAAGGAAGGACGCCCTCTCTGGGGAGGCCGGAGGGTCCAAGAAGGGGAAAACCCTTCCTCCGGACTACTCCACTGACGCCGACGACGGTGAAGAGGAGTGGCGGCCCAGGGCCAAGCCCCTGGCAAAATCGTAAGTATCCGGATACCAGAGTAATTCATAGTATTCATTTTTGCACAACTTCCCTTACGTCGAATATGTTTATGCAGCCCACCCAAAGAGCGGCTCGACGCGTCGTCGAGCGGCTCACTGGGCTCGTCGGATGTGAACTCGCTTCCGACGGCTTCCTCCCCCCGCCCTATGGACCACACCAAAGTGTTGTCCCAACAGGTTCCAAGCCGGGAGGAGGTGGTCCTGGAGGCGCCGCAAGGCGACCTCTCGGACACCAGGAGTAAAGGGGATGAAACCCCCCAGGGCTCCAAGTCCGGCTCTAGGCCGGACACTGCTCCGGAACCTTCAAAGGTTCCAGAGTCCAGCAGGCGACCTCCTTCCAAGAGGAGCCAGCCCACTGTGCCAGTGACCCCCGTCCAACCGGAGGCGCCGGACAATCTATTGGAGGCGCTCCAAGGCGCCTCCATCGATGAGGGGCACCGCACCATTATGAGTGCGGTGGTCCAGAAGGTTCAGTCCGCCAAGAGCGGACTGACTGAAGCTTGTACTAGCCTTTTAACAGGCTTTGAGGTAAGTAAAGAATGTGTAAATAATATTACCGCATAGACAGTAGCCCCTGATGCTCTGTTTGAGGTTCGAGAAGAAAAGCCGAATAGAGGATCAAATAAAATTCGCAGGAGTCTAACAAAAAGGAGTCAATATGCGTATGCAGGCTTCTCTGCTTGCGTTCGCCGCACTGACTGCGGAAGTGGACATGCTAAAGCAGGACCTCGAGCGGTCCGAGCAAGAGCTCGGGCGTGCCAAGAAGCAACTCAAGGACAATGAAGGTAAGAAATACCTTGTTTAAATATATATAAAAAGGTGCAATTGCAAAAAATGACAGGATTATCGTTGCTATTGTAGGGGCCACGTCTGAGGTGGCGACCCTTAAGCAAGCGTTGGTCGAGGCTGAGAAGAGGGCGGCCACGGAGCGCACCGAGCGGGAGAAGTGTGAGGCCGAGGTTGGCAAGGTGCGGCAAGAGCTCCAGGCTCTCATGAAAAAACATGAGAGTTTGGAGCTTGACTCAAAGACGCGAGCGTCCGAGCTTGCGGCGGCTATTGAAAATGCCAAGTGTGCCAAGGCCGAATCCCAGAAGACCCTCAAGGAGTTGGATGAGGTGAAGAAGATAGCGGCGGGTAAGGCATTCTTTATGCAAAGCAAACACATAAACGTGATTTACTTGTTACTTACCCGAATCCGGAGCTCTCCAGGAGCGTTCACGGATCTTCCCCGAAGTGTGTCCGATGCCGCCGCATTCTATCGTGCCGAGGAGGGCAGCTCGATAGAGAAGGTGTTCTGGTCTCAGTATGCTGAGGCCAGACACCCCGTGCCCCTGAGCGACCAGCTGAAGCAACTGGTCGAGCTCCACAAGGCGGCCGAACATGCCATGAAGGGCCTCATAGTTTGGCTGTGGCCTGGAGGGGCTCAGCCTGAGAGCTATTTCGGGCTGGTGCGGCGGCTGGTGGAGGCCTGTCCAAGGATCGAAGTCATCAAGTGCTCCGTCTGCATTGAAGGTGCCCGTAGGGCCCTTGCCCGTGCTAAGGTGCACTGGGGCAAGCTGGATGCTGAGAAGCTTGTGAAGGATGGGCCACCGTCGGGGAAAGAGCATCGCAAGCCCGAGAATTATTATAAGGATGTTCTGAAGGGTGCCTGCCTTGTGGCGGATGAATGTTCTAGGGATGTAATTTTTGAGTGAAACTTGCTCGTTTTGTCCTGTACGCTAAAAACTTGTTCATATGCGCTAAGCAATGCTGTTTGGAATTTAAAATATTACCTTTTGTGCGGCTGTTTATCAATTCTGAGAGATGGCAAGTCATCGGCTTCTGCCCCCGTGCCGCTAGTGCTGGGGTGTTCGGGGATGAACCTGAGCGCTCTTTTTCCCATGTTTGGGTCCTTCGAGGGAGGCGCTCAGCCCAACGAACAAGGCAATCAGACTATAATGCGTGAACACTCTCACTTAGCCATAGAATTCTATAATTTTAAATTTCGGCAAAGCCCCTGGTATTCGGAAGACCGAGTTCGGGGCGCTATCCACGCCTTGGCCGGACAGAGCCGGCTCCTCGCCCTAAGCGGCATAAGTCTTTAGGGACTCGAAAATCCCTCGCGAACAGCGACCAGCTCTCGATTCATCATGACAGTCAGTTTTAGCTTTCTCCACTGTGGTGCTCGACCCAGCTCAACTGGGGCACAATCGCAGTGGTTCTCCTAGTGCTACCTTAGCCGATATAGCGAAACGTAAGGCACCAAAACATAGGAGCCAGGCAAACCCAACTATTGACCCAAGACATGATTCAGAGCAGATGCATATAATGCTATAAGTTCGGGGTGCCGCACTTGTTAAAGTGTTCGGACTTCTCACACCATATTGAGGGGTACTGAAGCCCCTGGTGTATTTCGGCCTTACCAAAGTGTACGGGTGCAACATGTCGTTAAGGAACATATATATATATATATATATAAAAGGTAATGCAAAAATAGACAAAAGCTATGCATTGTTTATTAAAGAGGGCTGCGATCAAAGCAGAACGATACAAATAATGCGATAAGCAAAAGGTTGGACTATGTAACATGTCCGTTCCATGGGCAAGCTGCGGAATAGTATGCGAAATAGGTATACTGCTCGTGATAGAGACCACTTGGGAGTTTCGTTATGCGGCGAGGCTTGTCTGCTTCCCTGGTTCTTGCATCGTTTGTGCGGCAATTGAACTGCCGAACAGGCCTTCCGAAGAGTGGAGACCTGAAAGTAAGAGAAAATTAAAAAATCGGCAGCCCCTGGTGCGGTTTAAGCCGTGTTTCGGGCGTGCCGTGATGGTGCCCCTCCCCTATACCCATGGTATTTCTAGAGCGTAGTTATGTACGCGAAGTACTGGTATCGCATTTTTGCGAGGGCTGGGGTTGGGGCCGCATTGCTACACCTGCTCGGGTCATGCCAGGCGGTCTTGTTGTAGGTTACTCCGGGTGCGCTTGACGGTGTCCGGTCGTTTAATGGCCGGACTGGAGAACTGCCTAGAGAGGTTGCTTTGTACTTCTGCTGCAAGGGCCGCCGTGTGGTCCTCCGTTTGGAGGGAGTGTTCGGTGTTTCCGTTGACCGTAATTACTCCTCGAGGGCCTGGCATTTTGAGCTTAAGGTATGCGTAATGCGGTACCGCATTGAACTTGGAGAATGCGATTCGCCTGAGCAGTGCATGATAGCCACTTCAGAATGGGACTATGTCGAAGATTAACTCCTCGCTTCGGAAATTATCCGGAGATCCGAAGACCACTTCAAGTGTGACTGAGCCTGTACAGTTGGCCTCTACACCTGGTATTACGCCTTTAAAGGTCATTTTGGTGGGCTTAATCCTTGAGGGATCTATGCCCATTTTCCGCACTGTATCCTGGTAAAGCAGGTTCAGGCTACTGCCGCCGTCCATAAGGACTCTGGTGAGATGAAATCCGTCAATAATTGGGTCTAGAACCAATGCGGCGAATCCGCCATGACGGGTGCTAGTGGGATGGTCCCTTCGATCAAAGGTGATCGGGCAGGAGGACCATGGGTTGAACTTTGGGGCGACTGGCTCTATCGCGTATACGTCCCTTAACGCGCATTTCCACTCCCTCTTGGGGATGTGGGTTGCGTATATCATGTTCACTGTCCGCACTTGTGGGGGAAAACCCTTCTGTCCACCGTCTTCATTTTTAGCATTTAAGTTGCCTGCCTGCTTGAACACCCAACAATCCCTATTGGTGTGATTGGCTGGCTTTTCGGTGGTGCCATGTATCTGGCACAAGCGGTCGAGTATTCGGTCCAAACTAGACGGGCCCCTAGGATTCCTTTTGAATGCCTTTTTCTGCTGACCGGATTTAGAGCCTCTGAATCCGGCATTAACTGCCATATCCTCAGCATTGTCGCCGTTAATGCGGCACTTCTGCTTGTTGCGATGCGACCTACCACTACTGTCCCTGGTATCCGAATTACCAGGGTTCTTGGTCATATTGTTGCTATGAGCAAGCCAGCTGTCTTCTCCCGCGCAAAAGCGGGTCATGAGTGTCGTGCGTGCTGCCATAGACTTCGGCTTTTCCTGTCCAAGGTGCCGGGCAAGCCACTCATCACGGATATTGTGCTTGAAGGCTGCTAGGGCTTCGGCATCCGGACAGTCGACTATTTGATTTTTCTTTGTTAGGAACCGTGTCCAGAATTGCCTGGCCGATTCATCTGGCTGCTGAATTACGTGACTTAGGTCATCGGCGTCTGGGGGTCGCACATAAGTGCCTTGGAAATTGTCGAGGCATGCGGCTTCCAGGTCCTCCCAACAACTGATTGATCCTGTTGGCAAGCTATTTAGCCAATGCCGAGCTGGTCCTTTAAGCTTGAGTGGGAGGTATTTGATGGCATGGAAATCATCGCCGCGGGCCATGTGGATATGAAGGAGATAATCCTCAATCCATACCGCAGGATCTGTTGTGCCATCATATGATTCGATGTTTACGGGTTTAAAACCCTCGGGGATTTGATGATCCATTACTTCATCTGTGAAGCATAGTGGGTGTGCGGCCCCTCTGTACTGGGCTATATCACGACGTAGCTCCAATGAGCTTTGTCTACTGTGTTCGGCCCTGCCGAATTTGTGACTGGCATGACGGTTACCGTCTTGAGCCGTGGGGTGCCCACGCGATCCGTAGATCGATCTTGTTTGCCTTGCCTTGTCCTCCAACATATCTCGTAAGTCCGGCACATGTTCCTGTGCCTTAGTACAGGGTGCGGCTTGAGTCCGAGAGGCCTCTCTGTCGCGGCCATGAGGTGGCCGATCGGCCGCATCAGGTGCTTCCTCCTCTAATCGGGGTAGCAACCTGCGCTTTGGGTAGCTTTTGGAGGGGCGTTCAAGTTTATGCTCTTCGGCCGCAAGGACTTCAGTCCATCTCTCGACTAGCAAATCTTGATCAGCTCTGAGCTGTTGCTGTTTTTCTTGAGGCTTCTTGCCGTGTCCATGAGCCTGCGTTGAAAATGCTCTTTTTCGACAGGATCCTCTGGCACGACGAATTCGTCGTCGTCGAGGCTTGCCTCGTCTTCGGAGTGAGGCATATAATTATCGTCCTCGACCTCTCTGTCTGCCGCTCTTTCATGAGGGCTGGTTTCTCCATCCTCCTGTGCTAAATCTTGCCGGAGGGGGTTTTCTTCGGCACTTTCCAGAGTATTATTATCTCCCGTGCTGGAATCACAGTATTTGTTTTGGCAGGATTTTGAGCGGTGCCGCTGACGCCGGCGCTTAGGCTGTTTCTTGGAGGGGTCATCCTCCGCTATTCCATCGCCATCTCCTTCTTTTGGGGTGTCCACCATGTATGTGTCATATGACGAGGTGGCTTTCCAGGGCCTGATAGGCGCTGGTTCTTCATCGTCTCCTTCATCGGTGTCCATACCGTCGATGTCTTCGGAGTCGAAGTCGAGCATGTTGGTTAAGTCGTCGACAGTGGCTACAAGGTAGGTGGTGGGTGGGCTTTGAATTTCTTCATCGTCCAAATCCCAACCTTGCTGACCGTAGTTCGGCCAGGGATCTCCTGATAAAGAGAGAGACTTCGGTGTCTTCAGAATATCGCCGAAAGGCGAGTGCTGAAAGATGTCCGCGGCAGTAAACTCCATGATCGGTGCCCAATCGGATTCGATCGGCAGGGGCGCGGAGGGTTCGGAGTCCGGAGAGGAGTCCGGCTCCTTGGAGTCACGAGTCTCGCAGAGTGCGGGGCTGGTGTTCGGCTCGATCGCCGTTGGGATCGCAGCCCCCAAGGCGGCGTCCAACCACCCATCCTCGATCAGCATAGTTGGCTCCGAATTAAGGGTCGAAGCTGATGCGGGTGCGGCCTTCAGGGCACTATTCGGCGGCAGAGCTAGATCATGCTCGTCGTGACAGTGCGGCGCGCTCGGCAGTGGCTCGAATCCGTCGAAGATCAAGTCCCCGCGGATGTCAGCCGTGTAGTTTAAACTTCCAAATCTGACCTGACGGCCATGGGCGTAGCTTTCGATCTGCTCCAGATGGCCAAGTGAATTGGCCCGCAGTGCGAAGCCGCCGAAGACGAAGATCTGTCCGGGGAGGAAGGTCTCACCCTAGACTGCATTGCCATTGATGATCGTAGGAGCCATCAAGCCTGACGGCGACGACACAGAGGAACTCTCAATGAAAGCACCAATGTCAGTGTCAAAACCGGCGGATCTCGGGTAGGGGGTCCCGAACTGTGCGTCTAGGCTGGATGGTAACAGGAGACAAGGGACATGAAGTTCTACCCAGGTTCGGCCCTCTCGATGGAGGTAAAACCCTACGTCCTGCTTGATTAATACTGATGATATGGGTAATACAAGAGTAGATCTACCACGAGATCAGAGGGGCTAAACCCTAGAAGCTAGCCTATGGTATGATTGTTGTTGTATATGTTGTCCTATGGACTAAAACCCTCCGGTTTATATAGACACTGGATAGGGTTAGGGTTACACAAAGTCGGTTACAATGGTAGGAGATCTGCATATCCGTATCACCAAGCTTGCCTTCCACGCCAAAGAAAGTCCCTTCCGAACACGGGACGAAGTCTTCAATCTTGTATCTTCATAGTCCAGGAGTCCGGCTGAAGGTATAGTCCGGCCATCCGGACACCCCCTAATCTAGGACTCCCTCAAGGAGCTTTGGAAAGAAATGTATGTCGCCTTGTGGGAGGCTTTGCCTCCAGCAGAGCGCGCCAAAATAGAGGCGGAGAAGAAGGCCGAGGAAAAGAAG
This sequence comes from Triticum aestivum, assembly GCF_018294505.1. Classification (NCBI taxonomy): domain Eukaryota; kingdom Viridiplantae; phylum Streptophyta; class Magnoliopsida; order Poales; family Poaceae; genus Triticum; species Triticum aestivum. Next base: position 434,368,085 of record NC_057806.1, read on the forward strand.
CGCACCGCGGAACAAGCTGCCTGGGAGGCCTATGTCGCGTCCGAGAGAGTCAGGCAATTGGATCTTTGGCAGAAGGCTCGTGCGAGGGCCGTGAGGGTGGCGGAGGACGCCCGTGCCGACGCCCTGAGTGTAGTCGGGCCCAAGCGCCTCATCTACGCTTGGCGGTACGTGGACCGGGTGCACGCTTCCAGCGAGGAGGAGTACCTGTTGGCGCCGGATCACAACACCGGTGAGATCGCGCTCGCCCGTCAGCAAGTCGCCAATTAGCACCTCGCGAGTTGCGAGGCTGAGGAAGAGGCGTTGTGTCGGTGCACTGGGAAACGGCCGCGCACCAGGGTACTCGTGGCGCGCCGCAAGCGCTCCTGCGAGCGCCGTGGCTTTTAGCAGGAGTATAGTTTTTGTTTTGTAAGGCAATCTCATTAGTTTTGGGACGCAAATGATAAATCCCGAACGTTCAAGAATTTTTAGCGTCCTTAATTAAGTATGTTAAAGGGAAAGTTTGGAAACCTTGTGTATTCGTACGCATTTTGCAAGTACGTGCATATAGCACAAACTTTACTATATACTATCGCACTACACGTCTCTCTCGATATATGCTTGCAGACTGTGCTACTCCCTCCGTCCAGGTCAATAAGTCATCTTCGGTTGTGCACCGTGACCAAGAAGGAGGGAAGACTTATACACCTAGACGGAGGGAGTACTACTATTACTTATGTACGTGCAAATGCACGTTTTAACATTATGATGTGGTTTTTGTAAAATTAGAAAAACAACACTAGTCAAGCTTGTGAAACGATTCAATGCAAAACAAATGCAAAAATGCTCGTTTGATTGTTTACTTTTAGCTTCCTTCTCTGTGGTTATTTCTCTGTCGTACTTTGTACGGAGTATCTCACTGGTTGGAAAGGTATGCAAATTCCCAAACCGCTTCCTACACCCTGTATCTCACTGGTTGTCGGCGTTGACATTGTCGCCCATGTCATCGAGGATGAGGTTGCCGAGGTCGGTAAAGAAGTCGTCGTTCGCAACTAATCATGTGGACTAGCATAGTAGTAGGATACAAAGTAGAAACATGAATTCTACCACGATTTCGAACAGGAAGGACAGAAACACATACGATGCAACGGGAGCAGCACCGTTGGCGTTGAGGTTGTCGCCCATGTCCAAACACCACGTAGACACGGTCTTTGAGCACGGTTCGTAGTCGTTCCACGCTCGGGCATTGAAGTTTGTAACTATTTTAGATTAGAATATACTACTCTTCTGGTGCTAGTAGTAGAGCAGAGTCCTACTCTACTACTCTACTCAAGCAAGTTAGGGCATAGCATTGTACGGAGTACCAGTAATGTGATCACTCAAGCAAGTTGTCTGGCATCGACATGACCCTACGCTGCTGGTATGTGTCTCATAAGTCAAGCGGCGTGCTGTAGTCATCATTACTTGTCCACTTCCCGCAACACATATTCGCTTCTCCATCTTTCTCCGCACATAATCTCGTCCAATCTTCCATCCCCGCTAGGGCACCTCCCCCCCTTGTCCGAAAGCCAAGCACTAACAATGGCAGAACCGAGCAGCGTCCGCCGAAAGAGTGGCTGGAATTTGCTCCCCACAGAGGTAATCAAGCTCATTGTTCCGCGTGTGGACAATCTCAGTACCATGCCGCTCGCCGCGTGCTCGTCGGGGCTGTACCATTTACTCAAAGCCCTCAGGTCGGAAGATCACTTGCTCTGTATAGTTTAATTTACATGGTATGAAGAAGGAACTTGGTTGTACAACTGAAAACTTAAATTGAGAAAGGACGAACTTTTGTTTATGAACTACATATAATAAACTTTAAACAAGCAATTTGATGCAAACACCAAAAATAAACAGCTGTTGCAGTCATGCCTAACCAAATATATACAACAAAGTTTGAAGGCTTGAGATGGACAAACTTACATTATTGGTGAAGACAGGCTCTATAAAGGCCTTGTCCATGCTGATGGGGGGGGGGGCAATTTAAGAAGTTTACCACAGAATCTTCTTCAAAAGCATTGCCTTTATTTTACATTTTGTTAAGAGTAAATATAGATGTGATAATATACGAAAAATGGAGAATATTTAAGATAAGATGAAGAGTGATGCTACATAACCAAGTAGCTATAAATGTAAGTGCAGTGATACAGGCAAAAGGTACAGCCAAGAGCAATGCACAGCTAAACGTCTTCAGTACCAACCTTATGGTAAGAGTAAATATAGATCTGATGTGCAGAAAATGGAGGGCAAAGGAAAATAAGCTGCAGAGTGATGGTACATGAACAACTACCTGTCATTATAAGTACACTGATAAAGGACAACATGTACCTACAAGAACAATGCAGAGCTAAAAAAATATTGGCATTGGATATATTCTACAGTAATGTAACCATTCATACAGATCAGATAATTTGGAGCGAATAATTGATAAGCAAGCTATCATCCATACTGCTGTCGCATAATGAACCAGGTATGTACGCAAGTACAGTGATACAGGACAACAGGTACTAACAAGAGCAAAGCAGCGGGCAGCATATTTGCGATATCCTGTCTTTCTTGTCAAACTGGAATTCTTCTTCGAGCAGATTTCCTGCAAAAAGATCCGTAAGGCACATGCGGAAAACTAGAAGTTCAAATTGTCATGTGATTTCATAGACAGTACCTCATCCTGGGAACGAGACCAGTGCATAACAAGGTTTTTCCATTCAATGTCTTCTAAATTTAGCACATGAGACTTCACCGGAAATTCGTTTATAGACTTGCCATCAAAGTGTGATTTCCTCAGGTAACACCGATACTGCTGCAATGCTTCCTTGAAAAGCACAAGCAAGCTTTGCTCGTCATGACTATCCAGATTGACCCTCGCCTAGTTACAACAATGTAATGTAAATCATTGATGTGTTCAATCAGCAGAAAACAGGGAAATAATAGCCATGAGTAATAGCACTTACACGTAAGTTGGACAGGAAGATGTGAAAATGGTGTTTCTCTTCACAATAATCTTCCCATGATGGGAATATATGCACGTAGTCCCTAACAACACTGAAAGCATTGTCTTTTAAACTGGGAATAAATGGAATGAGGTTCCAATCTACAGGGATTGGCCGTCTCTGCAGCTGGGATAGGTCTTCGGCCGGTGGACTTGCTGTACTTTTTGCTGGGGTGGGATTTTTCTGTGGTACAACTGGTGCTATGGCAAATGAAATTGGTATACCTTTTGCTGGAGTGCAGGTCTTGTGTGGTGGGGCTAGTGGTGTGTCCAGTGAAGTATGGGTACAGTCTGCTAGAATTGGTCCTGCGTTTTGTGTCACTGGTTGTACAACCAATATAAGTGGGGTGCTGTCTGATTTCTCCGGCACCACCACGTTTTTCAAGGACTTTGCTGGTGCTCCTTCAGGTTACCTCCCTCTTCCTTTTTGATGTCTGATGCACAAGAACAACATTTGAGTGGAAAAACATGGTATGATGACAGATGGAATATGTATTGATAATGGATGGGCATGGCCTCTCGACATATATGATGAGTAAACTAAGCAGATGGCGGTGCAACAAAGTAGAAGAAATGCAAGACAACATATGCAAGATACCCGCAATCAATAAAACATTGCCAAATTAGAACAGGCACCTTGATGGGTGAACAGGACAGGCAATCTGCCTTTGACTCCTCGAGGTTAGAATAGTCATTAGGATCATATTCTGAACAAGAATCAACAGGTGGGGAGTGTATGAGTTTCATTGCATCCAGAATGGCACTCAATGCCTTGGTGCCAATTTAGTAAGTCATTGCAGTGTTTAGCTTCAAGAGTGGACTGCTGCTAGTGCGACACAAAGCAGCTACACAGATCATAGTGTAGATATAACGGGAAAACCTTAAGCATCAGAGTAAAATCAGCAAAGTGGAACTTGCTGGAATATATGTGCTAGTATTTCTGGTACGGCTAGAAAGGCTTCGGATACTAGCTCTCTTCAAGTGAAGGTGCGGTACTGTTAATATCAATGTAACTCTCAAAGGCGACACAGCTCCCCGCATTTCCTTGCTATTCTTATAGGATTCAAGTGGGCAGGCCACTACAAATCATATTCCTATGTTTACAAGATCTACGAATCAAAGAGGCTCAAAGTGTCCATCACAACCGACCGTATAGACCTCTACCCTGCAAATGTCCCTACTCATCTTCAGTACAAGGAACATACTGTACTACTATCATACTCCCTTCGTTCCAAAATATAAGTCTTGGTAGAGACTTCCACTATGGATCACATATAGATGTATCCAGGTACATTTTAGAGTGTAGATTCACTCATTTTGCTCCATATGTAGTCCATGGTGGAATCTATACAAAGACTTGTATTTAGGAACGGAGAGAGTACATATTAAAGAAGAACGGAAGAAGAACATGGTAAAGAAGAGCAAGCAGATTTTGGGTAATAAAATGTTGGTTGTGCAGTGCCCACACATGATGAACCAGAGCGCATTAAGAATGCAACTCCTAGCTGTCTCTCGACCATTTCAGGCGGTTGGATGAAGATCCTACGTCTCCTAACCCTTCTTCTTCCTCATATCTGATTCTTCCCATACAGAACACCGCACGGGCCGCCGGCCGGACCACCGGCCCCCACCGCCTGTGTTCCTCCGCCACCCCCACCCCCACCCCCACCCCAACCCCCATCCGCGTCGAGTTTTCTTCGTTCGGCGAGGCCCCACAACCTCCCAAGCCCCTTCGATCGCACCGGCGAACTCCGGCGAGCTCTGAAAAATCGACTGACCCAATTTTGAAATTTAGTCTACTGTGATTTAACTAGTGTGGAATATAAAAGGGGAAAACCATAAGCATTGCGAGTATGGAGTTGAGCGTGCCATGGCGGATCTGAAGGTGCAAACCGGACAAAGGAAACTTCGCAACCAAGACAAGAAATCAGAGTAAAGCAGTGGCGATCTATTTTCTTGCTGTGATAAATAAGTTGAGCAGATACGAAAGAGTACCGCCTCTGGTGCGGCGCTGATACGTCTCCAACGTATCTATAATTTTTGATTGCTCCATGCTATATTATCTACTGTTTTGGGCAATATTGGGCTTTATTTTCTACTTTTATATTATTTTTGGGACTAACCTATTAACCGGAGGCCCAGCCCAGATTTGCTGTTTTATGCCTATTTCATTGTTTCGAAGAAAAGGAATATCAAACGGAGTCGAAACGGAACGAAATCAACTGGAGAAATTATTTTGGAAGGAAAGCCACCAGATAGACTTGGACTCTACGTCAGAAGATACGGGAGCTGGCCACAAGGGTGGGGGCGCGCCCACCCCCTAGGGCGCGCCCCCTGCCTCGTGGGGACCCCGAAGCTCCACCGACGTACCTCCTGCACCCATATATACCTACGTAACGTAAAACTTCGAGAACAGAGATTAGATCGGGAGTTCCGCCGCCAGAAGCCTCCGTGGCCACCAAAAACCAATCTAGAGCCGTTCCGTCAACCTGCTGGAGGGGGCAATCCTTCTCCGGTGGCCATCTTCATCATCCCGGTGCTCTCCATGACGAGGAGGGAGTAGTTCTCCCTCGGGGCTGAGGGTATGTACCAGTAGCTATGTGTTTGATCTCTCTCTCTCTCTCTCTCTCTCTCGTGTTATTGAGGTGATACGATCTTGATGTATCACGAGCTTTGCAATTATAGTTGCATCCTATGATGTTTCTTCCCCCCTCTACTCTCTTGTAATGAATTGAGTTTCCCCTTTGAAGTTATCTTATCGGATTGAGTCTTTAAAGATTTGAGAACACTTGATGTATGTCTTGCCGTGGATATCTGTGGTGACAATGGGATATCAGGTGATTCACTTGATGTATGTTTTGGTGATCAACTTGCGGGTTCCGCCCATGAACCTATGCATAGGGGTTGGCACATGTTTTCGTCGTGATTCTCCGGTAGAAACTTTGGGGCACTCTTTGAGGTCCTTTGTGTTGGTTGAATAGATGAATCTGAGATTGTGTGACGCATATCGTATAATCATACCCACGGATACTTGAGGTGACATTGGAGTATCTAGGTGACATTAGGGTTTTGGTTGATTTGTGTCTTAAGGTGTTATTCTAGTACGAACTCTAGGGCTGTTTGTGACACTTATAGGAATAGCCCAACGGATTGATTGGAAAGAATAACTTTGAGGTGGTTTCGTACCCTACCATAATCTCTTTGTTCATTCTCCGCTATTAGTGACTTTGGAGTGACTCTTTGTTGCATGTTGAGGGATAGTTTTATGATCCAATTATGTTAGTATTGTTGAGAGGACTTACACTAGTGAAAGTATGAACCCTAGGCCTTGTTTCCTAGCATTTCAATACCGTTTACGCTCACTTTTATCACTTGTTACCTTGCTGTTTTTATTATTTCAGATTACAAATACCTTTATCTACTATCCATATACAACTTGTTTCACCATCTCTTCGCCGAACTAGTGCACCTATACAATTTACCATTGTATCGGGTGTGTCGGGGACACAAGAGACTCTTTGTTATTTGGTTGCAGGGTTGCTTGAGAGAGACCATCTTCATTCTATGCCTCCTACGGATTGATAAACCTTAGGTCATCCACTTGAGGGAAATTTGCTACTGTCCTACAAACCTCTGCACTTGGAGGTCCAACAACGTCTACAAGAAGAAGGTTGTGTAGTAGACATCAAGCTCTTTTCTGGCGCCGTTGCCGGGGAGGTGAGTGCTTGAAGGTATATCTTTAGATCTTGCAATCGAGTCTTTTATTTCTTGTTTTTATCACTAGTTTAGTTTATATAAGAAAATTAAAAAAATGGAATTAAGTTTGTCTCATACGCTTCACCTTTTTAATATATTTCGTGAGTATGATGGAAAGGATAATTGTGCTCAAGTGCTAGAAGAAGAAATCTATAAAATGTTTGGCACTAAATATTTGAATGATGAGCATGATTGCAATGTTGTTAGTTTAAATTCCTTGAATATCCATGATGCTAATGATATGCAAAGCCACAAGCTTGGGAAAGCTATGTTTGATGAAGATGGTATTTTTTGTCCCCCAAGTTTTGATGAGCAAATTTATTATGATAAAAGCATTCCTCCTATCTATGATGATTATTGTGATGACATGTATGCTTTAAAGAATAATGATAACAATGAAACTTGTCATCTTTCTCTTAATTTTCAATCACATGATAGTTATTTTGTTGAGTTTGCTCCCACTACTATTAATGAGAAGAATTTTGCTTTTGTGGAGAGTGATAAAATTTCTATGCTTATGAATCATGAAAATAATGCTTTAGGTGCTGGTTATATTGTTGAATTCATTCATGATGCTACTGAAAATTATTATGAGGGAGGAACATATGCTTGTAGGAATTGCAATAATATCAAATTTCCTCTCTATGTGCTTAAAATCTTGAAGTTATCCTTGTTTTGCCTTCCTATGCTAGTTGATTATTGTTCCCATAAGTTGTTTGCTCACAAAATCCCTATGCATAGGAAGTGGGTTAGGCTTAAATATGCTAGTCATATTCTTCATGACGCTCTCTCTATATTTCAAGTCTTATCTTTTATGTGAGCATCATTGTCATTATCATGCCTAGCTAGGGGCGTTAAACGACAGCGCTTGTTGGGAGGCAACCCAATTTTATTTTAGTTCCTTGCTTTTTGCTCCTGTTTAGTAATAAATAATTCACCTATTCTCTGTTTAGATGTTTTTTTATTCTTTTAATTAGTGTTTGTGCCAAGTAGAACCTTTGGGAAGACTTGGGGAAAGTCTTGTTGATCATACTGTAAAAAACAGAAACTTTAGGGCTCACGAGAATTGCTGCCATTTTTATTTGGAGAGTGATATTTAGTTAATTCTTTTTTAAGATTATTAATAGATAAATTACTCAGGTCCATCAATTTATTTGAGAATTTTATGAGTTCCAGAAGTATAAGTTTGATCCAGATTACTACAGACTGTTCTGTTTTTGACAGATTCTACTTTCGATGTGTTGTTTGCTTATTTTGATGAATCTATGGCTAGTAAAATAGTTTATAAACCATAGAGAAGTTGGAATACAGTAGGTTTAACACCAATATAAATAAAGAATGAGTTCATTACAGTACCTTGAAGTGGTGATTTATTTTCTTATACTAACGGAGCTTATGAGTTTTCTACTTTATGTTTTGTGTTGTGAAGTTTTCAAGTTTTGGGTAAGGATTCGATGGACTATGGAACAAGGAGTGGTAAGAGCCTAAGCTTGGGGATTCCCAAGGCACCCCAAGGTAATATTCAAGGACAACCAAGAGCCTAAGCTTGGGGATGCACCGGAAGGCATCCCCTCTTTCGTCTACTTCCATCGGTAACTTATACTTGGAGCTATATTTTTATTCACCACATGATATGTGTTTTGCTTGGAGCATCAATTTATTTTGTTAGGATTTGCTTTCTGTTATTTATAACAATGTTTTGCATATTTTATTTCAATAAAAGTGGCATTGATAGTCTTTATTATGCCTATGTTACAAGTATTCATGTTGCTGTTTGAAAACAGAAAGTTTACCGCTGTTGCAATAATTCCCTAGAAAAGTGAGAATGTGATAAAATGTTGAAACCTTTTGCATATTAAGCTCTGATAAATTTACTACATTGTAAATTTCTTTCATAATTTTTGGAGCTAGGGAAGTATGGATGTTGCAGCATTCTTTACAGACTATCCTGTTTAGGCAGATTGCTGTTATGTTTGCATTGTTTGCATATGGTTGCTTCTTTAATGATTCTATTTGAGGATAGGACTATTAAATATGAAAAGGAATTTAGTATGCAATGTTGAATAATAATTTTAGTGATTTGCTACAGTAGAGTATGATAAGGTTTTTGCAATGGTTTATACTACCTTATCTCACGAGTCCTTGTTGAGTTTTGTGTGGATGAAGCTTTTGAGATTTAGGGAGACCGTGATATGAGAGGAATTAATGAGACACAAAAGCTCAAGCTTTGGGATTCCCAAGGCACCCCAGGATAATATCTCAATAAGTCTCAAGCATCTAAGCTTGGGGATGCAGTTGGCATCCCACCTTTCTTCTTCAACAATTATCGGTTAGTTTTGGTTGATCCTAAGTTTTTGCTTCTTCACATGATGTTTGCTATTCTTAGAATGTCATTTTATTTTGCTTTGCTTGCTGTTTGAATAGAATATCAAGGTCTGAAATTATTAAATGTTAGAGAGTCTTCACATAGTTGCATAATTATTTGACTACTCATTGATCTTCACTTATATCTTTCGGAGTAGTTTGTCATTTGCTCTAGTGCTTCACTTATATCTTTTAGAGCATGGTGGTAGTTTTATTTTGAAGAAATAGATGAACTCTCATGCTTCATATATATTATTTTGAGAGTCTTAAATAGCATGTTAATTTGCTTAAAATCCTAATATGCTAGGTATTCAAGAATAATAAAATTCTCTTATGAGTGTGTTGAATACTATGAGAAGTTTGATACTTGATAATTGTTTTGAGATATGGAGATGGTGATATTAGAGTCATGCTAGTTGAGTAGTTGTGAATTTGAGAGATACTTGTGTTGAAGTTTGTGATTGCCGTAGCAGGCACGTATGGTGAACCGTTATGTGATGAAGTCAGAGCATGATTTATTTATTGATTGCCTTCCTTATGAGTGGCGGTCGGGGACGAGCGATGATCTTTTCCTACCAGTCTATCCCCCTAGGAGCATGCGTGTAGTACTTTGTTTCGATAACTAATAGATTTTTGCAATAAGTATGTGAGTTCTTTATGACTAATGTTGAGTCCATGGACTATACGCACTCTCACCCTTCCACCATTACTAGCCTCTCTAGTACCGCGCACCTTTCGCCGGTACCATAAACCCACCATTTACCTTACTCAAAACAGCCACCATACCTACCTATTATGGCATTTCCATAGCCATTCCGAGATATATTGCCATGCAACTTTCCACCGTTCTGTTTATTATGACACGCTTCATCATTTTCATATTGCTTAGCATGATCATGTAGTTGACATAGTATTTGTGGCAAAACCACTGTTCATGATTCTTTCATACTTGTCACTCTTGATTCATTGCATATCCCGGTACACCGCCGGAGGCATTCATATAGGGTCATACTTTGTTTTAGTATCGAGTTGTATCATTGAGTTGTAAATAAATAGAAGTGTGATGATCATCATTCAATAGAGCATTGTCCCAAAAAAAAGAAAAAAAAGAGAAAGGCCATAAAAAAGAAAGGCCAAATAAAAAATAAAGGCCAAATAAAAAAAGGGGAAGGAAAAAAAGGGGACAATGCTACTATCCTTTTACCACACTTGTGCTTCAAAGTAGCAGCATAATCTTCATGATAGAGAGTCTCCTATGTTGTCACTTTCATATACTAGTGGGAATCTTTCATTATAGAACTTGGCTTGTATATTCCAATGATGGGCTTCCTCAAAATGCCCTAGGTCTTCGTGAGCAAGCAAGTTGGATGAACACCCACTAGTTTCTTTTGTTGAGCTTTCATATACTTATAGCTCTAGTGCATCCGTTGCATGGCAATCCCTACTCACTCACATTGATATCTATTGATGGGCATCTCCATTGCCCATTGATATGCCTAGTCGATGTGAGACTATCTTCTCCCTTCTTGTCCTCTCCACAACCACCATTCTATTCCACCTATAGTGCTATGTCCATGGCTCACGCTCATGTATTGCGTAAAGATTGAAAAACTTTGAGAACATCAAATGTATGAAACAATTGCTTGGCTTGTCATCGGGGTTGTGCATGATTTAAATATTTTGTGTGGTGAAGATAGAGCATAACCAGACTATATGATTTTGTAGGGATAACTTTCTTTGGCCATGTTATTTTGAGAAGACATGATTGCTTAGTTAGTATGCTTGAAGTATTATTATTTCTATGTCAATATGAACTTTTGTCTTGAATCTTATGGATCTGAATATTCATATCAAAAGTAAGAAGAATTACATTGAAATTATGCTAACTAGCATTCCACATCAAAAATTATCTTTTTATCATTTACCTACTCGAGGACGAGCAGGAATTAAGCTTGGGGATGCTTGATACGTCTCCAATGTATCTATAATTTTTGATTGCTCCATGCTATATTATCTACTGTTTTGGGCAATATTGGGCTTTCTTTGCCACTTTTATATTATTTTTGGGACTAACCTATTAACCGGAGGCCCAACCCAGATTTGCTGTTTTATGCCTATTTCAGTGTTTCGAAGAAAAGGAATATCAAACGGAGTCGAAACGGAACGAAATCAACTGGAGAAGTTATTTTTGGAAGGAAAGCCACCAGATAGACTTGGACTCTACGTCAGAAGATACGGGAGCTAGCCACGAGGGTGGGGGGCACGCCCACCCCCCTAGGGCGCGCTCCCCTACCTCATGGGGCCCCCGAAGCTCCACTGACGTACCTCCTGCACCCATATATACCTATGTAACCTAAAACTTGGAGAACAGAGATTAGATTGGGAGTTCCGCCGCAAGAAGCCTCCGTAGCCACCAAAAACAAATCTAGACCCATTCCGGCACCCTGCCGGAGGGGGCAATCCTTCTCCGGTGGCCATCTTCATCATCCCGCGCTCTCCATGACGAGGAGGGAGTAGTTCTCCCTCGGGGCTGAGGGTATGTACCAGTAGCTATGTGTTTGATCTCTCTCTCTCTCTCTCTCTCTCTCTCGTGTTCTTGAGGTGATACGATCTTGATGTATCGCGTGCTTTGCTATTATAGTTGGATCTTATGATGTTTCTTCCCCCCTCTACTCTCTTGTATTGAATTGAGTTTCCCCTTTGAAGTTATCTTATCGGATTGAGTCTTTAAAGATTTGAGAACACTTGATGTATGTCTTGCCGTGGATATCTGTGGTGACAATGGGATATCACGTGATTCACTTGATGTATGTTTTTGGTGATCAACTTGTGGGTTCCGGCCATGAACCTATGCATAGGGGTTGGCACATGTTTTCGCCGTGATTCTCCGGTAGAAACTTTGGGGCACTCATTGAGGTCCTTTGTGTTGGTTGAATAGATGAATCTGAGATTGTGTGACGCATATCGTATAATCATACCCACGGATACTTGAGGTGACATTGGAGTATCTAGGTGACATTAGGGTTTTGGTTGATTTGTGTCTTAAGGTGTTATTCTAGTACGAACTCTAGGGCTGTTTGTGACACTTATAGGAATAGCCCAATGGATTGATTGGAAAGAATACCTTTGAGGTGGTTTCACACCCTACCATAATCTCTTCGTTCGTCTCTGCTATTAGTGACTTTGGAGTGACTCTTTGTTGCGTGTTGAGGGATAGTTTTATGATCCAATTATGTTAGTATTGTTGAGAGGACTTACACTAGTGAAAGTATGAACCCTAGGCCTTGTTTCCTAGCATTGCAATACCGTTTACGCTCACTTTTATCACTTGTTACCTTGCTGTTTTTATTATTTCAGATTACAAATACCTTTATCTACTATCCATATACCACTTGTTTCACCATCTCTTCGCCGAACTAGTGCACCTATACAATTTACCTTTGTATTGGGTGTGTTGGGGACACAAGAGACTCTTTGTTATTTGGTTGCAGGGTTGCTTGAGAGAGACCATCTTCATCCTACCCCTCCTACGGATTGATAAACCTTAGGTCATCCACTTGAGGGAAATTTGCTACTGTCCTACAAACCTCTGCATTTGGAGGCCCAACAACGTCTACAAGAAGACGGTTGTGTAGTAGACATCAGGCGCCTTGTACGCATCTGCTGAGAATTTGACAGTGCTGCAGTAGCGATGGCGGTCGGCGGCGTGGAAGCAGATCTAGGAGGGTAGATGGTGAAGGCGGGGCGCGGTGGACGAGACGGTCGTAGGAGCGGCGCCGACAAGGTGGACGACGGCGGGGATGAAGCGAGAGGACGAGATGCAAGGATCCCGGTCCGAAGCCGTGGATGAGAGAGGTCGATCTCTTGTAATGGACGGCGGCGTCGGGGTATTAGCTCCGGCATGGTGGAGGAGGATGGCGATGGATGGGGTGGCGGACGGAGGAGGGTGGGGTGGAGAGGGTGTTTTGGCGCCCACGGAGTACGAATGGGGAAAAGGGAGGTAGAGAGGAAGGGGGGAACCATGTATTCAGGGCGCACTTGTCTCAAATGTGAGGAAATTTACAAACTTAGCCCCCATTTCAAATTTCTACTACATCACAGCAACACTAGTCGGTTGGGGATAGGACGGTAATCTCGCATACACCGAATATTTGCCGACGAGAGCTTGTTTTTGGCGCCCACCGTGTATGAATATGAATCGGGGAGGGAGTCGATTTCGGCCGAGGACACACTGTGTTTTGGCGCCCACCATGTATGAATCCGGGTGAGATGCGGTTATGTCACGTTTGATTGAAATTACAAACCTACCCCTACCGAAACCTATAGAAATCCATCATATAGGCTTTGCGTGGCAGGGATAGGCAACAGTGATTTCCATCTCGCAAATTTTGTTTCCGGGCGGTTACTGCGACTTTCCCCGCTTCGTTCAAATTTTGCAGAGTGCACGTTTACCGTGCCAACCCAATTCGAATCCCGTTTGTATTCTATTTTTTTTCCGGGCGGGATCCATTTTCAATTGGAATTACATTCTATATACATCATTTTTATATATACTTTCAAAAGCACAACACCATTTATACAATATGGTTTACAAATGGCATGATCTCAGATTCATAAGGTTGTATCCATCAATTTGGATTTTCAAATATTTGAAACCACTTTATGTTGAAATCCAATGTATGCATTCCTCGCTAACTGTCTCCAATTAATGTGTGTTTCATGCGGGTTTTTTTACTTCTCAAAAATGTATAATGTGTTTCACACACGCAACATATAGTGTAATCCCGTTTAGACATTAATTGCATATAAACCATGCATTTTTTGTAATTGAAGAATCTATGGATCACCAATATTGATAAACTATATAACATTACACGTGTGCCCAGATTCAAATGAATATGCATGTTTGATACACCAATTTGCGTTATGATATTATCGATGTCGTGATCTCCAGTTTAAATATTTGAATCCCCTTTCATCCAGATATTCGTCTCATATAGCTATCACTCATGCTTATATAGGACTATCTCTCTGGACCTATACGCCTTCATCGTCTCTCAGGTATCTCTCGTGCTACCTATATGTCGACAATGATCTTTTATCTTCATAACACACTGACGGTACTCTCTCCCTCGACCTTCATCACTCTATCTCTCTCTAAGTATATCTCGCTCCCTGCTATGTGTCTCTAACTATGATTCTCCATGTGGAATCTCTTTCTCTCACACAAACACAAAACTTTGTCTCCCGGGGTCTCATTTCTCTCTACTATTCCCATGTGTGCCACTCGCACACCCCTCATACAGAGATGTCTTTCGCTCCTTAGATATGAGAACCTACGACTCTTCCTCATCAATATCTCTTTCTCACACACAAATACAAACTCTGTCTCCCAGGGTCTCATATTTCTCCATTGTTCTCTTGTATGTCGCTCACACACACCCTCTTTCCCTAGAGATATATTGCGTTCCCTCGTATGTCTCTCTAGCTATCACTCTCGTTGTGAAATATCTTTCTCTCTCGCAGACACAAAACTCCGTCTCTCTGGATCTCATTTCTCTCTGATATCTGTTTGTATGTGACTCACACGCACCCTCTCTCTATCTCTCTCACACCCACACACATGACCCAGCCTTCTGATCCACTCGACTCCTATATCTAACGCACACTAGCTAGCATCTTTATCTTTCTATTTATCTGTTTCTCCATCAACCTTCTTTCTCGCCCTCACTCTTGATTCCTATCACGCACACTACATATGTTTCTCTATACATGCAGTCAAGTGCCCTCTCACACACATATATAACTTCACCCTTTGAACCACCCGACGGTCATCTCCAACACCCAAACTAGCGGATGTCCCTCTAGATAGCATCTCCATCTTTGTATCTATCTGTAGTTTCTCCGTCAACATTTCTTTCTCGCACGGAGTCTTGCTTACTATCACCCACACTATATATGTCTCTCCATACATATGTCTCTCCCTCTGCTCGCCATAGATACATGCTCCAGCCCACGCCACTATCTCTTAAAGACAAAAACACATGCTCAATTGTCGGGACTTCTTCCATGCATTCTCACATGCATGCATATTGTCATACCGATCCGTCTCTCCCATGTCGTTGATCTTATGAATTATGTCTTCTTTCTTTTATCTCGATCATGCGCGCGTGCGCACACACACATCCCACGTATACATGTATACCTCTCACACATGCACGTTCAAGGTCTCTATGTCTCCATACGTAGTTAATTACCCTCAATCCTAACGCCACATCGAATCGTTCTCCTCTTTTGTGCACATAACTTCCGCCTGGATGGGTAAAACACACACTCACACTTAACAATCTCCTTCTAGCTACCCCCCGCCTGTCACTCTTCCCCTATATCCCCGAAACCAATAAGACCATCCCTTAGTTTAATTCCCGCCTACATGCACCATCGATATATATTAGTCTTCCTCGGTGTCTCTCGAACAAACACGTTCTCTCGAAGTCGACTCCTCTCACGCACACACACCTTCTCTTCCCTCTCTACGGGCATTTTCTCTCTTGCACCCCATCGTTGGTGGCCTCTTCCATACACATCACCTCTCTATGATGAAAGCCATGCACACTTAAATTACATCCGCCATAGAGGACCCCGTGACACACACACACACACACGCACGCACGCACGCACCCCCCAACACACACACACACACTAAGACTCCATCTCTTTCTCTCTCTCTCTATCACACACACACGCAAGCACGCACGCCCCCCACACACTAAGACTCCATCTCTCTCCCTCTCTCTCACACACACAAACTAAGACTCCATCTCTCTCTCCTCTCTCTCTCCCTCTCTCTCTCTCTCACACACACACACACTAAGACTCCATCTCACACACACATGCTCTAGGCGGAGCATTTGTTCCTACCACCCTTCATCCAACCTTACCCGTATGATAAACAATCACCTTTATTTACTTGCATAACATGGACAAATTCCACTTTACTTTAGTAGTCAGCAAACTTATCATCTGTACCCTTATAAAAAACGAGTTGGTGGTGACGGTGTGCCTGCCATCTTGTAATACAGACTGTATGATCTATATCTGAGGATAGAAAGCAAACTATGATAATTCTACAAAAGATACCGGCACCTCTCTCCACATCATTATCTCTCGCAACCTCATTGCTCAGCAATTAAAAAAGGAATAAGTCTCTGGAACAATCTAGCATGCATGGTGGCCGCTGCCGCCTGCCAGCGCCGTCCATCCCCATGCCTCCGCCCATTCCGACCACCAGTCACCACCACGCTCCACTCCTCCTCGCCTTATCTCTCATCTTTCAATTTTTTGATGACATTCTTGAGATACCAGTTTTTCGATAAAATTCTTGAGATATCACTAGTTTTTACACATGGGATTACTCCTGCATGGGTCAATCACAATAGGTGTTCTGTAAAAAAATGCATATTGATGTTCCGTGCAATGCACGAGAATCTTGCTTGTAATTATATAACGCAAATCACGAGCAGGAAGTGACATTTTTTTGACACAACCACATTAACATGGCCACGTAAATCACTAGCTAAAGTAAATACCATTATACTTTTATCCCGATGCAAAAGGTTGAGTACATGTCCGAAGAGTAGAGTTGCACACACGCACTCTGTCTCTCAGAATCTCTCTCACACACACACACACCAGTTACGTGACACCCACTTAAGCAGACACGTATGTTACAATTTGTGCACCCGCGGGTACACGTGATGCTGCGCATTTATTTAAGCCAGAAGGCGAACCCAAACAGTAGCTGCATTCATTCCCCTCCCGCCGCCTCTTCTTTGGTTGCCGTCGCCCGGTAGCCATGGGCCGGCCGAAGGTAACAACGTACGCCATACTCCCGCTGGAGCGGCGCTTTAAGATGGAAATTTTAGTGGTCATGCATGCATCTTTTTGTGCTAGCACTCCTATATAAGGGTTGACCGGTCGCTTCCCGCGGACGTGCGCGGGCGGTGGAAGAGGAAGGAGAAGGGAAGCGGGCTGTGGAGTAACGTTTTTTACCACAATTTCTTAGGAAACTGAGTGCAATAATTGAGTAGTTTTGCAAACTACCAGTACTACACCTGAAACGGTTCAAAACCTATACTCCCTTGCCAGCGCGCGCTTCCCGCGTGAAACGGTCAGCGTCCCCCTGGAGCGTCAGTGCCGCATTAATGCCCGGCCAGAGCGGAGGCGACCTCTCACTGGCGCCGGCTTTGAAGTGGCGCGACGGCCGAGAGAGCGCCGCTTCCCGGTGCACGCGACTGCTCCGCGTCGAGACTGGCCATAGGCCCTGTTTGGATCCATGGGTTAGAGTTAGTTTGAGCTAGTTGGGGCTCAAATAGCCCTAAACTATCCAAGCATGAGGGTTTAAATTGGAGCAAGTTGCACCGAACCCACCAAAAAAAACTATCCCACCCAAGAGGTGCTAACTGGAGATAGTTCTCATTGGGACCACTGAAAAATCACTTTTCTCTCTCCATGAAGTGCATTTATTGTCAATCTAACCCTGTCACCCAAACACCTCTTTGGCTACAGTTAGTTCAGGGTTAGTCATGAGTTAGTCTAACCTCTAGCTAAGTTAGAGTATCAAACAGGAGCAGTATAGGACATGCAAGTTGCTCAAAGCATACAGGCAAATTCGTACGTGAAAGGATTTTTTTCTTTTTGAAAACGGAACGTGAAAGGAATTTTTTTAGAATGCTCTTGGCATGTCGCTAACATGTGATAGTTAACCGACCTCAATAGACGGCAGAAACGCCAGCCCGCCGCACTTTGATAGAGACGAGGAGGGAGAAGCGATACAGGCTGCTGGATTACTAGAGATAGGTGTCGCACGGAAGCCAAGAAATATGGTGATAGCGTGGGTTAGCCATGTACTAGTATGATACTACACTGGGCTGCCGTGTTTCGTACTCTTCCAGTCCACTGTGGAGATGATTGGTTAATTTTATATCGCTGAATAATATTAAATATTATGAGTGCAGACGCTCCACCACGAGGTTCCTTGCTCCTTCTCGGTCGTCCGGAATCTATGTTCTTCCACTCTATTTTTTACGTGAGCTTTGTTCATCCTTTTGCCAACACGCGAGACATCTAGCATCAAGGTGCACGTGTTATGCAAGGATCGTTCCATCTATATGAAGAACACGTGGGACTGGAACTACGAGACGAACATGTACCCAGGAGTGGACGTACGAACCTGAGTAATGTAGCGCAGTAAGTGAAGTAGAAAGGCACAAATGGTATGAACATGCGTGGCATATAGGGTGTGTTTGGTTGCGTTCTCGTCTCAGCATAGTTGTTCCCTCTTCATGCATGCTCAACTCAACACCCCTCTTCATGCATGCTCTCTTCATGCATGCTTCTAGTGTATTTGTGCTAAACTAGTGTGGACTCATGCACCCTCCATACACTCTACCAAACACCCAAAAGTAGGTCGAGAAGGGAACTCTTGGGCGGCATTTGTCTCTTACTACGTACTACCACTAAATGTTGTACGTGCAATGCACGGTGATGTTATGGAGTACGTGCCTAAGTACTCTACTACTACTATATTAGTTGGAGGCACATATTAACTTTTATATTTGTTTACGTGTATGCCCCGAGACCTTCCAACTAGACGTGTCTTTGTCTCCAGGTCGCACTTTGTATCGTTCATACCACTAAGTACTACTACGTGTGGTCTCCGACCCAGAAGTGGAAGAAGTGGAGACGCTCTACCACGCTGTTTTTTACGCTGGGCTCTACCACGCTGTTCATGTCCCACTCCTTTCGCTGACGTGTGGGACATCCAGCACGTGCCGTGTTTGGCACCCTTCGTCGTAAGAGTTGAAACGCTAGCATTCATCAGAAATAAAAAATAATTATAAATCGGCAGTGATACTATTTTTTTGCGAACCAATCAGCAGTGATACTATACCACGCGGTTTCCTTGCTCCTCGATATCGGAAAGAATACTTCCGTTCGCCAACATGTGGGACGTCGACCATCCTGGTCCACTTGCCATGCACGCAGAACTCCAAGGGAGTCACCCAGGTTGTCGCGCCGCAGTAACAATGACTAATGAGCCGTCAAATCACAGGCCCACTTCCCACTTTGAAGTTGCTTGGACGAAGGAACCATCATGACTTCGTTGAATTCCGCTTCTTGAAGAAAACTACTGTACCAGCAGTACTGCTAGCTACAGTAGTTACTCCAACAGAGGCCTCCTTTCGTTCATAGGATAGGAATATGAAAATCATAGGAAGTGAGATGACATGCATCTCAATTCCTATAGAGAAAGAGATGCCATTTGATGCTTAGGATAGGAATTTTTCCATTTAGTCTAGGCTAATGTACTGGTAATTTGCTCTAAAAACTACAGTAGTAACTAGTAGTACTGGTACATGCTCGTACTCAGACACACACACACACACACTAACTACTAGTACTACTACTTCTCACATGCTGGCCAGACGCCGTCGTTCTCCTTCCCGGCTTTGTCGGCGACACCCCACCGTGCTTGGATCTCCGCCGACCTCTCCGCAGCAGCGCGTGCGTCCTTTTCTTTCTTGCGGCGGCGGGCCTCTCTTTTCTTGAGTGCTTTCTGACTTTTCCGCTCCCTCTGTGCGGCTTTGGCCGCCTCTTGCTCTACCGCCCATTCGGCCTTGGCATCTTCAAATTCCTCCCACATAGTTGTGAGGTCGCGAGCGGCGATGAACTCGGCACGGCGGGATGCCATCGCTTCCCTACCATTTTGTGTGCGGTCGTGGGCGGCGAGGAACTCGGCGCGGCGGGATGCCATCGCTGCCTTACCGGTTAGTGTGCGGCGCGGTGGCATGAACGACGCTTGGTGAGAGCTCTGGGGTGGAGTGGCCGGACAACCGTATAGTGCATTGGTTTGTCAAGAGCTCAAGGACAGAAGACGAAGCAAATTTGGATTCCCCTTCAATCCTGGTCATTTATTACCGAGTAAAATGCATTGGCGGTCATCGAACTTGTCTTGATAGCTCACTTTGATCATTGTATACGAGATATGGTGATTATACGGTCACTGGCTCAGCGTATAGCTCCGTATTTGTCTGGTTGACCAGTCAAACAGTCCGCATGCGCCTCATCAGCTCGTGTTCTTTATCTATCTACGCGGGCCTACCTGTCAATGGAGAAAGAAATACTGTAAAAACCAAAATTATGCTAGAGTCCGGACCGCTTCCGGAGCCCGCTCTCACCGCCCTGGCCCCTCAAGACGCCAGCTGCCCGCCGCATGCATGCATAGCAAGTAGTACTCCTTATGTGGAGGAGAGAGAGGCATTGACAAAGTCAAGGAGTGGGCTCTGCAAGAGCCCGTCTCTACACGTGCTCCTAGGTATAAAAAAATAATTCTAAAAAAGGCATAAAAACAATTGTGTCTTAAAAAAGAAAGGTAAAAAACATTTGAGAGGAAATAGATAGAGAGAAAGTGAGAAAAAGCTGTAACCTGGGCATTACATGAGGAAGGAGGGAGTGGTGCACATGCCAAGTTCACTGGGCTGCCGTGTTTCACACTCCTCCGTCGTAACAGTGGAGACAATAGCTTTCATCAAAAATAAACAATGAATACTCGTTGCTCGTCCTCTATATCGGAAAGAATACTTTCATTCGCCGACATGTGGGACGTCGACCATCCTGGTCCACCTGCCATGCACAAAATTATCCTGGTCTACCCCGGTCGTATCGCAGGCCCAACCTTTCCCACTGTAAGTTGTTCGGACGAAGGAACCATCATGACTTCGTTGAATTCCGCTTCTTCAAGAAAACTTACTGTACCCGCAATACTGCTACCACACGCGAAGACTGGACGACACTGTACCACGTCATATCACTGAAACCCACTAGGGCAAACTAGCCCGCCTAGGTCATCTATTTTGGAACGGAGGGAGTACGTCTCTGCACTGCTATGATTTTGTGTTGCACGTCATATCACTGAAACCCACTAGGCCAAACTAGCCCGCCTAGGTCATCGATCGCTAAGCCTACAATTTTAGGAGCTAGGGCTATTGGTCGATCGACGAGGGATAAGTATAAGCGTACCACGAGCTCATCAGCCCCAACGTTTCTCTTCGGTGAGTGTTTTGCAAGTACTATAGCTCGCACAGTAGCTAGCCTACTAACACCAAGAATCATCAAACAAGCCCTGCTGATATGATAAACAGTTCAAACTTACATCTAATCATGCCATATATTACATCAAAAGCTGGTGAGGATACATCTGTTTCCATAACTCGGAGAGGGTTCGCATGATTCATCGCATGATTCACTATCAAACAAAAGTAGCAAGATCCGCCCACACAAGACAGTGCACTAGCCCTAAGATGGTTTGATAACACGCATCGTTCTGGTAATTAAACACAGGGCAATGCAAACTACCCTGAAGGATTAGCCCGACCAACTATTTCTTGTCATCGATCTCTCGGGCAATGACCACAGCACGGACAGCGGCATGGGAATCGATTTCTGGGGCGATGTCCGCAGGACTGACCGCGACATCGGAATCGATCTCTGGGGCGATGTCCACAGGATGGACAGCGGCATCGGAATCGATCTCCGGGGCGATGCCAACAGGACGGGCCACGACATCGGAATCATCAAGGACGTCCACCGGCACCTGCACAACCCTAACATATTAGCAAGCACATTGCAAATAATCAAAAACCACAACTATGGTAATAAGCCATTATTTTTTACCTTGTGCAGCTCACCGGGGGATCTCATCCCTCCGGGGGCCATCTCCTCGTCCTCGATGGGGGCCATCACCTTGCCAGGGGAATACTGCTTCTCAACGGCGACTATCTCCTCAAACTCGGTCTTGAGCCTCACATAGGTGGCAATCAGAGTTCCTGGGGTAGGCACGGTGGGGCCCTTGCCATTCTTCCAACTTCCTTTGAGGAGTTCGTCCGCCAACGTCCTCAACTCTTTGGCCAATGCTTGTTTCTTGGAGTTCTTCGTCTCCATGGGTTGGCCCGCCAACATGGTCAACTCGTTGGTCGGTGCTCGCTTCCTGGAGATCGCTGTCTCCAGTGGGTTGTCCGCCGGCAACTCTTTGCCTAGTGCTCCAGGATCCATCAATGAACTGACAAACAAAAAGCAATCGAAAGGAAACCACAATCGCAATGAAAACGGGAAAAGAATAGGATGTGAGAATCGGTCGGTGCTTCGCAAAAAGAAGATTCTTGGAATGAAAATATAGCAGCATAACTGATTCGCCCACCTTTCCTTCGTCGGTACAGAAGAAAAATGGCAGAAGTGAGTAGCCTGGAGTGAGGTTTTCTTCAAGAAAGGGAAGAAAGGGCTTGAACGAGCGTTCCAGTGAAATGATGGTTGCTTCGTCCAGTCCAACTTGGAGGCCACCTTACCACTGCTGGTAAAGGTGTGGGTTTTGTGATATGATGGGTCATGACGGCCACACCGGGGTTACAGGTGAGTCTCGACTGTAGCACCTCGCTGTGATTTGGTGGATGGCACGCGGGCCCGGATGCTTTGAAATGTCCCGCATGTAGATAGAGCGGCTAGTCATATAGGAGTGCTCAATATTGTGCACCGCGACCAAGGCGGAGAGGAAAACGAGAGAACTACGTAATTAATGCATGAGTTTAATTAGGGTAGTTTTGTAAAGTACGAGATACATTCCTCCAATCGCAAAATGCCTTGGTTCATGAGATTTGAGATTTGAGCCCTATAAACCGGAAGGGAGGGAGTACTGCACACGGTGTAGTCTAGTCACTTGTTGAAATCTCTAGAAAGGCAAATACTCCTTTCCGGTTTACAGGGCTATACTACTCCCTCCGTCTAGGTGTGTAAGTCATCTTAGGCTAGCCATAGTGGGAGTAACTTAGCTAGTAACATAGCGCACTCCAAGAATTTTTTGCTTATGTGGCAAGTAATTAATGAGAGGTGGTAACATAATATGTTACTGTAACATAGCGCTTTTCAAGATAAGATGAGTCTACAAGCTAATAAATGAAGCCATCTAAAATACTACTATTATGTTACTTTGCATTATGAAGGTAGTAATTTAGGCTAGTGTCATATGCATGACACTAGTCTAAGTTACTCCCCACTATGACCAGCCTTACGAAAACCAAATAGTCCCAAAACACTTAGGCGCGGTGCATTAACTTCTACCTTGTTTCTTGTTTCTTGACATATCAACCAATAAGAGATGAGAGGTGTGCATGCTTTTAATGACTTGCAATGGCTAGTTCATTGCATGCAATGCTATTAATTAGCAAATAAACATTGGTGACCCCAGGAGGAAACGGTGCTAAGCGCGTGGACCTATGCAGAATGAGTATCAACCAATGGATAATGGAGTTTAATTGTTAAACAATAGCAATTTTGTCTCATGCAAGAGCCTGGCTAGTACTCCAAGGAACCGCACCACGCGAGCGTTCGCAACTGCCACGTTCGGGTTGCGCTTGGCTCTTCGCCTCTTCGAGAAGACGAACAATAATGATTACTCCTACTTCTACAGTATCGAATCCACTGCTGCATGTCCGTCCACCTCGTGCGGGAGGGATAGCGAAAGCTTCAACTTACTGCTCCTGCCTTTGCGTCCATGACAGGTGGGCCCAACAGGTGGTTGGCCCTCCTGTCATGCAGCCAAAGGCAGGTGCAGTTAAGGCACCGGAGCTCAGTCCGCGAGGGAGAGGGCGTTGTAGTAATGAAATTTCTCGGTCTTGTACGAGTTGACGAAGATAGGGGTTGCTTGCTTGCTAGGGTTGCTCACTACGTATATATAGGCCGGAGCCTCCGCGCTTGCTTGCTAGGGTTGCTCTATTCACACACTCTCATCCTCTCCAGATTTAAACAAGATAGGGGTAGTAACACTGTCTTTCTCCCTTCAAAAAACACTGGCTTTCTATCCTCACCGCTGGTTACAGATCCGGACGTATCCCCCTCCGCCGGTGAAGGGGAGGAGGGGCAGCGTTTAGGCCGTCGTCGACAGCGAGGGAGGAGACCCACTGCCGGCCGCACCGTTATCTCTGGCCGAGCGCCGGCGCGGGAGGTCCTCCGATCCCTTCGTCGTTGCCTGTGGGCGGATCCGGCCTCCCGCCGCCCACCTATCCACATCCCGACGACCTTCAGGTATATCTTCGTTCGAAACCGCCTTAGCTCTACTTCCCCAGCTCGCTACGTCGCTGCATGTGCATCATTTTCTACCTCTCAGCCCCTCTCGATCGGATGGTCCAACGTCACATATTTTTTTCTTCTATTGTTAGAGGTAAAGCTACTTCATGGAGTCGAATCTTGTACTCCCTCCGTCCGAAAATACTTGTCATTGAAATGGATGTATCTAGATGTATTTTAGTTCTAGACACATCCATTTTGATGACAAGTAATTCCGGACGGAGGGAGTACTTGGTTCAAACAAGAAATAAAGTGGGGGTGGGGGAATTTAGTATGTACATCGGACTTGGTACAAACAGGAAGGAAAGGGGGTGAAAGTAGTACAGACTGGTCATCCAACCGGTCTCTTGGTCGAAAAGGGAAATATAGGGGTAACGCTGTACACAGTGGTATGACCAGGACTAGATTTGCTATCCACACATAGGAGTAGGTGGCTAGAGTGAACAAAAATGGGACCAACCCAGATATGTTTCTTGGATGTTTGTTTCTCGGGGCAACAAACTATGAATCACCACTTTATGCCCCTGTTTACGTACATGGTGCTGGACTGCTGGTGCACCCACTGTTATAAGCCATGACAAGTTTAGCCAAATGTTTTTGCCTGTAATTGTTTGAGACTCTGACTGTTTCCTCTGTGCCTTTTTGTGCAAACAGGGATATCCAATTCACCTGGTTGCTGTTGTGACCTTTTGGTGCACTGCACAAAACTCTTCTTAAAAGAAGTGACTTTTGTGCTGTTTAACTGGAATGTCAGAATGGAACAGTTGGTTCATTTTGGTGGAACTGCACAAAGGGAGATCTGTGTTCCAATCCTCATCATCCATATTGGCGCCATAACCTTCCTTTAGGTAAGAATGATATTTAATGCATGTGTTCATCTCTATTTTCCGACTGCCATGAGAAAATAATGCTGTTTTTTACTAGTACACTTGTACTCCCTCACTGACAAAACCAATTCTGAATTAGAAGGCCAATCATGTACTTGGTTTCACCAACTGGTGAGGAGAAAGAGAAACAGAGCATGAAGAGGAAGAAGAAGAAGAATAAACAGTGCCAAGGCGATCTTGCTGAAGCCAGAGGCCTCAGTCGAGGCCATTCAAGGGCTCCGGCAACGACTACCTTACATGTGAGACGATCCTCCAGGGAGCCCTTCCACTTCTGCTGTCTCACTTAATTAATTAGGAGTACTTAAGTACCACTAATTTATTACTGCCTAATTTTCCTGTTGGAGTTAAACAAATCTTTAGTAGGACCCTATGCTGAATCATGTACGTGTGTATGTTTGTCTATGGAGGTGAATCATGTGGTGGAGCAGGGAGGGAATATTATTAGTGTCATGACATAATAGTGCTATTGTTTTGCATGTCAATTTATTGCCATTGGTTCAATGAGGCAATGTTTTGCGTATTGTCCATCATGAATTTGATGCTACTGGTTGAGTAATATGCTAATGTCTTCCTATCCTTTCTCACTAAGCTAATGAAGGTTTCACCTTGTTCCTACTTGTGCAAACAGGGATCATGTTGTGCCAATCATACATTAAATGGAACTACACAAGACAATACAATGAACTGTATCCCAGCCAGTGCTTTAACTCTGCTGGAAGTTCTTGATAATCTTTCGATATAATCTCAGCACTGGTAAACAAGAGTGATTTCAACCATACATTTGAAGTGCACAAAAATATATACTATTGTGTGATTCCAGTGAGTGCTTTATCATCTCTTATGGGACTACATGAATAAGCTTTTTTTCTCAGGTTGGTACGGGCCTAAGGCCTTCATCCATATTAGTTTGCTGTCATCTCTATTTGTATCGTGCTACTGTCATGAGAAACTCCTTTATCTTTGCACGTTAAAGTTTTGCAACCTATGATAAATGGCAATGCTTTGAGTGTTGAGTTGAGCTAATTGGCACTGATTAAATAAACTAATACCTCTCTTTAAGCAAGACTACTATGTTGCTAACTTTACCCATTAAGATAATGAGGGTGCTTCTATTTGTTAGTGTATGTTTCATAAACTAGTCCCACTATTACAGTAATCTCACTCTCTCAATATATGTGCCAACAGGGATGCTCGATTTTGGTGGAACTGCACAAAAACTTTGGGTGCTTCATTGCCTCGACAGCTTCCGTCCTTTCCTGTCAGTTGCTAAACTCCGCATGCTTTCTTCCTTTGCTGTCAGTCGCTTGGCTTATCTCGGCTTCCAGTCAAAGGAAATAGTAATTGATATGCTACCTCACACAGGTTGGTACTGGTCTTTATCCTGATTATTGTGCCTGTCATATGTATTGGTAATTTGGTATTGTGCTACTGTTTGCCGATTTCATAAAGGAGTAATTTGGAGCCTGAACTCGCAGGCAAATCATTACATCGGGTGATTTCAGTAGAACTGCACAAAATGATCAGATGGACAGGTACTTATGCTGCTGCTATGTACTCCAAAGTTCACTCAGACAAGCATCGATGTTGACAAGAAGTGCCTATATTCATTCGAGTATCAACCGGCGTCAACCAATTGTCAAACTCCAAGTGTTAGGAGAGTGAACGCCAAAAATATTGCTTGGTGCATAGCCCAGAAAAACGCAGTCCAGTCTTTGGTCCCAACTTGTGCCTTTTGGTTATCGGCACATATGGTAGCGAACTATATGGCATGGAGTCTAAAGATTCCAGACAAGTTGGTTGACGCGTATATTCATCTGGCACTTAATCAGTCTGCACGCCAAGGATGCTCCATTTCAGTTGAACTGCACAAAAAATTTGGGTGGTTCATTTTCTCAACCGCCTCCTTTCTCGTCTTCAATGTAGAATTTTGGCGAGATACAGGACCAAGATGACCCAGTAAACTGGTTGGATGAAAGTAGTGGCCAAGTTGCTCAAACCTCCCTGGGCACGAGGCCACTATTTGAGGATAAACCTACAAGCAAAGTTCAGATTGTCTGTGCTGCCTCTTATGTACTCGAAAGTTTACTCGTACAAGAACTAATTTTAGCAAGAAGTACCTCCGATTGAACACCATTTACCAGTCTGTACCCTAGGTAATTAAAGTTCGTCCATGGATCATATTGTCTATGATCTCAATCATTTGGATGCATAAACATACTGAACATGCGTATATTTGAATCTTTTTGTAAATTATGTATGAATATTGTCATGTGATCTATCAATCATTTGGATGCATAGATATGCTGAGCTTGTGTATATATGAATCTTTTGAGTTGTTGATTGTGAATGTTGGATATGGATATGAACTTGTCCTGTGAACCTGAGTTTGATATGAATGTTTACCTTTTCTGTTATATTTGTGTGTGAACTTGTTAGTATGCCTACTGTGGGGTATAAAACACAGGTCTCTTATAAAAGTAATGCCGTGTCCAATTTATGTTTTCCCTTCTAACCACCGCGGCTGTGCTGTCGCACACCCGAACCAGTGAAGTTTCCCACTCCTCTCCATCTGCGACTCCACTGCAGCTTAATAAATAGTAACGTCTTCGGTTTTAGCCTGGTTTTCCGTAGATTTACCAGGGAATTCTCTTCTTCTTAATTAATCGACGAGGCAATTCTTTTGCCTCCGTCTCTAAAATTTTTTTAGTAACATCTAACTGAGCTAGTTAGTTAGATGCGTACACTTGGTGTAGTAGGATCTTTATTTAGTTTGATGCATACACTTGTTATTTTTAGGTAGCCCTTTTGTAATGATGGATGATGTTTGGTTTGGAAGAGAGAGCTGCGTCTTCACTCTTTTGGCCTGCTTACTGCTTCTGTTGCACCCCTAGCCCTGGTTGCCGCTGCTGCTGTTTTCAATGTACAATCAGTAGTATATTACATTTGTTGGTTGAATAAATGTGTTGTTAGAATGACAAACACAATGTTTTGGAAGTCGTTGCACGGTTCGATCCTTTAGTGCCCCGTACCATACGTAGCGCATACAATTTATCGTACGGAACACATTTTTTTGAAACTCGGAACACATTTTCCACTTGTTGATAACATGCAGCCCACTGATGAAGGCCCAATAGAGAAGCCCATAATTAACTGGAAGGGAGGCTCTCACATGAATCCGGCCCAGGTACATGCTCATGGTCCCCTAAACATAAATAAGTAAATAAATAAATAAATAAAGCTAAATGCTCATGCACCAGTTCTTTGGGAAAATAGGTAGCCCAGTATTTCTTTTTGAAGAATACCCAAGCTAGGCCTATTTGTTTTCTCCGAATTACTGGGCTGCAAATCTTTCAAGACGAGGAGGGATGCATTCCGGCCTGGCTTAAGAGTATGGTCAATGTCTGTTAAAAGTAATATCAAAAGGGGTTGAAAATTCCAAAAAAATTATAGCAAATGGGATATAAGTTTCTTTTTTTGTTTTTGTTCTTCACTGATATCTTATACGTATTTCATTGGATTTAACATGACATAGTACTAATTTATTTTTAAATTTGTTTTAGTATGGCTATTAATTTTTGGATTAAGAATATTTCGTTCCCCAGCAAAAATTTGCGAATTTTCAAAATTTCCCACATATTTAGTTAATTTTTTGACCCTGGTACTGACCAGAAAATGGCCAGCAATTCTAAAAATGGAAAACGGGCTGCAATAAATTCCATATGAATTAGAAAATGAGTAAAAATTATAAAAATAATAGCAAATGGGCTGTACACGCCACAGATTTCGAGGCTGACTTGTTTACGCAAGGCTTTGTCAGTGAACACACGATTCTAGCAGCAGTTAGTGTTGGATGTCCATCCAACGGCCGACGTGCTTCTTCAATCTCTGATCTTCCTGCTCCAGCCGCCTAAACTAGCGCCGGCGGGACTGCCTGCTCCCTCCTCTTGTGGCCCGCTGTGATGCCGCGCAGGCTTCCCCGGCCCACCCTACTCCCTCCGCTGGCCTGGCCGCACGCAATCAACTGCCTCCTTATTACGCGAAAAAAATGATTCCTCCCACTGACATCTGGGGCGCACCGGTTGGGAGGCTGACCTGTGGCCTACTAAGTTGACGCGTACGCAGGGCTTGTCAACTTAGTCAACAAACGATTCTAGCAGCAGTAACCGTTGGATTTGAATCGAACGGTCCTGCTGCTTCTTCAATCGCTGCTCTTCTTGCACCAGCCGCCCAAACCAGCGCCGGGGAGACCGCCTGCTCCTGCCTCCAGTGGCCGGCTGTGCTGCCGATGAGGCCTCATCGCCCCCTACTACTCCCACCGCTAGCCAGGCCCTGCGGCGACGGCAGCCTCACACCGCAGCCGAACCAGTGAACCCTCGTACTCCTCTCCGCGTGGGCATCCACTGCCGCGTCTTCCCCGGCTCCGCGTCGTCCCCTTCCTAGGCCTCGCCGTCGTCCACCGCCTTGGTGCTCTCGGCGCGGCGTGGTCAACGTGGTCAACGACATTCCATCGGAAGAGTACTGTACGTGGAGAGGCTGACAGCTGGGTCCACGGCCACAGCCCAGTTTTTTTGTGATTTGCCAAGTAAGTCGCTTTGTCAGGCCTGTTGGGCTGCAAATCTTTCAAGACGAGGAGAGCTTTCATTCGGCTGGCCGAGAAAATGGCCCATCAGTAATGAGAAATGGGTTGTACATTTTTAAAACACATCAAACCGGCAATTAGTTTCAAATATCTTTTCTTCATTTCGAGATTTGAAATTACATTAATTTTTATGCGTGGAGAATTTGTTGGATTTTATATTGATATACATTTATTTTTAAAATCAGTTTGAATGTGAGTCAAAATTTCGGGATTAAAAACAGTTCGGACCGCACCGAAATATGCAAAATTTCGTATAATTTTTTAACCGTGGCCACAATATGGGCTGTAATGCTAACAAAAAGAATATGGGCTCCAAAAAAACCTTAATAATTAGCAAATGGGCTGTAAATTATTAGAAATAATGGCAGATGGGCTGTATGCTGTTTTCCACAGATTTGAGGCTTTCCTAAAAAAAGGTTGACGCACAAGCAGTGACTGTTGGATGGCCATCCAACGGCCGTCGTGCTTCTTCAATCTCTGCTCTTCCTGCTCCAGCCGCTCAAACAGGCGCCGGCGGGACTGCCTGCTCCCTCCTCCCCGCGGCCGGCTCTGCTGCCGCGCAGGCCTCACCGCCCCACCGTACTCCCATCGCTGGCCTAGCCATCCCTCTACTCACCCACACCTGCTGTTATTCTCCGGCGACGGCAGACGAACCCGTAAACCCTCGTACAGTCTCACTCCCCTCCACGTTGGAAACAACTGCCGAGTCTTCCCTGCCTCCGTGTCGTTCCCTTCCTAGGCCTCGCCGTCGTCCACCGTCCTGGTGCTCTCGGCGCGGCCTGGTCAACGTGGTCAACGACCGACATGCATCTGAAGTGGACTTTACGTGGAGAGGCCGACAGTTGGGTCCACGGCCGCACGCAAGGAAATGCCTCCTTATTACGCGCAAAATAATGATTCCTCCACCTGACATCAGGGACCCACCGAAAGGGCCTCTGTATTTCGCGAAAAAAACGTTACCGCCGCTGACAGCTCGGACCCACCAGCTATATCTTCGCACGCAAGGAAGTGCCTCCTTATTACGCTCAAAAAAATGAATACCCCCTGCTAGCTGGGACCCACCTTGGTGGGAGGCTGACTTGTGGGCCTACTAAGTTGACGGGGACGGAGGGCTTTGTCAACTTAGTCAATATGCACGATTCTAGCTCCAGTGACTGTACGATGTCCATCCAACGGTCGTAGTGCTTCTTCAACCTCTGGTCTTCTTGCTCCAGCCGCCCAAACCAGTGCCGGTCGTGCCTCGTGCTCCTGCCTCCCATGGCCGACTGCGATGCGGCGGAGGCCTCACCGCCCCCTACTACTCCCACCGCTGGCCAGGCCATCCCTCTACTCACCCACACCCCCTGTTATTCTGCGGCGGCGACAACCTCACACCGCAGCAAACCAGTGAACTCTCGTACTCCTCTACGCGTGGGCATCCACTGCCGCGTCTTCCCCGGCTCCGCATCGTCCCCTTCCTAGGCCTCGCCGTCATCCACCGCTCTGGTGCTCTCTGCGCGGCGTGGTCAACGTGGTCAAGGAACGGCTTCCATCGGACGTGGACTGTATGTGGAGAGGCTGACAGCTGGGTCCATGGCCGCAGCAAGGCAATGCCTCCTTATTACGTGCAAAATAATTATTCCTCCACCTGACAGCGGGACCCACCAGACGGGCCACCGTATTTCGTGAAAAAAACATTTCCCCCTGACTGCTGGGACCCACCAGCTACATCTTTGCACGCAAGGAAGTGCATCTGGGCAAAAAAACAAAACGATTCACCCCCTGACTGTTGGGACCGACCAGCTACATCTTCGTAGGCAAGGAAGTGCTTGACAGTCGGGACCCACCTGGTCGAAGCGTACGTAGCGTTGTCATTCTGGTCGCGAACGTGTACGTACATACTGGTCGATGTAGAGGCACGCACATGTCGTAGTAGAGGCGCACACATAGCATGTACACGTATGTACAGCAGCCAAGGTGCAAGAAAGAAAATATGACCACGTATGTGTACATACGAGCGGGGTCTCGAACGCCTACTCGCGCATACGTACGACAAGGGCTCGTGTACATGGCTGGGTCAGAATGGAGAAACAACGTCGTCGTCGTGTTCATGGGGAGGCAACGGAATGCTCGTGTTCATGGGGAGGCAACGGAATGCGTCGTGTTCATGGGGAGGCAACGGAATGTGTCGTGTTCTTCGGGAGGGCTTGGACGGAACAAGCGATGGAAACGAGGCCTGGCGTACCGCAGAATGGAGGAAACGGCCTTGTGTTCGACCAGCCACGTTCGAAACGGGATCCTATTCATTGGGAGGGGTCTGGCGTACCGCAAAACGGAGGAAATGGACCTCCTACCGTCGAAACGGGGGTCCTATTGATCGGGGGGGTGTGGCGTACCGCAAAACAGAGGAAACAGACTTGTGTTGGAGCGCTACGGTCGAAATGGGGGTCCTGTTCATCGTGAGGGGTGTGGCGTACCGCAAAACGGGACTCCACGGGATACTGTTCATCTCCACCGTCGACCTCCTCCAGCCTCCACGGGCTCCTATTCATCCAGCCTCCACCGTGTGCTACTCCACCGGCTATTGTTCAACCACCCCTCCACAGTCTACTGTTCATCCAACCCTCCACACCACGGGGTCCTGTTCAACCACCCCTCCACGGGCACCCCTCCACCGTCTACTGTTCATCCAGCCCTCCACACCACGGGGTCCTGTTCATCCACCCCTCCACGGGCACCCCTCCCCCGTCTACTGTTCATCCAGCCCTCCACCACACCACGGGGTCCTGTTCATCCAGAGGCAACGCCACCGCTCACTATTCATCCAAACCCCACGCAACGCTCACTGTTCATCCCATGGACCGGCTTCAGTTAGCAGCACTAGCAAAGAAATCGCTCAATCGGGTTCAGTTAACAGCCATCGATTGATCGCTCGGGTTCAGTAACGCGTAGCCTGCAGTGCAATCGCTTGGGTTCAGTTAGAGCCCAACGCCTCGCCCGGGTTCAGTTAGAGACAACGCCTCGCACACACGCGCATACGTGTACAAGAGAAACGCGCATCGCTCGGCCCCAGACCTCCCACCGTAACCGGGAACTACCCAAAATTTTCCTCCCCCTCGCTTCTACCACGGTTTTTTCCGTCATGGACGGCCCAAAGAACGTCATGCAGCTGCGTCTCCGGCCCGCCCAGGACGAAAAGCCCATTTTCTGTCATGATTTTTTGTCATAGAAGTAGGAGCCCACCACATCTATGATGATACCGGGTTATGTCACAATTATCGTCATAGAAGTGTCATATTATGATAGAAAAAAATTTCGTTCGGCCCAAAATGTCACGAATGTGTCTTTTTTTATAGTGATATGTGTTGTGCCATGCATCACTTTATTTATTAGGTTGTAGACTCATTTTTTCTTGATATGTGTGATGTTACAATAACTAACTGTGTTACCACATGCCTCTCTTTCTTCATTAATTACATGCCACATCATCTATTTTTCCTAGATAAGTGTGATGTTACCACCTATGTTACTCCCACTGTGGGTAGTATTACCTTACCCGTTATCTTACTCCCTTCTTTCCGGTTTATAGGGCTTAAATCTGAAATCTCATCAATCAAGGTAGATGATGAGTGGAGGAATGTATCTTGTAGTTTACAAAATTAGTCAAACTATAATCTGCATTAATTATAGTGTATGCATGGATGACCACTAAATGAGTAGGAATGGTTACACGCATTGGTTGGTTTCTTTTAATCCTTGCATGCATCAATAAAGGGAAAATGAGTAGGAATGTGAACATCTGGTGGAAAGAAGTGAAAATGAGACTTATAATATGCAAAAAACAAGAAAATGAGATGAGCCTAATAAACTAGAAAGGAGGGAGTATATGCTTAGTATAGGTTGAGTAGTGACCCATCAGTGACCCCTCACCTTGTCCCTGTTGCCCCCGCTTCGTCACTGATGACTCGACCAACGTGATCGATGTGCAGAGACAGACACATCACTGCACACCCTCCTTAGTTGTATGACTCTGCAGAGATACTATCGAGTGCCGAGGGTGATACCTCGTATGGCACAACCGAAGATATCTCTGTAGTGTAGCTAAGCGGTCATGGATTACGGAGGGTGATCCCTCCTTCGGCACTCCCGGTAACGACTCCGCCGTGCAACACCTCATGTGTGAAACCTTCGAGGGTGATTCTCCCAAGGCCACCTTGACGGTTACATCGAGTGGGAATTGAAGGAAATATGCCCTAGAGGCAATACTAAAGTTGTTATTTTATATTTCCTTATTCATGATAGAGGTTTATTATTCATGCTAGAATTGTATTGATTGGAAACCTAAATACATGTGTGAATACATAAACAAACACCATGTCCTTAGTGAGCCTCTACTTGACTAGCTCGTTGATCAAAGATGGTTAAGGTTTCCTAACCATGGACACGAGTTGTCATTTGATAACGGGATCACATCATTAGTAGAATGCTGTGATTGACAAGACCCATCCGTTAGCTTAACATTATGATCGTTCAGTTTTATTGCTATTGCTTTCTTCATGTCAAATACATATTCCTTCGACTATGGGATTGTGCAACTCCCGGATACCGGAGGAATGCATTGTGTTCTATCAAACATCACAATGTGACTGTGTGATTATAAAGATGCTCTACAAGTATCTCCGAAGGTGTCTGTTGAGTTGGAATAGATCTAGATTAGGATTTATCACTCAGAGTATCGGAGATGTATCTCTGGGCCCTCTCTGTAATACACATCATAAGCTTGCAAGCAAATGACTAAGGAGTTAGTCACGAGGTGATGTATTACCGAATGAGTAAATAGACTTGCCGGTAATGAGATTCAACTAGGTATCAAGATACCGATGATCGAATCTCGGGCAAGTAACATACCGATGGACAAAGGGAATCACGTATGTTGTTGTCGGTGTCAAAACCGGTGGATCTCGGGTAGGGGGTTCCGAACTGTGCGTCTAAGGCGGATGGTAACAGGAGGCAGGGGACACAATGTTTTACCCAGGTTCAGGCCCTCTTGATGGAGGTAAAACCCCACGTCCTGCTTGATTAATATTGATGATATGGGTAGTACAAGAGTAGATCTACCACGAGATCGGAGAGGCTAAACCCTAGAAGCTAGCCTATGGTATGATTGTATGTTGTCCTACGGACTAAAACCTTCCGGTTTATATAGACACCGGAGAGGTTAGGGTTACACAAGGTCGGTTACAAAGGAAGAGATATACATATCCGTATTGCCTAGCTTTCCTTCCACGCCAAGTAGAGTCCCATCCAGACACAAGACGAAGTCTTCAATCCTGTATCTTCATAGTCTAACAGTCCAGCCAATGGAGATAGTCCGGCTGTCCGGAGACCCCTAATCCAAGACTCCCACAGTAGCCCCTGAACCAGGCTTTCAATGACGATGAGTCCGGCGCGCAGTATTGTCTTCGGCATTGCAAGGCGGGTTCCTCCTCCGAATATACCATGGAAGAATTTGAATATAAGGATACTGTCCGACCCTGCAAAATAAGATCCACATACCACCGTAGAGAGAATAATATTTCCACAAATCCAATTTGCTGACTTGTTTTGGCAACACAACATTACGTCACGGCCCGGTGATTATTTGAACCGTTTCCTTTAACTAGCCCCGCACATAACGCGAGGCAGTTTTTGACACGTCTTGTCAAAGCAGGGATCGTGTCCCCCTAATTACGGGATTCTCATCAATACGGTCGTGGGTAACCCAACCGTGTCTAAGACTCCTAGATTATAGGCAAGTCCCAAATGGCTACGGAGAGGACGCTTGATATCCACCCTCTTTATAAAGGGACGAGGCTTTTACTTTTTTCCCTCCCGTGCTCAATCGAATCCTTCCCCCGCCTCAGGTTCTAACACCCAAAGCCCAGGTCAGGTGCTTCGGACCTTCAATCATGTCCGGATCTAGCCTTCAAGGCCGGTGGATGCCCTCATCCGTTACGGAAGAGGATATCAAGAAGTTGAGGGAGGCCAGATACCTGACCGCCGAGGTTTCACATCGGCTGCCTGCCCGAGGGCAGGTCGTCCCTACTCCTGAACCCAACGAGAATGTTGTGTTCATCTCCCACTTCCTCCGAGGTCTAGGCCTCACCCTGGATCCCTTTGTTAGGGGTTTGATGTTCTATTATGGGCTAGATTTCCACGATCTAGCCCCGGACTCCTTTCTCCACATCTCGACATTCATTGTCATGTGTGAGGCCTTCCTCCGCATTACCCCTCACTTCGGCCTATGGCTCAAAACCTTTGACGTGAAGCCGAAGATGGTCGAGGGGCAGTATGTAGTGTGCGGAGGCGCATTAATAAGTAAGATAGCAGGAGTTCCGTGGCCCAAAGGTTCCTTTCCAGAGGTGTCCGGATCATGGCAACAGGAGTGGTTTTACATCACAGCTCCCAGAAGCGCCAAGTGGGTGGCTGCCCCTACTTTCCGCTCGCGCCCTCCACCACAACTGATGTCATGGATTAGCAAAGGACTGAGCTGGGGTCCAGCCAAGTACGTGCCTATACTGCAGAGCCGCATTTGCGATCTCTTCGAAGGAGATTTCAGTCTGGTTACGGTGGCGCAAGTCATGCTGGTTCGTCGAGTCCAGCCTTGCAAACGCCGGCCCCTCCGCATGTGGGAGTTCAAGCCAGATGGGCCATGTACTATTTAGAATTTCCTCGGCCTGACGCATGAGGAGATGTACAAATCATTCTTCGGACCCCAAATAGAGTGTCAGGATACTACCGAGGACGTGGGTCTGAGCAGCAACCGTATCACCGACCAAGTAAGTAATCCTTTAGCCGAACACACCGTATTTTATTTACCATGACGTCATTCTGAGAAATCGCTCTTTGACTAGGACGGGCTAACAAAGGAAAAGATGATTCGGTGTTCGGCCCCCCTTCCTGAGGGTTTGGAGAATCCGGTACTGGAAAAGATGCTCGAGCTAGCACCTTGCCCGGAGCCCTCAAAGGAAGATAAAGGGGGGGAATAATGAGGTCAAAAGAGGGCCCCCATCGCTACCAATTCCAACCGAGGGAATGAGCACCTCCATGAAGGAGGATAACCAAGGAGAAGAATCCGACCTTCTCTCGCCTCAGGGAAGGAAGAGGACTGCCTCTGAAGATCCGGAAACCGAGGCTTCCAAACGGGAGAAGAAGTCTCCACTAGAGGATCCTGCCTTGGAGGGTGCTTTTGCCGCACAAAGTCCGCGCGAGGATCAGCCCTCCAACAAGCTGTAAGTAATCAGAAAGTACTTTAATAGTGGAGATATACTACCTTACCTCTGAGGAAAATAACCGAAGCGTTTATCTTGCAGTTCGGATCTTAGCCCTTCTCAGCAGAGCTCGTCTTCAGGGGATCTTCTTCCGGAGATGATGGAGAGCGAAACGCCTCCCCTGGACTCCCCCACTCAAGAAGCGGGCGACCTTGAAGTGTCGTCGTGGAGGGCCTCTCCGGATCCGGTGAGGCCATAAGATAATCCTATAGTCACCCGAAGTCCCCAGCGTTCAGCTCTTGAAGAGAGCAAACAAAAGAGTCCGACACCATCTGGTATGTGGTCGGACGTACTGAGGGAGCTGTTGGAGCGAGCGGCCATCTCAGAAGAACATTGTACATTGATGGGTACAGTGATGGAAAGAATTTCGTCCGCCGAAAGAGGATTGCATGGAGCCTTTATGAGTCTACTGACGAGCTTTGAGGTACGTGAAACGATATACTTTTTGATAGTACCACACATTTTAGGTGTGCCCTGTGTAGATAGTAGCCCCTGAGACTGTGGTCGTCGTCGAGAACGGCGGTGAACAGAGGATCGTAGTCCCAGGTAATAATCATACCGCTTTATGTGCAGGTGATGGGAGGTCCGGTGGCTGGCCGGACTAATGATTTTTTAAAACTAAAGCGGCAACTGGATGCGGCAGATGCCGACATCGAGCTTGTTAAACAAGCGGCTTGACGAGGCACGGGGTAAGTAATGTTTTTCCGGTCAACATCACATAGTAAGAGCAGCATGATGCCAGTATCTTTAATATGTTGTGAGTGCAGACGGAGCTGCCACCGTGGAGACCCTTCGGGCGGAACTTGCCCGAGCCAAGGAACAAGCAAGAGTTGGTAATGCGGCTGCTTTGAAGGCGGCTGAAGAGTTAAGAGCCGAGAAGGCCGCGCATTGCGAAAGCAAGGAGAAGATGGCCAAGATGGCTGTAGAATTAAAAGGCACTGCCATCCGTTGCCAGTTCCTTGAAAAGGAGAACCGAGTGAAGGCAGCAGACCTTGAAAAGGCCACGATGGTGACCAAAGACACTCGCTCTGCTATGAGGGCGAAGGAGGAGCTGCGCGAAGCCGGGGATATTGCGACTAGGAAGCCATTTCTGCTGTAAAGGAAGTTCAGAGATCCGCGGTATGCCCCTCTGGATCGGCTGTGGAGTTCGGCAGACGCATATATGGACTTGGCGGCAAGCGCTGTCGATGCGGTCGAATACTTCCGAGATCAGACAGATCGTGAAGTGGCCAAGCTGTTCTGGTCGCAATTTTACGTTCAGAGCGTCCGCTTCACTTGACTGATCAGCTAGCTGAATGGGCCGAACTTAATAGGTTGTTCGGACTTGCCATGAGGTCCGTCGTAGATCATTTGTGGCCGGAGAAGCCAAAGCCGAACAACTATTTCAGCTTAGTGCAGCAGTTCCTTGGTGCGGTGCCGCGCATCAATGCGATGAAGAGGTCGGCGTGCATAGAAGGCTCGCGGATGGCCTTTACCCGTGTCAAGGCATACTGGGCGGAGATGGATGCTACCACTATTGCGGCGCAAGGTTCGGCCATAGGCCGAGTAGCTGCCGAGCACTATTTTGAAGAGGTTCTTGAGGGTGCTCATTTGATAGAGTCCCAGTGCTCGAAGAATATTATGTTTGAGTGACGTGTATTCCCATTGTAAGCACAATGTTTTTATGAAATGTAGTAAGGCCGCATTTATACTTTTGCCGGAAAGTAATATGATGCCTCCTGTGCGGCCGTTTATGTATATATGTTTATAACCTGAAAGATTGCAGTTGTCGGCTTCAACCCCCACGCATATAATGCGGAGGTGTTCGTAGAAAACACGTGTTCACACTTAACCCAACGTCTTGGTCCTATTAAGGAGGTGATAGCGCAACGAACGAGGCAACCGGACTATGATGCTTTAACACTTTCATTTAGCCATAGGAGTTTGACGGTGGGGCTACTATATAGCCCCTGGTGGCTCCGCACTCTCCCAAACTCGGGGTGCGTATATGCCTGGCCGGGAAACGACCCTTCGTTAAAGCAGAGGAATTCTAACATTCCGATAGGTCATCCAGTGGTTGACCAGTCTCGGGCTATATCATGACAGTCAGTTTTCGGCTTTCTCTACCGAGGTGCTCGTCCGGACGAACCAGGGCACAATCGCAGTAGTTCCCCTGGTGCTGCCTTAGCCGATAGAACGGAATGTAAGGCACCAAAACACAGGAGCCGGGCAAACCCAACATTTTACCAAAGACATGATTCGGAGCTGATGCATATAAGGCCAAACTCGCGACGCCGAACACTCCCTAAGGTATTCGGTCTTTATGGTATAAACCGGGCCTAAATAGTGCCCTTTGTAAAAGCCCCTTGTGTCCAGGTACGGACGTTTATTCTGGCGTGGCCACATACCAAGACGTCAGCATCCTTCTCAATTGTGTTGAGAATTCGAGGGATGTGTATCAACAAGAGACAATAAAAAAGGTTTACGAAGGGTCTTAATCTAAAAAGAATCCTTGGAGCGGGTCCCTGCTGCACGTTTGTGCCTGTGTCTCTGTTGTGCCGTATCCTGAACGGGTGTAGCACGATGGTCATCTGTAAAAGAGAGGAACTTAGGTGAAAAGTTGTCATGCAGAAAGGTAGTTTTTAAATAAACCATGTATAATTAAAGATGAGTAAAAATTGCCACTTGTCTGCGCGCGTTGAGCCACTTGTATTTGTAATAGGGGTGTGTGTCGGGGATCATAGCAGAAATTTAAAATTTTCTACACATCACCAAGATCAATCTATGGAGTAATCTAGCAATGAGGGGAAGGGGAGTGCATCTACATACCCTTGTAGATCTCTAAGCGGAAGCGTTACTAGAACGCGGATGAGGTAGTCGTACTTGTAGCGATTCAGATTGCGGCCGATTCCGATCTAAGCGCCGAACAACAGCGCTTCCGCGTTCAACACACGTGCAGCCCGGCGACGTCTCCTATGCCTTGATCCAGCAAGGAGAGAGGGAGAGGTTGGGGAAGACTCCGTCTAGCAGCAGCACGATGGCGTGGTGATGGTGGATGAGCGCGGTACTCCAGCAGGGATTCGCCAAGCACTACGAGAGACGAGTAGGGAGAGAGGTAGGGCTGCGCCAAGAGGGAGATCAAATCATGTGTTGGGCAGCCCCCAATACCTCAAGTATATATAGGGGAAGGGGAGGGGCTGCGCCCCCTTCTAGGGTTCCCTCCCTAGGGGGGGGGGGGCGGCAGCCCTAGATGCCATCTAGGGTGCGACCAAGGGGGGAGAGAGGGGGGCGCCCTAGGGTGGGCCTTAAGGCCCATCTGGACCTAGGGTTTGCCCCTTCCCACTCTCCACGCACCTTGGGCCTTGGTGGGGGGGGGGCGCACCAACCCATTTGGGGCTGGTCCCCTCCCACACTTGGCCCACGCAGCCTTCTGGGGCTGGCGACCCCACCTGGTGGACCCCCGGGACCCTCCCGGTGGTCCCGGTACGTTACCGATAGCACCCGAAACTTTTCCGGTGACCAAAACGGGACTTCCCATATATAAATCTTTACCTCCGGACCTTTCCGGAGCTCCTCGTGACATCCGGGATCTCATCCGGGACTCCGAACAACACTCGGTAACCGCATACATACTTTCCCTATAACCCTAGTGTCATCGAACCTTAAGTGTGTAGACCCTACGGGCTCGGGAGTCATGCAGACATGGCCGAGGCAACTCTCCGATCAATAACCAACAGCGGGATCTGGATACCCATGTTGGCTCCCACATGCTCCATGATGATCTCATCGGAGGAACCACGATGTCAAGGATTCAATCAATCTCGTATACAATTCCCTTTGTCTATCGGTACGATACTTGCCCGAGATTCGATCGTCGGTATCCGATACCTTGTTCAATCTCGTTACCGGGCAAGTCTCTTTACTCGTTCCGTAACACA
Source organism: Triticum aestivum (assembly GCF_018294505.1). Classification (NCBI taxonomy): domain Eukaryota; kingdom Viridiplantae; phylum Streptophyta; class Magnoliopsida; order Poales; family Poaceae; genus Triticum; species Triticum aestivum. The sequence continues at coordinate 434,409,118 of NC_057806.1, forward strand.
TCATCCCGTGATCAACTCCTTGGTCACATTGCGCACATTATGATGATGTCCTACCGAGTGGGCCCAGAGATACCTCTCCATTACACGGAGTGACAAATCCTATTCTCGATTCGTGCCAACCCAACAGACACTTTCGGAGATACCCGCAGTGCACCTTTATAGCCACCCAGTTACGTTGTGACGTTTGGTACACCCAAAGCATTCCTATGGTATCCGGGAGTTGCACAATCTCATGGATTAAGGAAATGATACTTGACATTAGAAAAGCTTTAGCATACGAACTACACGATCATGTGCTAGGCTTAGGATTGGGTCTTGTCCATCACATCATTCTACTAATGATGTGATCCCGTTATCAATGACATCCAATGTCCATGGTCAGGAAACCATGACCATCTATTGATCAACGAGCTAGTCAACAAGAGGCTTACTAGGGACATGTTGTGGTCTATGTATTCACACATGTATTACGGTTTCCGGTTAATACAATTATAGCATGAACAATAGACAATTATCATGAACAAGGAAATACAATAATAACCATTTTATTATTGCCTCTATGGCATATTTCCAACAGTCCCCCACTTGCACTAGAGTCAATAATCTAGTTCACATCACTATGTGATTGAAATGAATCCAACACCCATGAGGTTTGTTCATATCTTGCTTGTGATAGAGGTTTATTAGTCAATGAGTCTGAACCTTTCAAATCCATGTGTGCTTTACAAATCTCTATGTCATCTTGTAGATGCAGCTACCACGCGCTACTTGGAGCTATTCCAAACAACTGTTCTACTATACGAATCCGGTTTACTACTCAGAGTCATCCAGATTAGTGTCAAAGTTTGCATCGATGTAACCCTTTACGACGAACTCTTTTACCACCTCCATAATCGAGAAAATTCCTTAGTCCACTAGTTACTAAGGATAAGTTCGACCGCTGTTGTGTGATCCATTCCTGGATCACTCTTGTACCCCTTGACTGACTCATGGCAAGGCACACTTCAGGTGCGGTACACAACATAGCATACTGTAGAGCCTACGTCTAAAGCATAGGGACGACCTTCGTCCTTTCTCTCTCTTCTGCCGTGGTTAGGTCTTGAGTCTTAACTCAATATTCACACCTTGTAACACAGCTAAGAACTCCTTCTTTGCTGATCTATTTTGAACTCCTTCAAAAACTTGTCACGGTATGTATTCATTCAAAAGTACTATTAAGCATTTTTGATATATCCTTATAGATCTTGATGCTCAATGTTCAAGTAGCTTAATCCAGGTTTTCCATTAAAAAACACTTTTCAAATAACCCTGCATGCTTTCCAGAAATTCTACATCATTTCTGATCAACAATATGTTAACAACATATACGCATCAAAAATTCTATAGTGCTCCCACTCACTTCTTTGGAAATACAAGTTTCTCGTAAACTTTGTATAAACCCAAAATCTTTGATCATCTCATCAAAGCGTACATTCCAACTCCGTGATGCTTACTCCAGTCCTTAGAAGGATTGCTGGAGCTTTGCATACTTGTCAGCATCTTTCAGGATTGACAAAACCTTCTGGTTGTATCACATACAACCTTTCCTCAAGAAAAATGTCGAGGAAACAATGTTTTTTACATCCTATCTGCAAGATTTCATAAATTATGCAGTAACTACTAACATAATTCCAATAGACTCTTAGCATCGCTACGAGTGAGAAAGTCTCATCGTAGTCAACTCCTTGAACTTGTCGGGAAACATCTTAACGACAAGTCGAGCTTTCTTAATGGTGACACTTACCATCATTGTCTGTCTTCCTTTTAAAATCGATCTACACCCAACAGCCTTACGACCATCAATTGGTTCTTTCAAAGTCTATACTTTCTTTTATACATGGATCCTCTCTCGGATTTTATGGCCTCGAGCCATTCTTCGGAATCTGGGCCCATCATCACTTCTCCATAGCTCGTAGGTTCATTGTTGTCTAGCAACATGACTTCCAAGACAGGATTACGTACCACTCTGAAGTAGTATGCATCCTTGTCGACCTATGAGGTTTGGTAGTGACTTGATCCGAAGTTTCATGATCACTATCATAAGCTTCCACTTCAATTGGTGTAGGTGCCACAGGAACAACTTCCTGTGCCCTGCTACACACTAGTTGAAGTGACGGTTCAATAACCTCATCAAGTCTCCACCATCCTCCCACTCAATTATTTCGAGAGAAACTTTTCCTCGAGAAAGGACCCGTTTCTAGAAACAATCACTTTTGCTTCTGGATCTGAAATAGGAGGTATACCCAACTATTTTGGGTATTCTATGAAGATGCATTTATCCGCTTTGGGTTCGAGCTTATCAGCCTGAAACTTTTTCACGTAAGCATCGCAACCCCAAACTTTTAAGAAACAACAGCTTAGGATTCTCTAAACCATAGTTCATACGGTGTCGTCTCAATGGAATTGTGTGGTGCCCTATTTAAAGTGAGTGCGGTTGTCTCTAATGCCTAACCCATAAACGATAGTGGTAATTCGATAAGAGACATCATGGTATGCACCATATCCAATAGGGTGCAGTTGTGATGTTCGGACACACCATCACACTATGGTGGTCCAGGCGGTATTAGTTGTGAAACAATTTCCACAGTGTCTTAATTGTGTGCCAAACTCTTAACTTAGATATTCATCTCTATGATCATATCATAGACATTTTATCATCTTGTCACGACGATCTTCAACTTCACTCTGAAATTACTTAAACCTTTCAATAATTCAGACTTGTGTATCATCAAGTAAATATACTCAGCATCTACTCAAATCATCTGTGAAGTAAGAACATAACGATATCCCTTGCGTGCCTCAGCACTCATTGGACTGCACACATCAAAATGTATTACTTCCAACAAGTTGCTTTCTTGTTCCATCTTACTGAAAATGAGGCCTTTCAGTCATCTTGCCCATGTGGTATGATTTGCATGTCTCAAGTGATTCAAAATCAAGTGAGTCCAAACGATCCATCTGCATGGAGTTTCTTCATGCATATCTACCAATAGACATGGTTCGCATGTCTCAATCTTTTCAAAACGAGTGAGTCCAAAGATCCATCAACATGGAGCTTCTACATGCATTTTATACCAACATGACTCAAATGGCAGTGCCACAATTACGTGGTACTATCATTACTATCTTATATCTTTTGGCATGAACATGTATATCACTACGATCGAGATTCAATAAACCATTCATTTTAGGTGCAAGACCATTGAAGGTATTATTCAAATAAACAGAGTAACTATTATTCTCCTTAAATGAATAACCGTGTGGCGATAAACATAATCCAATCATGTCTATGCTAAATGCAAACACCAAATAACAATTATTTTGGTTTAACACCAATCCCGATGGTAGAGGGAGCGTGCGATGTTTGATCACATCAACCTTGGAAACACTTCCAACACATATCGTCATCTCACCTTTAGCTAGTCTCAACAGCCTTTTATTTCGAGTTACTAACGCTTAGCAACCGAACCGGTATTTATTACCCTGGTGCTACTAGGAGTACTAGTAAAGTACACAATAATATAATGTATATTCAAAATACTTCTGTCGACCTTGGCAACCTTCTCATCTACCAAGTATCTAGGGTAGTTCTGCTTCAGTGACTGTTCCCCTCATTATAGAAGCCTTAGTCTCGGGTTTGGTTCAACCTTGGGTTTCTTCACTAGAGCAGCAACTGATTTGCCGTCTCATGAAGTATCCCTTCTTCCCTTGCCCTTCTTGAAACTAGTGGTTTAACCATCAACAATTGATGCTCCTACTTGATTTCTACTTTCAAGGTGTTAAACAACGCGAGTTGCTCAAGGATCATCATGTCTATCCCTGATATGTTATAGTTCATCATGAAGCTCCAATAGCTTGGTGGCAGTGACTATGGAGAACCATCACTATCTCATCTGGAAGATTAACTCCCACTTGATTCAAGCGATTGCAGTACTCAGACAATCTGAGCACATGCTCAACGATTGAGTTTTTCTCCCTTAGTTTGCAGGCTTAAGAAACTTGTCAGAGGTCTCATACCTCTTGACGTGGGCACTAGTCTGAAATTCCAATTTCAGTCTTTGGAACATCTCATATGTTGTACGATGTTTCAAAAACGTCTTTGGTGCCACAATTCTAAACTGTTAGCATTACTCACTGAACTATCATGTAGTCATCAAAACGTGTATGTCAGATGTTTCCCAACAACTACAGACGACGCTCGAGGTTCAACGCACTGAGCGGTGCATTAAGGACATAGCCCTTCTGTGCAGCAATGAGGACAATCCTAAGTTTACGGACCCAGTCCGCATAATTGCTACTGTCAATTCTCAACTAAATTTTCTCTAGGAACATATCTAAAACAGTAGAACCAAAGCGTGAGCTACGACATAATTTGCAAAGACCTTTTGACTATGTTCATGATAATTAAGTTCATCTAATCAAATTATTCAATGAACTCCCACTTAGATAGACATCCCTCTAGTCATCTAAGTGATACATGATCCGAGTCAACTAGGCCGTGTCCGATCATCACGTGAGACAGACTAGTCATCATCGGTGAACATCTTAATGTTGATCGTATCTTCTATACGACTCATGTTCGATCTTTCGGTCTTCCGTTTTCCGAGGCCATGTCTGTACATGCTAGGCTCGTCAAGTCAACCTAAGTGTATTGCGTGTGTAAATCTGGCTTACACGTGTTGTATTCGAACATTAGAATTTATCACACCCGATCATCACATGGTGCTTCGAAACAACGAACCTTCACAACGGTGCACAGTTAGGGGGGAAACTTTCTTGAAATTATTGCGAGGGATCATCTTATTTATGCTACCGTCGTTCTAAGAAAATAAGATGTAAACATGACAAACATCACATGCAAATCATAAAGTGACATGATATGGCCAATATCATCTTGCGCCTTTTGATATGCATCTTTGAGGCGCGGCATGATCACCTTCCTCACCGGCATGACACCATGATCTCCATCATCATGATCTCCATCATCATGATCTCCATCACTGTGCCTTCATGAAGTTGCCTCGTCAACTATTACTTCTACTACTATGGCTAACGGTTAGCAATAAAGTAAAGTAATTACATGATGTTTATGTTGACACGCAGGTCATAAATAAATTAAGACAACTCCTATGGCTCCCGCCGGTTGTCATACTCATCGACATGCAAGTCGTGATTCCTGTTACAAGAACATGATCAATCTCATACATCACATATATCATTCATCACATCCTTTTGGCCATATCACATCACATAGCATACCCTGCAAAACCAAGTTAGACGTCCTCTAATTGTTGTTGCATGTTTTACGTGGCTGCTATGGGTTTCTTGCAAGAACGTTTCTTACCTACGCAAAACCACAACGGTGATATGCCAATTGCTATTTACCCTTCATAAGGACCATTTTCATCGAATTCGATCCGACTAAAGTGGGAGAGACAGACACCCGCCAGCCACCTTATGCATCAAGTGCATGTCAGTCGGTGGAACCTGTCTCACGTAAGTGTACGTGTAAGGTCGGTCCGGGCCGCTTCATCCCACAATGCCGCCGAATCAAGATAAGACTAGTAACGGCAAGCAAATTGAACAAATCATTGCCCAAAACTACTTTGTGTTCTACTCGTGCATAGAATCTACGCATAGACCTAGCTCATGATGCCATTGTTGGGGATTGTAGCACAAATTTAAAATTTTCTACGCATCACCAAGATCAATCTATGGAGTAATCTAGCAACAAGGGGAAGGGGAGTGCATCTACATACCCTTGTAGATCGCTAAGCGGAAGCGTTACTAGAACGCGAATGAGGTAGTCGTGCTCGTAGCGATTCAGATCGCGGTCGATTTCGATCTAAGCGTCGAGCAACGGCGCCTCCGCATTCAACACACGTGCAGCCCGATGACGTCTCCCATGCCTTGATCCAGCAAGGAGAGAGGGAGATATTGGGGAAGACTCCGTCCAGCAGCAGCACGACGGCGTGGCGATGGTGGAGGAGCATGGTACTCCAGCAGGGCTTCGCCAAGCACTACGAGAGACGAGGAGGGAGAGAGGTAGGGCTGCGGCAAGAGGGAGATCAAATCATGTGTTGGGCAGCCCCCAATACCTCAAGTATATATAGGGGAAGGGGAGGGGCTGCGCCCCCTTCTAGGGTTCCCTCCCTAGGGGGGGCAGTAGCCCTAGATGCCATCTAGGGTGCGGCCAAGGGGGAAGAGAGGGGGGCGCCCTAGGGTGGGCCTTAAGGCCCATCTGGACCTAGGGTTTGCCCCCTTCCCACTCTCCACGCGCCTTGGGCCTTGGTGGGGGGGGGCACCAACCCACCTGGGGCTGGTCCCCTCCCACACTTGGCCCACGCAGCCTTCTGGGACTGGTGGCCCCACCTGGTGGACCCCCGGGACCCTCCCGGTGGTCCCGGTACGTTACCGATAGCACCCGAAACTTTTCCGGTGACCAAAACGGGACTTCCCATATATAAATATTTACCTCCGGACCATTCCAGAGCTCCTCGTGACGTCCGGGATCTCATCCGGGACTCCGAACAACATTCAGTAACCGCGTACATACTTTCCCTATAACCCTAGCATCATCGAACCTTAAGTGTGTAGACCCTACAGGCTCGGGAGTCATGCAGACATGGCCGAGACAACTCTCCGGTCAATAACCAACAACGGGATCTGGATACCCATGTTGGCTCCCACATGCTCCACGATGATCTCATCGGATGAACCACGATGTCAAGGATTCAATCAATCCCGTGTACAATTCCCTTTGTCTATCGGTACGATACTTGCCCGAGATTCGATCATCGGTATCCCGATACCTTGTTCAATCTCGTTACCGGCAAGTCTCTTTACTCGTTCCGTAACACATCACCCCGTGATCAACTCCTTGGTCACATTGTGCACATTATGATGATGTCGTACCGAGTGGGCCCAGAGATACCTCTACGTTACACGGAGTGACAAATCCCAGTCTCGATTCGTGCCAACCCAACAGACACTTTCGGAGATACCCGCAGTGCACCTTTATAGCCAGCCAGTTACGTTGTGACGTTTGGTACACCCAAAGCATTCCTATGGTATCCGGGAGTTGCACAATCTCATGGTCTAATGAAATGATACTTTGACATTAGAAAAGCTTTAGCATACGAACTACACGATCTTGTGCTAGGCTTAGGATTGGATCTTGTCCATCACATCATTCTCCTAATGATGTGATCCCGTTATCAATGACATCCACTGTCCATGGTCAGGAAACCATGACCATCTATTGATCAACGAGCTAGTCAACTAGAGGCTTACTAGGGACATGTTGTGGCCTATGTATTCACACATGTATTACGGTTTCCGGTTAATACAATTATAGCATGAACAATAGACAATTATCATGAACAAGGAAATACAATAATAACCATTTTATTATTGCCTCTAGGGCATATTTCCAATAGTGTGGCCATCAATCCGGTATGAATTACATATAGCTGCGCCGGACTCGTCTAACCGTGTCTGTGGTCTTGACGACCTATCAAATGCTTTAGTTGGTGAGGCCGTTTTTAGTGTGCGGCTGCCAAGGCAATCGCACTCTCTTCGGCGTGCAAATATCGCTCAATATTTCCATTCACTGTAATGATGCCACGTGACCGGGCATCTTGAGTGTGAGGGAAGCGTAATGCGGTATTGCATTAAAGCGAGCGAAAGCTTCACGTCCAAGTAGTGCTTGATAGCCACTTTGGAACGGAGCAATGTGGAAGGTTTAATGTTCACTATGGAAGTTATCGGGGAAGCCGAATATAACCTCTAGTAGCAGGGAGCCCGTGCAGTGAGCCCCTGGTCCTGGCATTACTCCTTTAAAGGTAGTGTTTCTATGGAAAATTTTCATTGGATCTATCCCCATTTCGCGGATTGTATCCTGGTATGTCAGGTTTAAACCGCTGCCACCGTCCATTAGGACTCATGTAAAGTGGTATCCATCAATTATTGGGTCTAATACCAGGGCAGCCCATCCTGCACGCCGGATACTTACTGAGTAATCATGATGGTCGAAAGTGATTGGTTGAGACGACCAGTGGCAGGACTTCGCGGTGATAGGCCCTTGGGCATATTTTTCTGGGAGTGCCTCTTTGTTTCTTCCCTTGATCACGTGTAACACGTTGACTGTTTTGACTTCTGGTGGAAACTTGTTTTGTTCCCCAATGTCTTGCTTGGGAGGCTCATCCTCGTCTTCGCTTGGTGTATCCTCCGCCTTGTGTACGGTGTTGAGCTTGCCGGACTGCTTGAAGACCCAACATTCTCTGTGGGTATGATTAGCGGGTTTACCAGGGGTGCTATGGATCTGACATACTTGGTGCAGAATTTTGTTTAGGCTGGACAGTTCATCTCTGGCGCCTTTAGAGGGCGGCTTTTGCTGACTTGGCCGAGAGCTTTTGAATCCGGCGTTTACTGCCGTGCTCTTCGTGCTGTTTTCTTTATTCCGGCGTTTGTTATTGTTGTTGCAACATGGTTTCCCGTTTCCGTCTCTAACTTCGGATGTACTGGGAGCGCTGATGCTGCATCTGGCTAGCCAGCTATCCTCGCCCGCACAAAAGCGGGCCATGAGGCTTGTTAATGCTGCCATTGTTCTCGGCTCTTCTTGGCCGAGGTGTTTGGCAAGCCATTCGTCACGAACGCTATGCTTAAAAGCTGCCAAGGCTTCGGTGTTCGGACGGTCGATTATTTGGTTCTTTTTAGTAAGAAACCTGTTCCAAAGCTTTCGGGCTGACTCTCCGGGCTGTTGAGTTATATGACTCAAATCGTCCGCGTCCGGAGGTCGGACATCAGTCCCCAAAAAATTTGCCCGAAAAGCATCTTCGAGCTCTTCCCAGCTTACAATTGAACTTTCGGGGAGGCTCTTAAGCCAGTGCCGAGCCGGCCCTTTGAGTTTGAGGGGTAAATACTTAATGGCGTGGAGGTCATCTCCTCGAGCCATATGGATATGGAGGATATAATCCTTAATCCAGACACCAGGGTCTGTTGTTCCATCATATGCCTCTATATTTACGGGTTTGAATCCCTCTAGAAATTCATGATCCAGCACCTCATCGATGAAACATAGGGGGTGTGCGGCACCCCTGTCCAGGTGTACCGCGTTCTTCGGATATTTGTTGTGTTGCGTTGTATGCTGGAGCGCGCTTACGTGGTCCATAAATTGAATCTGGTTGTGCCGTCCTTTTGATGCGAGTCCTCGCGTAGATCGCGTATTGGCTTATGTGCGGTGTTGTTTGCCGCTCTATGTTGGCCATGAGGTCGCCTATCCGGCCAGATGGCTGTTTTGATTTTTGGTTGTGGGGGATCTAAGGCCTCCTCATCGAATTCAGGTAGAAACTTCCGCTTCGGGTAGCTCTTGGTAGGGCGCTTACCACCGTACTTTGCTTCTGTGTTGAGTACTTTCTTCCATCTGATTTGGAGTGTGTCTTGCGCAGCTTTGAGCCTTTGCTTCTGCTTTTTTAGACTGCTCGTGGTGGCAACGAGCCTTTGATGGGCATTCTGTTGCTCCGGGTGTCCGTCCGGTGTGACATCATCTGGACTATGATCTTTGACAGAGTCGGGTTGTTCGGCTTGATTCTCCGTGTTGCTGTGGTCCGACAATGGTTCCCCCTGCTCTAACACTAGGTCTGTATGATCGTTGTTTCTGCCGAGGCGGGATTTGGGGCGGCGCTTACGCCGCCGTTTTGACTTCTTCTCGAGGGAACAACCCTTAGTTGCGTCCTTCCGTTCCTCGTCGTCGTTTTCCTTTGGTGTGTCCACCATGTATACGTCATGTGGTGAAGTGGGCGTCCAGTGCCCTGGGGGCAGTGGTTCCTGTTCGTCTCCTGCATCGTCGTCCATGCCGTCGATGTATTCAGAGTCGGAGTCGAGCATGTCGGTTAAGTCATCGACAGTGGCTATTAAGTGGGTGGTGGGTGGGCCACGAATTTCTTTGACGTCCGTATGCCAGTCCTGCCGGACGTAGTTCGGCCAGGATCCTCCTGACAAGGAGAGAGACCTTAATGAGTTCACTATGTCGCCAACGGGCGATTGCTGAAAAATATCCGCAGAGGTAGACTCCATGATCGGCGCCCAATCGGATTCGATAGGAACGGGCGCAGGCGGCTCGGAGTCTGTGGCCGGAGAAGGATCCGACAGTTTAACAACACGGCTCTCGTGCAAGGTAAGGTCGATGTTTGGCTCGATCGCTGCTGAGCGTAAGGCCTCCGTGGCGGGGTCCATCCACCCGTCCATGGACGGCGCAACTTTGAGGGTCGGAGCGGCTGCCTGTGCGATCTCCTGAACACTATCCGATGGTAGAGCTAAATCGTACTCATCGTGACTATGTGACGCACAAGGCAGAGGCTCGTGTCCGTCGAAGATCAAGTTTCCATGGATATCGGCCGTGTAGTTTAAGCTTCCAAACTTGACCTGGTGGCCAGGGGCATAACTTTCGATCTGCTCCAGATGGCCAAGCGAATTGGCCCACAGTGCAAAGCCGCCGAACACGAAGATCTGTCTGGGGAGAAAAGTCTCACCCTGTACTGCATCGCTATCGGTGATAGTAGGAGCCATCAAGCATGACGGCGATGACACAGAGGAACTCTCAATGAAAGAACCAATGTCGGTGTCAAAACCGGCAGATCTCGGGTAGGGGGTCCTGAACTGTGCGTCTAAGACGGATGGTAACAGGAGGCAGGGGACACAATGTTCTACCCAGGTTCGGGCCCTCTTGATGGAGGTAAAACCCTACGTCCTGCTTGATTAATATTGATGATATGGGTAGTACAAGAGTAGATCTACCACGAGATCGAGAGGCTAAACCCTAGAAGCTAGCCTATGGTATGATTTTATGTTGTCCTACGGACTAAAACCTTCCGGTTTATATAGACACCGGAGAGGTTAGGGTTACACGAGGTCGGTTACAAAGGAAGAGATATGCATATCCGTATTGCCTAGCTTGCCTTCCACGCCAAGTAGAGTCCCATCCGGACACGAGATGAAGTCTTCAATCCTGTATCTTCATAGTCTAACAGTCCGGCCAATGGAGATAGTCCGGCTGTCCGGAGACCCCCTAATCCAGGACTCCCATAGTTGTCATAATGGTTCGACCGATAAAGTTCTTCATAGAATATGTAGGAGCCAATATGGGCATCCAGGTTAGGCTATTGGTTATTAACCGGAGAGGTGTCTCGGTCATCTTTACATAGTTCTCGAACCCGTAGGTTCCACACACTTAACGCTTGATGACGATATAGTATTATATGAGTTATGTGATTTGGTGACCGAATCTTCTTCAGTGTCCCGGATGAGATCATCAACATGAGGAGGAGTCTAGAAATGGTCGAGAGGTAAATATTGATATATAGGATGATAGTATTCGGACACCGAAAGTGTTTCGGGGAGTACCAGGTACTTATCGGGTGACCAGAAGGGGTTCTGGGCACCCGTGACTAAAGATATGGGCCTTATGGGCCAAGAGGGGAAATGCACTAGCTACAAGGGGCTGGTGCTCCCTGTTGGGGAACGTAGCAATTTCAAAAAAATTCCTACGCACACGCAAGATCATGGTGATGCATTACAACGAGGGGGGAGAGTGTTGTCCATGTACCCTCGTAGACCGAAAGCGGAAGCGTTAGCACAACGCGGTTGATGTAGTCGTATGTCTTCACGATCCGACTGATCAAGTACCAAACGCACGGCACCTCCGAGTTTAGCACACGTTCAGCCCGATGACGTCCCTCTAACTCCGATCCAGCCGAGTGTGGAGGGAGAGTTTCGTCAGCACAATGGCGTGGTGACGATGTTGATGTTCTACCGACGCAGGGCTTCGCCTAAGCACCGGTACAGTATTATCGAGGTGGACTATGGTGGAGGGGGCACCGCACACGGCTAAGAGACGATCAACTTGATCAACTTGTGTGTCTAGAGGTGCCCCCCTGCCCCTGTATATAAAGGAGCAAGGGGGGAGGCGGCCGGCCTAGGAGGAGGGCGCGCCAAGGGGGGAGTCCTACTCCCGGTGACTCCCACCGGGAGTAGGACTCCTCCTTTCCTTGTTGGACTAGGAGTGAAGGAAAGAGGAGGAGAGGGAGAAGGAAAAGGGGGCTGCACCCCTTGTCCAATTCGGATCAGAGGGGGGGGGGGCGTAGGCCTCCTTCCTTTTGGCCTATCTCCTCTATTCCCATATGGCCCAATAAGGCCCATATACTCCCCGGCGAATTCCCATAACTCTCCGGTACTCTAAAAAATACCCGAATCACTCGGAACCTTTCCGAAGTCCGAATATAGTCGTCCAATGTATCAATCTTTACGTCTCAACCATTATAAGACTCCTCGTCATGTCCCCGATCTCATACGGGACTCCGAACTCCTTCGGTACATCAAAACATATAAACTCATAATATAACTATCATCGTAGCGTTAAGCGTGCGGACCCTGCGGGTTCGAGAACTATGTAGACATGACCGAGACACGTCTCCGGTCAATAACCAATAGCGGAACCTGGATGCTCATATTGGCTCCTACATATTCTACGAAGATCTTTATCGGTCAGACCGCATAACAACATACGTTGTTCCCTTTTGTCATCGGTATGTTACTTGCCCGAGATTCGATCGTCGGTATCTCAATACCTAGTTCAATCTCATTACCGATAAGTCTTTTTACTCGTTCTGTAATACATCATCTCGCAACTAACTCATTAGTTGCAATGCTTGCAAGGCTTAGGTGATGTGCATTACCGAGAGGGCCCAGAGATACTTCTCCGACAATCGGAGTGGCAAATCCTAATCCCAAAATACGCCAACCCAACAAGTACCCTCAGAGACACCTGTAGAGCACCTTTATAATCACCCAGTTATGTTGTGACGTTTGCTAGCACACAAAGTGTTCCTTCGGTAAACGGGAGTTGCATAATCTCATAGTCATAGGAACATGTATAAGTCTTGAAGAAAGCAATAACAACAAACTAAACAATCAAGTGCTAAGCTAACAGAATGGGTCAAGTCAATCACATCATTCTCCTAATGATGTGATCCCGTTAATCAAATGACAACTCATGTCTATGGTTAGGAAACATAACCATCTTTGATCAACGAGCTAGTCAAGTAGATGCATACTAGTGACACTCTGTTTGTCTATGTATTCACACATGTATTTTGTTTCCGGTTAATACAATTCTAGCATGAATAATAAACATTTATCATGATATAAGTAAATAAACAATAACTTTATTATTGCCTCTAGGGCATATTTCCTTCAATCTCCCACTTGCACTAGAGTGAATAATCTAGTTCACATCGCCATGTGATTTAATACCAATAGTTCACATCACCATGTGATTAACACTCATAGTTCACATCGACATGTGACCGACACCCAAAGGGTTTACTAGAGTCAATAATCTAGTTCACATCTCTATGTGATTAACACCCAAAGAGTACTAAGGTGTGATCATGTTTTGCTTGTGAGAGAAGTTTAGTCAACAGGTCTGCCACATTCAGATCCGTACGTATTTTGCAAATTTCTATGTCAACAATGCTCTGCATGGAGCTACTCTAGCTAATTGCTCCCACTTTCAATATGTATCCAGATTGAGACTTAGAGTCATCTGGCTCAGTGTAAAAACTTGCATCGATGTAACCCTTTACGACTAACCTTTTGTCACCTCCATAATCGAGAAACATATCCTTATTCCACTAAGGATAATTTTGACCAATATCCAGTGATCTACTCCTATATCACAATTGTACTCCCTTGCCAAACTTAGGGCAGGGTATACAATAGGTCTAGTACACAGCATGGCATACTTTATAGAACCTATGGCCGAGGCATAGGGAATGACTTTCATTCTCTCTCTATCTTCTGCCGTGGCCGGGTTTTGAGTCTTACTCAACTTCACACCATGTAACACAGGCAAGAACTCCTTTTTGACTGTTCCATTTTGAACTACTTCAAAATCTTGTCAAGGTATGTACTCATTGAAAAACTTATCAAGCGTCTTGATCTATCTCTATAGATCTTGATGCTCAATATGTAAGCAGCTTCACCGAGGTCTTTCTTTGAAAAACTCCTTTCAAACATTCCTTTATGCTTTGCAGAATAATTCTACATTATCTCCAATCAACAATATGGCATTCACATATACTTATCAGAAATGTTGTAATGCTCCCACTCACTTTCTTGTAAATACAGGCTTCACCGCAAGTCTGTATAAAACTATATGCTTTGATCAACTTATCAAAGCGTATATTCCAACTCCGAGATGCTTGCACCAGTCCATAGATGGATCGCTGGAGCTTGCATATTTTGTTAGTACCTTTAGGATTGGCAAAACCTTCTGGTTGCATCATATACAACTCTTCTTTAATAAATCCATTAAGGAATGCAGTTTTGTTTATCCACTTGCCAGATTTCATAAAATGCGGCAATTTCTAACATGATTCAGACAGACTTAAGCATAGATACGAGTGAGAAACTCTCATCGTAGTCAACACCTTGAACTTGTCGAAAACCTTTTTGCGACAATTCTAACTTTGTAGATAGTGACACTACTATCAGCGTCCGTCTTCCTCTTGAAGATCCATTTAATATCAATGGCTCGCCGATCAATGGCCAAGTCAATCAAAGTCCATACTTTGTTCTCATACATGGATCTCATCTCAGATTTCATGGCCTCAAGCCATTTCGCGGAATCTGGGCTCATCATCGCTTCCTCATAGTTTGTAGGCTCGTCATGGTCAAGTAACATGACCTCTAGAACAGGATTACCATACCACTCTGGTGTGGATATCACTCTGGTTTACCTACAAGGTTTGGTAGTAACTTGATCTGAAGTTACATGATCATCATCATTAGCTTCCTCACTAATTGGTATAGTAGTCACAGGAACAGATTTCTGTGATGAACTACTTTCCAATAAGGGAGCAGGTATAGTTACCTCATCAAGTTCTACTTTACTCCCACTCACTTCTTTCAAGAGAAACTCCTTCTCTAGAAAGGATCCATTCTCAGCAACGAATATCTTGCCTTCAGATCTGTGATAGAAGGTGTACCCAACATTATCTTTTGGGTATAGTATGAAGACGAACTTCTCCGATTTGGGTTTGAGCTTATCAGGTTGAAACTTTTTCACATAAGCATTGCAACCTCAAACTTTAAGAAACGACAGCTGAGGTTTCTTGCCAAACCATAGTTCATACGGTGTCGTCTCAATGGATTTAGATGGTGCCCTATTTAACGTCAATGTAGCCGTCTCTAATGCATAACCCCAAAACGATAGCGGTAAATGAGTAAGAGACGTCATAGATTGCACCATATCTAATAAAGCATGGTTATGACGTTCTGACACACCATTACACTATGGTGTTCCAGGTGGCGTGAGTAGTGAAACTATTTCACATTGTTTTAACTGAAGGCCAAACTCGTAACTCAAATATTTTACTTCTGCGATCATATCGTAGAAACTTTTATTTTGTTACGATGATTCTCCACATCACTCTGAAATTCTTTGAACTTTTCAAATGTTTCAGACTTGTGTTTCATCAAGTAGATATACTCATATCTGCTCAAATCATCTGTGAAGATCAGAAAATGATACCTGCCGCGAGCTTCAATATTCATCGGACCACATACATCAGTATGCATGATTTCCAACAAATCTGTTGCTTGCTGCATTGTTCCGGAGAACGGAGTTTTAGTCATCTTGCCCATGAGGCATGGTTCACAAGCATCAACTGATTCATAATCAAGTGATTCCAAAAGTCCATCAACATGGAGTTTCTTCATGCGCTTTACACCAATATGACCTAAACAGGAGTGCCACAAATAAGTTGCACTATCATTATTAACTTTGCATCTTTTGGTTTCAATATTATGAATATGTGTATCACTACGAGCCAGATCGAACGAACCATTTTCATTGGGTGTGTAACCATATATGTAAACAGAACAACAATTTATTCTCTTCCTTAAATGAATAACCGTATTGCAATAAACATGATCAAATCATATTCATGCTCAATGCAAACACCAAATAACACTTATTTAGGTTCAACACTAATCCCGAAAGTATAGGGAGTGTGCGATGATGATCATATCAATCTTGGAATCACTTCCAACACACATCGTCACTTCACCCTTAACTAGTCTCTGTTCATTCTGCAACTCCCGTTTTGAGTTACTACTCTTAGCAACTGAACCAGTATAAAATACCGGGGGGTTGCTACGAACACTAGTAAAATACACATCAATAATCCGTATATCAAATATACCTTTGTTCACTTTGCCATCCTTCTTATCCGCCAAATACTTGGGGCAGTTCCACTTCCAGTGACCAGTCCCTTTGCAGTAGAAGCACTTAGTCTCAGGCTTAGAACTAGACTTGGGCTTCTTCACTTGAGCAACAACTTGCTTGCCGTTCTTCTTGTAACGCCTTGAGACCGTTGTGCCAGGTGTCTTCCAGTTATTCGCTGACGTTGTCATGTCATTTGCTTGCGTGTTGCATCTTGCCATGTCATCATCCGCATTGCATCATCATGTTTTCAAAACTTGCATCCGTCCTGGTCTCCTCGTTCCTTCCGTTGTCCTTTCTGAGCCCAGACACACTTGCACGCGCCCGCGGCATGTCCGAAATAGTATTTTATAAGTGGCCAGAAAATGTTCTCGGAATGGGTTGAAAGTTGGCATGCGGTGTTGTCTTGTTGTCAGTAGACCGCCTGCCAAGTTTCATCGCATTCGGAGTCCGCTTGACGTCCCAACGGATAAATATAGCAGCAATAGTAGCCGGTCTAACGTCGGACGTTTTCGGCCTCCGAAAACCCTGCCTGCTGCATCTCTCCCCTCTTCTCTCAGACCAACCCGCTCTTCACAATCCGCCAGACCCAGCCTAACCCTCTCTGCACGGTGCATCGACCCCTCGCGCGTGTCCGAAGCTGTCCCGGACCCGAACCGGACTGTCGCCACTGTTGTGTCCGGAACATCCCCAAACATCTACAAAACGTCTCCGTTTTGTTAATTAGACTCCCTGGCATATTTATTCTCGTTTGTCGGATTTCGATCGGATGATCCAAAAAATCCCTTCTTCCCTTATATATAGTCTATCCCTAGTCCATTTTGGACCTAACCCTATTTCCTAGGGATCCTCTTAGCCGCCGCCACTACTCCCCATCACATCGCCCAGATCCGTCAGCACCCACCTCCTCTGTTTCCGTGCCTGACCAACCCCGCTCCTCCTCCCGATCCCCATGGTTGTTGTTTCCCCTTTGACCCACATAGCAGCAGCTCCATGTCGGAGCTCCATCACCACCTGTCGCCCCTCGCTGGAGCAATACCAGTAGGACTGTGGCCTTCTTCTCCCTCCCCTCTGTTTTTCCTCGTGCTCCCTGGCTCTCTCTCACGATCTCCCTCTCTCTCTGTATTTCATCTGCTGCAGGTCCCAAGCACCTTGTTTCCCTCCTCCCATGCCTCGATCCAGGGTGGATCGGGAGCAGCGCCACCCTGCGTCAACCGCCGGAGCAATGTCCGCCCCGGCGAACCTCGACCTCCTTCGAAGCCATGAAGCCTCCCTGCCGTTCCCGACCTCAACTCCCTCTCGTCTCGCCATGGCGTCTCCGAGCCCAACCATGAGCAGTGGTGGCCGGAGCTCGTCTTCCCCGCCCGCACGTGCCCGCCGTCGACCAGAGTCGCAGGCCACCATGGACAGCCCTAGGAGCTCCCTCGCAGCCGCCTGGATCTGGCGTCTCACCGGAGACGTGTCCTCGCCGGACCCCGCGAGCGCCGCCACACCTTGACGCCAGCTCGTCTCCACGGCTGGATCCCGCGCCGTCCCGGCCCTGCACCGCCCTTGCCTGTTCCCGCGGCGCCCTGAACCCGTCGCTGCCTTTTCTCTTTCAGAACGACGACCAGCGCCAGCGACCGCTCGACCACGTTGACTCGATCGAGTCAACCGCCAGATCCACCGTGCCTGGATCGGCCTCGTCCCGATTCCAGACCCAGCGCCTCGCCTCTGCTGCCTGAGACGCGCAGCGCCTGCTTACCCTTTGGCCTTCAAGGCCAGCTCAAGCCGGCCCAGCCCAGCCGCCTGCCTCATCCTGCCCAGCATCGCCCCTACAGGCCTCCCTCCTCCCACCGACTGGGCCAGGCCCAGGGTGAGCAGCCCCCGCAGCGCCCCTCCTCTATTTTTTCCTCCTGTTGGGCCAACTTGTTTCGGCCCATTTCTATTTTTTTTCCTGTCTAGCGGATTTAGCTATTATCCCAGGTTTTGCAGTTTTGCAGAAAAACCCTCATACTTCATGCATTTAATAACTTCTCAACCATGCATCGGATTAAAATGAATTATATATGAAAGTTGCTTAGAATTTTGTGTAGATTAATAATATCCAACTTTCATCTATGTTTAAAATGTTTAAAATGTTGTTTGTATAAATCTGCTTAAATAACTTGTTAAAATGATTTTCTCTCATAACTAAATAACCGTAGCTGGGATTTCAATAAACTTTATATGTAAATGGGGTAGAAAAATGCCTAGTTTAACATGGTGGCTTCACTTTGCATGCTTAACAACTCTAAAATTATGTTTATGGCAGAATAGTACCAAACCTAATATATGCATATGAGGAGTTTCCGGAATTGTTGTTCGTTGTTTCTGGCCTCATTTAAACTTGACTAGATAGGTAGTTTTCATTTGCTTCACCTCTTGCCATGCTTAATAACATTTAATATTGTTGGGTACATAACCGAGAGAGAACTAAATAAGGCATGTGGTGTTCCGTCAATATGCAACTCGTTGCATATTGAGCTCCACTTCATTTGTAGTTTTGGTTGTTGCACTTTGCCATGCCATGCCTCTTTAATCCGGACATGCATCATACTTGGTTGTGCATCATGCCATGTTTATGTGTTGGTTGTTTACTATGTTGTGTGCTTATTTCCGGTGTTTGCTTCTTCGGGTTGGTTCCGGTAACGTCGTGTTGTGAGGACCCGTTCGTCTATGTTCGTTTGTCTTCTTCATGGACTCGTTCTTCTTCCTTGCGGGATCTCAGGCAAGATGACCATACCCTCGAAATCGCTTCTATCTTTGCTTGCTAGTTGCTCGCTCTTTTGCTATGCCTATGCTGCGATACCTACCACTTGCTTATCATGCCTCCCATATTGTTAAACCAAGCCTCTAACCCACCTTCTCCTAGCAAACCATTGTTTGGCTATGTTACCACTTTGCTTAGCCCCTCTTATAGCGTTGTTAGTTGCAGGTGAAGATTGAAGTTTGTTCCTTGTTGGAACATGGAGATGTTGTTCCTTGTTGGAACATGTTTACTTATTGGGATATCACAACATTTCTTATTTAATTAATGCATCTATATACTTGGTAAAGGGTGGAAGGCTCGGCCTTATGCCTGGTGTTTTGTTCCACTCTTGCCGCCCTAGTTTCCGTCATATCGGTGTTATGTTCCCGGATTTTGCGTTCCTTACGCGGTTGGGTCATAATGGGAACCCCTTGACAGTTCGCCTTGAATAAAACTACTCCAGCAAGGCCCAACATTGGTTTTTACCATTTGACACCTAGCCTTTTTCTTTCCCTTGAGTCGGCCAGCTCAAGGGTCATCTTATTTTAACCCCCCCGGGCCAGTGCTTCTCTAAGTGTTGGTCCAACTGAGCGATGTCCGAGGCTACCAGGGGCAATTCTAGGCTGGCTTACCGGACGTCTTGCTCATCTGGTGTGCCCTGAGAACGAGATATGTGCAGATCCTATCGGGATTTGTCGGCACATCTGGGTGGCTTTGCTGGTCTTGTTTAACCATTGTCGAAATGTCTTGTAACCGGGATTCCGAGTCTGATCAGGTCTTCCCGCTAGAAGGAATATCCTTCGTTGACTGTGAGAGCTTGTGATGGGCTAAGTTGGGACACCCCTGCAGGGATTTGAACTTTCGAAAGCCGTGCCTGTGGTTATGGGCAGATGGGAATTTGTTAATGTCCGGTTGTAGAAAACTTGAAGTTGACCTTAATTAAAATACATCAACCGCGTGTGTAACCGTGATGGTCTCTTCTCGGCGGAGTCCGGGAAGTGAACACGGTGTTGGAGTAATGCTTGACGTAGGTTGTTCTAGGATCACTTCTTGATCATAGTTGTTCGACCGTGCTTTTGCCTTCTCTTCTCGCTCTCTTTTGCGAATAGGTTAGCCACCATATATGCTAGTCGCTTGCTGCAGCTCCACCTCATACCTTTACCTTACCCATAAGCTTAAATAGTCTTGATTGTGAGGGTGCGAGATTGCTGAGTCCCCGTGGCTCATAGATACTTCCAAAACCAGCTTGCAGGTGCCGATGAGACCGTGTAGTTGACGCAACAAAGCTCAGGAGGAGCTCGATGAAGATCTTGTCCTTTGTGGTGTTTTGTTCTAGTTGATCAGTAGTGGAGCCCAGTTGGGGTCGATCAGGGACCTTGTCACATTTGGGGTTCTTCTTTTATTTTGGTTCCGTAGTCGGACCGTGATTGTATTTGGATGATGTAATGCTTTATTCATGTAATTGTCTGAAGTGGCGATTGTAAGCCAACTATGTAACTTCTTCCCCTATTTTATTACATGGGTTGTGTGAAGATTACCTCAATTGCGACATTCCTTCAATGCGGTTATGCCTCTAAGTCGTGCTTCGACACGTGGGAGATATAGCCGCATCGAGGGCGTTACACTTCTTGAAGTTCTCCTTCTTCTCTTTTCCCTTTTCTTGAAACTAGTGGTCTGGTCTACCATCAACACTTGATATTTTTCTTGATTTCTACCTTCGTTGATTTCAGCATTACGAAGAGCTTGGGAATCGTTTCCGTTATCCCTTGCATATCATAGTTCATCACGAAGTTCTACTAACTTGGTGTTGGTGACTAGAGAATTCTTTCAATCACTATCTTATCTGGAAGATTAACTCCCACTTGATTCAAGCGATTGTAGTACCCAGATAATCTGAGCACATACTCATTGCTTGAGCTATTCTACTCCATCTTTTAGCTATAGAACTTGTTGGAGACTTCATATCTCTCAACTTGGGTATTTGCTTGAAATATTAACTTCAACTCTTGGAACATCTCATATGGTCCATGACGTTCAAAACGTCTTTGAAGTCCCGATTCTAAGACGTTTAAGCATGGTGCACTAAACTATCAAGTAGTCATCATATTGAGCTAGCCAAACGTTCATAACGTCTGCATCTGCTCCTGCAATAGGTCTGTCACCTAGCGGTGCATTAAGGACATAATTCTTCTGTGCAGCAATGAGGATAATCCTGAGATCACGGATCCAATCCGCATCATTGCTACTAACATCTTTGAACTTAATTTTCTCTAGGAACATATCAAAAATAAAACAGGGAGCTAAACGCGAGCTATTGATCTACAACATAGATATGCTAATACTACCAGGACTAAGTTCATGATAAATTAAAGTTCAATTAATCATATTACTTAAGAACTCCCACTTAGAAAGACATCCCTCTAATCTTCTAAGTGATCATGTGATCCAAATCAACTAAACCATAACCGATCATCACGTGAAATGGAGTAGCTTTCAATGGTGAACATCAATATGTTGATCATATCTACTATATGATTCACGCTCGACCTTTCGGTCTCAGTGTTCCGAGGCCATATCTGCATATGCTAGGCTCGTCACGTTTAACCTGAGTATTTTGCGTGTGCAAAAACTGGCTTGCACCCGTTGTAGATGGACGTAGAGCTTATCACACCCGATCATCACGTGGTGTTTGGGCACGACGAACTTTGGCAACGGTGCATACTCAGGGAGAACACTTTTGTCTTGAAATTTAGTAAGAGACCATCTTATAATGCTACTGTCAATCAAAGCAAGATAAGATGCATAAAAGATAAACATCACATGCAATCAATATAAGTGATATGATATGGCCATCATCATCTTGTGCTTGTGATCTCCATCTCCGAAGCACCTTCATGATCACCATCGTCACCGGTGCGACACCTTGATCTCCATCGTAGCATTGTTGTCGTCTCGCCAATCTTATGCTTCCACGACTATCGCTACCGCTTAGTGATGAAGTAAAGCATTACAGGGCGATTGCATTGCATACAATAAAGCGACAACCATATGGCTCCTGCCAGTTGCCGATAAATCGGTTACAAAACATGATCATCTCATACAATAAAATTTAGCATCATGTCTTGACCATATCACATCACAACATGCCCTGCAAAAACAAGTTAGACATCCTCTACTTTGTTGTTGCAAGTTTTACGTGGTTGCTACGGGCTTAGCAAGAACCGTTCTTACCTACGCATCAAAACCACAATGATAGTTTGTCAAGTTGATGCTGTTTTAACCTTCGCAAGGACCGGGCATAGCCACACTTGGTTAAACTAAAGTTGGAGAAACTGACACCGCCAGCCACCTGTGTGCAAATCACGTCGGTGGAACCAATCTCGCGTAAGCGTGCGCGTAATGTCGGTCCAGGCTACTTCATCCAACAATACCGCCAAACCAAAGTATGACATGCTGGTAAGCAGTATGACTTATATCGCCCACAACTCACTTTTGTTCTACTCGTGCATATAACATCAATGCATAAAACCTGGCTCGGATGCCACTGTTGGGGAACGTAGCTATTTCAAAAAATTTCCTACGCATACGCAAGATCATGGTGATGCATTGCAACAAGAGGGGAGAGTGTTGTCCACATACCCTCGTAGACCGAAAGCGGAAGCGTTAGCACAATGTGGTTGATGTAGTCGTACGTCTTCACGATCCGACCGATCAAGTACCGAACGCACGGCACCTCCGAGTTCAGCACACGTTCATCCCAATGACGTCCCTCTAACTCCGATCTGGCCGAGTGTTGAGGGAGAGTTTCGTCAGCACGATGGCGTGGTGACGATGTTGATGTTCTACCGAAGCAGGGCATCGCCTAAGCACCGCTACAGTATTATCGAGGTGGACTATGGTGGAGGGGGGCACCGCACACGGCTAAGAGACGATCAACTTGATCAACTTGTGTGTCTAGAGGTGGCCACTGCCCCTGTATATAAAGGAGCAAGGGGACAGGTGGCCGGCCTAGGATGAGGGCGCGCCAAGGGGGGAGTCCTACTCCCACCGGGAGTAGGACTCCTCCTTTCCTTGTTGGAGAAGGAGTAAAGGAAAGAGGAGGAGAGGGAGAAGGAAAAGGGGGCTGCTCCCCTTGTCCAATTCGGATCGGAGGGGGGGGGGGGCGCAGGCCTCCTTCCTTTTGGCCTATCTCCTCTATTCCCGTATTGCCCAATAAGGCCCATATACTCCCCGGCGAATTCCCTTAACTCTCCGGTACTCCGAAAAATAACCGAATCACTCGGAACCTTTCCGAAGTCCGAATATAGTCGTCCAATATATCGATCTTTGCGTCTCGACCATTCCGAGACTCCTCGTCTTGTCCCCAATCTCACCCGGGACCCCAAACTCCTTCGGTACATCAAAAAATATAAACTCATAGTATAATTGTCATCGTAGCGTTAAGCGTGCGGACCCTACGGGTTCGAGAACTATGTAGACATGACCGAGACACGTCTCCAGTCAATAACCAATAGCGGAACCTGGATGCTCATATTGGCTCCTACATATTCTACGAAGATCTTTATCGGTCAGACCGCATAACAACATACATTGTTCCCTTTGTCATCGGTATGTTACTTGCCCGAGATTCGATCGTCGGTATCTCAATACCTAGTTCAATCTCGTTACCGATAAGTCTTTTTACTCGTTCTGTAATACATCATCTCGCAACTAACTCATTAGTTGCAATGCTTGCAAGGCTTAGGTGATGTGCATTACCGAGAGGGCCCAGAGATACCTCTCCGACAATCGGAGTGGCAAATCCTAATCTCAAAATACGCCAATCCAACAAGTACCTTCGGAGACACCTGTAGAGCACCTTTATAATCACCCAGTTATGTTGTGACGTTTGGTAGCACACAAAGTGTTCCTCCGGTAAACGGGAGTTGCATAATCTCATAGTCATAGGAAGATGTATAAGTCATGAAGAAAGCAATAACAACAAACTAAACGATCAAGTGCTAAGCTAACGGAATGGGTCAAGTCAATCACATCATTCTCCTAATGATGTGATCCCGTTAATAAAATGACAACTCATGTCTATGGTTAGGAAACATAACCATCTTTGATCAACAAGCTAGTCAAGTAGAGGCATACTAGTGACACTCTGTTTGTCTATGTATTCACACATGTATTATGTTTCCGGTTAATACAATTCTAGCATAAATAATAAGTATTTATCATGATATAAGGAAATAAATAATAACTTTATTATTGCCTCTAGGGCATATTTCCTTCACTCCCCCATATGGTCCGGCCAAGGAGGAGAAGGAAAGAGGGGAACGGAAAGGAAAGAGAGGAATAGGATTCCCCCTTCCACATTTTGAACACTAATTTCTGTCCCAATAGGTGACGGTTGGCGTTCCCTGTCCGGCGATTGCGGAGGCAATCATGTCTAGGGCCTAGGGTTCTCGTTTCCAGATCCTGTGGTCTCCGATCTGGTTCCGATCTCGTGAATTTGCCATCGCCCTGGTGTCTCTCGCTCTTGCCGTCCAGCGATCCTCATACTGTTCTCTCCACCAAAATCCTTCTACCCGTTTCCTGGGGGTGCGCGGTCGTAAGACACCCGAACCCTAGGTGGAGGTGTGAGGGGTGTGGAGGGAGGAAGTGATGGAAGGGGTTCCCGGTCTGATGAAGGGCCTGAAGTTGTCGCAGGAGGAGAGGAGGGGGGTCAGAATTAAGATCTCAGCCAAGGAGAAGGCGGTTAGGGGAGAGGTGCATGCGGTGGGGAAGGTGATCTCGAAGAAACTTGTACATCCAGATGCGATGAAGTTTTCCTTAGGTAAAGCGTGGTGTCCCATCAAGGGGATTGATTGTAAGGACGTGGGGGAGAATATGTTTTTCTTCATGTTCTTCTAGGAATCTGGTAAGAGGAAGGCGATAGATTGCGGCCAATGGATGTTTAACAAGGAGTTAGTCGTGGTTGAGGATTTTATCCTGAGCAAAAGATTGGAGGACTATGAGTTCATCAACATACCAATCTGGGTCCGAGTGTTTAATATTCCATTGGGTATGATGAATGCTGACTCTGCCGAGGAGATTGGGAACATAATTGGCCAGTTTGTAAAAGCGGATACAACATCTGATGGGAATGCTATTGGGAAGTTCTTGAGGATTAAGATCAGAATGCTCATTAATGAGCTGTAGGATCGAAAGTGTGTCTAGAGGGGGGTGATTAGACTACTTGACCAAATGAAAATCTAGCCTTTTCCAAATTTTAAGTCTTGGTAGATTTTAGCAACTCAGCACTAGTCAAGCAATCAACCTACACATGCAAATCTAAGAGTATAGCAGCGGAATGTAAAAAATTACACGTGAAGTTAAAGGGAGGAGTTTGGAGGGAGGAGCAAATGCAATGTAGACACGGAGATTTTTGGCGTGGTTCCGATCGGTGGTGCTATCGTACATCCACGTTGATGGAGACTTCAACCCACAAAGGGTAACGGTTGTGCGAGTCCATGGAGGGCCCCACCCACGAAGGGTCCACGAAGAAGCAACCTTCTCTACCCCACCATGGCCATCGCCCACGAAGGACTTGCCTCACTAGGGTAGATCTTCACGAAGTAGGCAATATCCTTGCCCATACAAACTCCTTGGTTCAACTCCACAATCTTGTCGGAGGCTCCCAAGTGACACCTAACCAATCTAGGAGACACCACTCTCCAAAAGGTAATAGACGGTGTGTTGATGATGAAATCCTTGCTCTCATGCTTCAAATGATAGTCTCCCCAACACTCAACTCTCTCTCACTGATTTGGATTTGGTGGAAAGATGATTTGAGCGGAAATGAACTTGGAGGAGGCTAGAGATCAAAATTCATATGGTTGGAATGGAATATCTTGGTATCAACACATGAGTAGGTGGTTCTCTCTGAGAAGATGAATGTTGGAAGTGTAGAAATGTTCTGATAGCTCTCTCCACGAATGAAGAGTGGGTGGAGGGGTATATATAGCCTCCACACAAAATCTAACCATTACACACAAATCACCAAACTCGGTGGGACCGAATAATGAAACTCGGTCAGACCGATTTAGTTCAAAATGTGAACATTAGGCTTTTCGGTGGGACCGACATGTCAACTCGGTGTGACCGATTTCATTAGGGTTAGGGCATAATGTAATCTCGGTGAGACCGATTACACAAACTCGGTGGGACCAATTTTGGTAATAAGCTAACCAGAGAGTTGGTCAGGCAAACTCGGTGGGACCGATTCACTCATCTAGGTGAGACCGAAATGTTATGAAGGGGAAACAGAGAGTTTGCATTGTGAACTCGATGGGACCGATCGCTCATCTCGGTTGGACCTTTTACGAAGGGAAACAGAGAGTTCACAATCCCATCTCGATGAGACCGAGATCCCTATCGACAAGACCAAAGTGACTAGGGTTTGTGGCGGTGGCTATGTCAAATGAACTCGGTGCCGCCGGATAGAAAGTTTCGGTGGGGCCGAGTTTGACTTTTGGTTTAGGACATATGTAGATATGAGAAAGTAGTTGAGGGTTTTTGGAGCATACCACTAAGCATTTTGAGCAAGCAACCCAGTAGGCAACACCTCATCCCCTTTTAATAGTATTGGCTTTTCCTATGGACTTAATGTGATCTTGGATCACTAAAAGTAAAATGTAGAGTCTTGAGCTTTAGAGCTTGAGCCATTCTTTTGTCCTTAGCATTTTGAGGGGTCCACATTTCTAATCCATGCAATGCCAATCATTGAGCTTTCCTGAAATATTTATCTTGAGATATCATTAGCTCAATGAGCTATATGTTGTTAGGAATTACCAAAACCACCCAGGGATAGTTGCACTTTCAATCTCCCCCTTTTTGGTAATTGATGATAACATATAGATCAAAGCTTCGACAAATGATCATAAGATTGAAATACATCGTCTCTTTGAGAAGTATGTGATAAACAAGAGCTCCCCCTAAATTTATGCATTATTTAAAATTTGCTTCTGAATGCAAATGCACAATCGATTAGGATCATGGGTTACTCTTCCATATCACATACATCTTGGTGGAGCGCTCAAAATGATATGAATTAAAACATGCACTCATCACCAAGCAAAGTGAATGATCATATAAGGATATAAAGGATAATGTCATCCAAGCAAGCATTAAGGTAGCATATGATCAAGCACATGATCAAACTAGTATCTCGCACAGACATAGAGTATCGACCAAGCACACAATAAAGTTCAACCAAAAGCAAGAGAGACAAAGAAGCAAAAACACTCTCTCTCGAAGCCTATGATCTATACATTTCTCCGCCTTTGGCAACAAGTTACCAAAAAGTTTGAAAATGCATAGTTCTATGTGTCTCTCGGGCTTGGTCTTCGGGCGGTGGTGTAGAGAGAACTCCAAGGACGAAGGCATCTGTTGATGTAGTTGCAGCTGGTGGAGTTGGTGCTGGAGGTGACATTGAAGTTGTAGTTGCTGGTGCTGATGATGTAGCTCTAGAATCTGGTACTGGCACTGCAGCAGACCTCTGACTCCTTGTGGCACTCGCTAAAAAGCATCCGTAGTTGCCTTCCCTCTCTTCTCCTCAGCTTCCTCCTGGAGCTGCTCAATTGCAGTCTGTATCTCAGTCACCTTGAGGTCACGATCATAGAATTTTGTCACAACAATCCTTTCCAAGCTCTCTTGATTCTGAGTTAGGGTGGCCATGCCCTTCTCAATCCTCAGTGTAGCTTGAATCAAATAACCCAATTTATCT
Source organism: Triticum aestivum (assembly GCF_018294505.1). Lineage (NCBI taxonomy): Eukaryota > Viridiplantae > Streptophyta > Magnoliopsida > Poales > Poaceae > Triticum > Triticum aestivum. Next base: position 434,436,964 of record NC_057806.1, read on the forward strand.
TGTTTGCTTTTCAGGAACACCTGAGATGCTTCCTCAACAGTTGGCATCCTTGTAGCTTTTTCTGCCTTTGCCTTAGATCTCTTCTCCTGTGCTTGAGCTGATGAAGGTTCATTCTCATTCATCACAACTGTGTTATCTTCAAGTTCTAGGTGCAAAGGTAAGTGCTCCTTTTCCAACAGGTAGGTGCATGTGCCCATATTTGAGTTGATGAGCTCCTGAATGTGTGGAGCATACCCACAAGATCTTTTCTGGTCAGCAACTATCCTCTTGATTGTCTCTACAATCAGACTCATTACCTTGAATTTTTGAGGTACATCAAAGATTTACAGCAAGTTGATGGAATGTCCTCTAATCATCTTGTGATCTACAGACTTGGGTACCAAAGTATGCCTTAAGATGGTGTAGATAGTAGGCAAACCAGACAACAAATAGTGCATAGATCCAAGCTTGTGTGTCTCCAAAGCTTTATGAGGGATCTCTTTGTACATGTTTGCCATAGAGTTGTGGTCTTTCTTCTTCTTGGCATACACATCCAAATCATCATCATGTTCCTCTAGGGCATTGATCAACTTGGCCCATTCTTCAACAGTTGATTGGTACCTCGTACCTTCAGACATCCATACCATCCTTCCATCTGGATAGAAATGAGCAGTGGAGTAAAATTACATAACTAGCTCATCATTCCATTTGGCCAACTTTTGACCCACAAAATCATCAACTCCACAAGCTCTGGAGCTTTCATGTACACATGGGAAGAAGTCTTCATTCTCATCAATGTATTCCCAATCGACCCATTTCATATCACAGATAATTGGCTTCTTGTCAAGTAGAATAGTCTCATAGAAATCCTGCTGTTCCTTGGTGTGGAACCTATAGTCAACAACAGTCCTCATCCTCAGTGTCGGTGTCAAAACTGGCAGATCTCGGGTAGGGGGTCCCGAACTGTGCGTCAAGGCCGGATGGTAACAGGAGACAAGGGACATGATCTTTTTACCCAGGTTCGGGCCTTCTCGACGGAGGTAATACCCTACTCCTACTTGATTAATATTGATGATATGGGTAGTACAAGAGTAGATCTACCACGAGATCAAGGAGGCTAAACCCTAGAAGCTAGCCTATGGTATGATTGTTGTGTATGGAGTTGATTGCCTACGGACTACAACCCTCTGGTTTATATAGACACCGGATAGGGTTAGGGTTACATAAAGTCGGTTACAATGGTAGGAGATCTTGAATATCCGCATCGCCAAGCTTGCCTTCCACGCCAAGGAAAGTCCCATCCGGACACGGGATGAAGTCTTCAATCTTGTATCTTCATAGTCCAGGAGTCCGGCTGAAGGTATAGTCCGGCTACCCGAACACCCCCTAATCCAGGACTCCCTCAGTAGCCCCTGAACCAGGCTTCAATGACGACGAGTCCGGCGCGCAAATTGTCTTCGGCATTGCAAGGCGGGTTCCTCCTCCAAGTCCTTCATAGAAGATTGTAAACACCAAGAGTAGTGTCCGGTTCTGCAAAATAAGCTTCCACATATTGCCATAGAGAGAATAATATAAACACAAATCAAATCTGCTGACCTATTCCGCAGTGTGCCATCACACTACGGCCAAGTCCTTTACTCGAATCGTTTTTACTTTTCCACCTCGGCATGTTTTGCGAGGCGGTTTCCTTGGCACGTCTTGTCAAAGCAGAGATCGTGTACCCCCTTTACGGGATTCTCATCAATACGGACGTGGGTAACCCAACCGCGCCATTTATCACGGCGCTTGGGAGGCATGCGAGTTTTACCAGGCTGGCGGGGACGCACAACCGCATCCGCCCATATAAGGGGATAAGGATCCACCTTTTTACCTACGCCTTCTTCCTCCTTTGCCAATCCATCTCCTGTGCATCCGAGCTCCAGCGCCCAAGCCCGCACTTCCCACCTCAACCTTCTCCAGCAATGTCCGGAGCGGGAGGCAAGTGGATGGTCTCCTCCGTCACGGAGGGTGACGTCAAAAAGCTTAGGAAGGTCGGATACTTGTCCAAAGACACCGCGCACCAGCTTCCCGAGAAGGGGCAGCTCCTCCCCACCCCGAGGCCCCACGAGAGGGTAGTATTCCTTCCCCACTTCCTCCGCGGACTGGGTTTCTCACTTCACCCATTTGTCCGGGGGCTCATGTACTACTACGGCCTGGATTTCCACGATCTGGCCCCGAACTTCATCCTCAACATCTCGGCGTTTATCATCGTGTGCGAGGCTTTCCTCCGGGTCCGCCCCCATTTCGGCCTCTGGCTCAAGACCTTCAACATCAAGCCCAAGGTGGTGCACGGCAGCCAGGCGGAGTGCGGAGGCGCCATGGCGGGCAAGATTGCCAATGTCCTGTGGTTCGAGGGCTCCTTCGTAGAGACCCTAAAGGGGTGGCAAGCCGGGTGGTTTTACATCACCGAGCCACGCGATCCGAAATGGATCGCAGCCCCCAAGTTCCGATCCGGACCCCCCACGCGGCTCATGTCCTGGAAAGAGACGGGCCTATCATGGGGTAATGAGGAAGAGGTGACCGGACTGAAGACATGCATCCAGTCCCTGGTAAACAAGCCAATCAGGCTTGTAAATGTAGTCCAGGTCATGCTCGTTCGCCGAATCCTCCCGTGTCAACAATGGGACTTTACTCTGTGGGAGTTCGACCCGGCACAGCACCGAACCCTTAACAGGCTCTTCGGCACGACGTATGAAGACGTCTGGAAGGCGCTAATCAAAGGTGCCGAGGCTCCCGCATCCGCTTCCGAGGACCGCGGATACAGCTCGCAGCGTCACGCTAGCGAGGTAAGCTATTTTCACCTTTTACAGGGTGTTTAGCTTTTTTCATAGTTTAACTCTATGCGAGATCTAAACTCCCTTACCTTTGACAGTCTTGGCGGGCGATATCCGGACCGATTAACTGTCCGGCTCCGCTGCCCGAAGACCCAGCCCCAGCTCTACTAGTGAAGCTGGTGGCTCCGGCGCCTTATGTGGTGCCGGAAAAGAAGGCCAAGAAGAAGAAGACCATGGGGACTCGAAAGAGTGCCCGTAACATGGTGGTGTCGGACTCGTCATCCGACGAGTCCGAGATGCCCTCTTCCCGTGAAAACAAGGAGGAGGAAGAAGAAAACTCTCCCCCCCAGCGGAGGGAGGAGAGAAGAGGAAGGCCGCCCCAACGGGGGAGGCCGAGGGGTCTAGGAAAAGGAATACCCCTCCGCCGGACTACGCCCCCAACACCGAAGAGGGCAAAGAGGAGTGGCCAAACAGGGCCAAGCGTCCGGCGAAATCGTAAGTTCGGATATCAGAATAACTCATGATGTTCCTTTGTTGCATAGCTTTCCCTAATGTCGAATGTAATTATGCAGTCCGCCCTGGGACGAACTCAACGAGTCATCGAGCGGCTCCCTGGATTCATTGGACGTGAACTTAGTTCCGCCCGCTGTCTCCCCCCGCACTGCGGACGACGCCGAAGTGGTGTCGCAACGAGCTCCGGGGCAGGAGGAGGTGGTCCTGGAGGAGCCCCAAGGCGACCTCCCGGACCCCAGGAGTAAAGGGGACAAGACCCCCCAGGGCTCCAAGTCCGGCTTTGTGCCGGACACCGCACCGGAATCTTCAACAGTTCCGGACTGCGGTAGGCGAACTCCTTCCAAGAGGAGCAACCCTTCTAAGCCGGCGGCCTCCGTCCAACCGGAGGTGCCGGACAATCTGCTTGAGGTGCTTGACGGTGCCTCCATCGACGAGGAGCACCGTACTATTATGAGTATGGTGATCCAGAAGGTTCAGTCCGCCAAGAGCGGACTGACTGAAGCTTGCGCTAGCCTTCTAACAGGCTTCGAGGTAAGTAAAAATATGTAAAAATATACCGCATAGACAGTAGCCCCTGATGCTCTGTTTGGCGTTCGGAAAGAAAAGCCGAATAGAGGATCTATTAAATTTCGCAGGAGTCTAACAATAAAGAGTCAATATGCGTATGCAGGCTTCGCTGCTAGCCACCGCCGCACTGACTGCGGAGGTGGGTGCCCTGAAACAGGGACTGAAGCGGACCAAGCAAGAGCTCGGTCTTGCCAAGCGGCAGCTCGAGGAGAAAGAAGGTAAGAAATACCTTACAGAAAAAAGTGCCTATAGAGAGGCGTGATTGCAAAAAATAACAGGATTGCACTGCTTATTATAGGGGCCACGACTGAGGTGGCGACCCTCAAGCAGGCGCTGTCCGAGGCCGAAAAGAAAACGGCCGCGGAGCACACCGAGCGAGAGAAACTTGGGGCTGAGGTCGGCGAGGTGCAGCAAGAGCTTCAGGCTCTCATGAAAAAACATGAGAGTTTGGAGCTTGAGTCAAAGACCCAAGCGTCCGAGCTCGCGGCGGCCCTTGAGACTGCCAAGTCTGCCAAGGCCGAAGCCCAAAAGGCCCTCCAAGAGTTGGAGGAGATGAAGAAGATAGCGGCGGGTAAGGCATTCTTTATGCAAAGAAGAAATATCAAAGTAAACTACTTGTTACTTACCCAAATCCGGAGTTCTCCAGGGGCATTCGCAGATCTTCCCCGCAGCGTATCCGACGCCGCCGCATTCTACCGAGCTGAAGAGGGCAGCTCGACGGAGAAGGTGTTCTGGTCTCAGTATGCTGAGGCCGGACACCCTGTGCCCTTGAGCGACCAGCTGAAACAGCTGGTCGAGCTCCACAAGGCGGCCGAACAGGCCATGAAGGGCTTCATAGTTCGGCTATGGCCCGGAGAGGCCCTGCCTGGGAGCTACTTCGGGCTGGTGCGACGGCTGGTGGAGGCCTGTCCAAGGCTCGAGGTCATCAAGCGCTCCGTCTGCATCGAAGGTGCCCGTCGGGCCCTTGCCCGTGCAAAGGTGCACTGGGGTAAGCTGGACGGTGAGAAGCTTGTGAAGGACGGGCCGCCGCCGGGGAAGGAGCATCGCAAGCCCGAGAACTATTACAAGGATGTTCTTGCGGGTGCCCGCCTTGTGGCGGATGAATGTACCAAGGATGTAATTTTTGAATAAACTCGCTCGTTTTTATCCTGTGCGCTGAAAACTTGTTCATAGGCGCTTAAGCAATGCTTGTTGAATTTAAAATATTATTTTCTGTGCGGCCGTTTATCAAAAAATTGAGAGATGGCCAGTCGTCGGCTTCTGCCCCCATGCCACTAGTGCTGGGGTGTTCGGGATAAACCTGAGCGCTCTTTTTCCCATAGTTGGGTCCTTCGAGGGAGGCGCTCAGCACAACGAACCAGGCAATCGGACTATAATGCTTGAACACTCTCACTTAGCCATAGAACTTTATAATTTTAAATTTCGGCGAAGCCCCTAGTTCGGAAGACCGAGTTTGGGGCGCTATCCATGCCTTGGCCGGAAAAATTCGGCTCCTCGCTCGAAGCGGCATAAGTCTTTAGGGACTCGAAAAACCTCTCAAACAGCAACCGGTCTCTCGCCTCATCATGACAGTCAGTTTTAGCTTTCTCCACTGAGGTGCTTAACCCAGCTCAACCGGGGCACAATCACAGTGGTTCTCCTAGTGCTACCTTAGCCGATATAGCGGAACGTAAGGCACCAAAACATAGGAGCCGGGCAAACCCAACTATTGACCCAAATCATGATTCGGAGCCGATGCATATAGTGCTATAAGTTCAGGGTGCCGCACTTGTGAAAGTGTACGGACTTCTCACACCATATTAAAGGGTACTGAAGCCCCTGGCGTACTTGCCGTACCATAGTGTACGGGTGCAACATGTCATTAATGAACATATATAAAAGAGAGTAATGCAAAAAATAGACAAAAAGCTAAGCATTGTTTATAGAGAGGCTATTTATCAAAGCCGAACGATACAAATAGTGCGGTAAGCAAAAGATATTGGACTATTCAGTATGTCCTGACCAGGGGCAGGCTGCGGAATTGTATTTAAAACAGGTATAGGGCTCGTAACAGAGACCACCTGGGAGTTCCATAATGCGGCATGGCTTGTCTGCCTCCCTGGATCTTGCATCGTTTGTGCGGCAGTCGAATTGCCGAACAGGTCGTCCGAAGTATGGAGTCCTGAAAGTAAGAAAAAATTAAAAAAGGAATCCGGCAGCCCCTAGTACGTTTTAAGCCATATTTTGGGCATGCTGTTATTGTGCCCCTTCCCCTGTGCCCATGGTATTTCAAGGGCGTAGTTATGTACGCGAGGTACTGGTTTCGCTATGTCGCGAAAGCTGGGGTTGGGGCCGCATTGCTACGCTTGCTCAGAGTGTGCCACGCGGTCCTGCTGTGGGTTACTCTGGGCGCTCTTGGCAGTGTCTGGATTTTTAATGGCCGGACTGGAGAATTGCCTGAGAAGGCTACTTTGTACCTCCGCTGCGAGAGCCGCCGTATGCTCCTCCATACGGAGGGAGCGCTCGGTGTTTCTGTTGACCGTAATTACTCCTCGAGGGCCTGGCATCTTGAGCTTGAGATATGCGTAGTGCGGCACCGCATTGAATTTTGCGAATGCGGTTCGTCCGAGCAGGGCGTGATAGCCACTGCGAAACGGGACTATATCGAAGATTAACTCTTCGCTTCAGAAATTGTCCGGGGATCCAAAGACCACGTCAAGTGTTACTGAGCCTATACAGTTGGCTTCTACACCTGGTATAACGCCTTTAAAGGTCGTTCTTGTGGGCTTAATCCTTGAGGGATCTATGCCCATTTTCCGTGCTGTATCCTAATAAAGTAGGTTCAGGCTACTGCCGTCGTCCATGAGGACTCTTGTGAGATGAAATCCGTCGATGATTGGGTCGAGAACCAATGCGGCGAAGCCGCCATGACGGATGCTAGTGGGATGGTCCCTTCGATCAAAAGTGATCGGGCAGGAGGACCATGGGTTGAACTTTGGGGCGACTGGCTCCATCGCATATACGTCCCGTAGCGCACGCTTCCGCTCCCGCTTGGGAATGTGGGTTGCGTATATCATGTTCACCGTCCGCACTTGTGGGGGAAAGCTCTTCTGTCCATTGTTGTTCGGCGGCTTGGGCTCCTCGTCGTTGCTGTGCAGCCCCTTGTTTCTGTTTTCGGCCCTTAACTTGCCTGCCTGCTTGAACACCCAACAATCCCTGTTAGTGTGATTGGCTGGCCTTTCGGGGGTGCCATGTATCTGGCACAAGCGATCGAGTATTCGGTCCAAACTGGACGGGCCCTGAGTATTCTTTTTGAATGGCTTTTTCCGCTGACCGAATTTATAGCCTTTTAATCCGGCATTGACTGCCGTGTCTTCATTGTTGTTGCTGTTAACGTGGCGTTTTTGCTTATTCCGACGTGTCCTGCCACTTTTGTCCTTGGTATCCGAATTACCAGGGTTCTTTGATAAGTTGTTACTGCGAGCTAGCCAGCTGTCTTCTCCCACGCAAAAGCGGGTCATGAGTGTCGTGAGGGCTGCCATGGATTTCGGCTTTTCCTGTCCCAGGTGCCGGGCAAGCCACTCGTCGCGGATGTTATGCTTGAAGGCTTCTAGGGCCTCTGCGTCCGGACAGTCGACTATTTGGTTTTTCTTTGTTAGGAACCGTGTCCAGAATTGTCTGGCCGATTCCTCTGGCTGCTGAATTATGTGGCTTAAGTCGTCGGCATCCGGCGGTCGCACGTAAGTGCCCTGGAAGTTGTCGAGGAATGCGGCTTCCAGGTCCTCCCAAGAATCGATTGAGTCTGCTGGCAAGCTGTTAAGCCAATGCCGGGCCGGTCCTTTAAGTTTGAGCGGGAGGTATTTGATGGCGTGTAGATCATCGCCGCGTGCCATGTGGATGTGAAGGAGGTAATCCTCGATCCATACCGCCGGGTCTGTTGTGCCATCGTATGATTCGATGTTTAAGGGTTTGAAACCCTCTGGGATTTTATGATCCATTACTTCATTCGTGAAGCATATCGGGTGTGCGGCGCCTCTATACTGGGCTATATCACGACGCAGCTCAGAAGAGCTATGTCTGTTGTGTTCGGCCCAGCCGGATTTGTTGTATCCGGAGTGAAGATCATTGTCACATGCCGTAGGGCGCCTGCGCGATCCGTAGATCGATCTTGTTTATCTTGCCTTATCCTCCAGTATGTCTCGCAGGTCGGGCGCGTTTTCCCGTGCCTTAGTTGAGCGGCGTTGGGGCATGGCTTGGGTGGAGGGCCGAGAGGCCTCTCTGTCGCGGCCGCGAGGTGGCCGGTCTGCCATGTCATGCGCTTGTGATGTAGGTCCTTCCTCCTCTGATCGGGGTAGCGGCCTGCGCTTCGGGTAACTCTTGGAGGGGCGTTCGAGTTCATACTCTTCGGCCGCAAGGACTTCAGTCCATCTGTCAGCTAGCAAATCTTAGGCAGCTCTAAGCTGTTGCTGATTTTTCTTGAGGCTGCTTGCCGTGGCTAAAAGCCTGCGTTTAAAACGCTCTTGTTCGGCGGGGTCTGATGGTATGACGAATTCGTCGTCATCGAGGCTTGCCTCGTCTTCGGAGGGAGGCATATAGTTATCATCCTCAACCTCTCGGTCTGCCGCTCTCTCATGAGGGCTGCCTTTTCCATCTTCCTGTGCCGAATCTTGCTGAGGTGGGTGTTCTTTGGCGCTATCCGGGGTAGTATTATCTCCCGTTCCGGAATCACCATTTTTGCTTTGGCGGGATTTAGAGCGGCGCCGCTGACGCTGGCGCTTTGGCTGTTTCTTGGGGGCGTCACCCCCCACTATTCCATCGCCATCTCCATCTTTTGGAGTATCCACCGTATATATGTCATATGACGCGGTGGCCTTCCAGCGCCCTACAGGTGCTGGTTCCTGTTCGTCTCCTACATCGTCGTCCATGCCGTCGATGTCTTCGGAGCTGAAGTCAGGCATGTCGGTTAGATCATCGACAGTGGCTACAAAGTGGGTGGTGGGTGGGCTTTGAATTTCCTATCGTCCGTATCCCACCCTCGCTGACCGTAGTCCGGCCAGGGCTCTCCTGATAAAGAGAGAGACTTAAGAGAATTCAGGATGTCGCCAAAAGGCGAATGCTGAAAGATGTCTGCGGCGGTGAACTCCATTATCGGCGCCCAATCGGATTTGATTGGCAGGGGCGCGAGGGGTTCGGAGTCCGGGGACGAGTCCGGATCCTCGGAGTCACGGGTCGTGCAGAGTGCTGGGCTGGAGTTCGGCTCGATCGCCTCTGAGATCGCAACCCCTGAGGCAGCGTCCAACCGCTGATCCTCGATCGGCGCAGTATGCTCCGAATCAATGGTCGAAACCGATGCGTATGCGGCCTCCAAGGCGCTGTTCGGCGGCAGAGCTATATCATGCCCATCGAGACAGTGTGGCGCGCTTGGCTGTGGCTCAAATCCGTCGAAGATCAAGTCCCTGTGGATGTCAGCCATGTAGTTTAGCCTTCCAAACCTGACCTGATGGCCAGGGGCGTAGCTTTCGATCCGCTCCAGGTGGCCGAGTGAATTAGCCCGCAGATCGAAGCCGCCGAAGACGAAGAACTATCTGGGGAGAAAAGTTTCACCCTGGACCGTATCATTGTTGATGATCAAAGGAGCCATCGGGCCTAAAGGCGATGACACAGAGGAACTCTCAATGAAAGCACCAATGTCGTTGTCAAAACCGGCGGATCTCGGGTAGGGGGTCCCGAACTGTGCGTCTAGGCCGGATGGTAACAGGAGGCAGGGGACACGATGTTTTACCCAGGTTCGGGCCCTCTCGATGGAGGTAAAACCCTACGTCCTGCTTGATTAATATTGATGATATGGGTAGTACAAGAGTAGATCTACCACGAGATCAAGGAGGCTAAACCCTAGAAGCTAGCCTATGGTATGATTGTTGTGTATGGAGTTGATTGCCTACGTACTACAACCCTCTGGTTTATATAGACACCGGATAGGGTTAGGGTTACATAAAGTCGGTTACAATGGTAGGAGATCTTGAATATCCGCATCGCCAAGCTTGCCTTCCACGCCAAGGAAAGTCCCATCCGGACACGAGACGAAGTCTTCAATCTTGTATATTCATAGTCCAGGAGTCCGGCTGAAGGTATAGTCCGGCTACCCGAACACCCCCTAATCCAGGACTCCCTCAATAAGGATCAGACAGTCTCCATAATCTCAGTCCTGCATCTTTTCTAATGTTCATGTCCCCAGCTACTAGATGAGCATCATTGTGGTCTGGAATCTTGGGTTTCAATTTTCTTAGCACTAGGGCTTCATCATCCTCTTCTTCATCTCCAGGCACTAGGGCCTTGTTCTTCTCTTCAGTTGGGATGTTTCTATTGCTTCTCTTGGGATTAGAAGGCTTCTAAGCTTGAGTTGTTGCTTTGGGAGCTGTTTTGGGCTTTGATGTGGCAGCCCCTGACTTGATAGCATCTCCCATGAGCTTCTGAGACTTGGGAGCTGGAGCAGCATCCTATTCATCTTCTTCTGGCTCTCTCATGATGGAGGATCTACCAAGAACTCTGGTAGTGATCTTCTTGACCCTCTCCTTCCTCTTCTTGCCATCTCCAGCCTCTTTGGGTTCAAGAGTGAACTCCATAGTTTCTTGAGTGGAGGCTCTGGCCTTAGAAATAGGAATTCTTTTTGCTGGTGCCTTTTTATATAACCCTGGCTTGGTTGTTGCAGTTGTGCCATACTCTTTCTTCATCACCTTCTTCTTGGAGCTGACTTCCTCCTCAACAGCCACATAGTCCTCATCTTCAGAATCTGAGGTTTTCTTCTTCCTTGACCTGGTGGATGCCTTTGGAAAATTACTGGGAGTGCTCCTGCTGCCATCATCTGAAGTACTTGAGGGACTAGTGCCCTTGCTCATTTGCACTTGCTCTTCAGACCTGTTCTGGCTATCACTCTGGTCTAACATCTTGGCAATCAAACTAACAACAAACCCTGTGAATAGATGTAGATGAGGTAGAATGGATGAGCATCACAAAGTGCAGAGTTTTTGCAAAACAGACGACTCAAAAACTTAGTTTTAGTTCTCCACATAAAGCATTTCGGAGCTACCGATTTGTTAAACTCGGTGATACCGAAGCAATTTTTGGAACCTAAACTAGTGAACTCGGCCAGACCGAGTCACAGTTCGGTGGCACCGAGACTGCTAGGGTTTCAGAGAGAATCGAACTCGGTCATACCGATTTGCAATTTTTGGTCAGACCAAAAACGCATGTGCAATGGCCTAAGCCAAATCGGTGAGACCGATTTCTACAACTCGGTCAGTCTGAGATGAGTTCGGCGGAAACCTAACCCTAAATTTTCGAATCAAACCTAACCTAAAGGATGTTTTCTCTAGATAGATTGTTTTCATACGTGGTAAAGATCATGGCAAAACAATGTGCTATGAATCAGAGTAAGGAAATAGCACAAAGAGTCGAACCCATACCCTAGTTTGGCGGGAGTTCTCTATGGTGACAACGGCGGAGCAGAATTCCGTTGACAGTGACGGAAACCATCGGCGGGAGGTCGCTGGCGACAAGGAGATGATCCAGAGACCCGAGGAGACAGAGCAGGACACACGCGCGGGCTGAGGTGTTTGAAGAAATTTCCAAAATCTCACCTGTGGGTTTATATATCCCAACCCTGTCGGTGTGACCGAGTGGAACAACTCAGTGGCACTGAAATGCAGAATTGCAAGCGGTTACTGCAACTCGGTGTGACCGAAAAGTTCAAATCGGTTGCACCAAGATGGAAAACCTAGATCAACTTAGTAAACTTGGTGTGACCGAAGTGGATGACTCGGTCATACCAAAATGCACAAATAGGTTTTGGAAGTTTAAGTCTATGACGAATCGGGGACTCCAAGTGCTCCTCACACAGAGTGGTTCGAATCTGACTTGATCAAACTTTGTAATGTAGCATGAATAGAGTTTGAGACAAGAAAAGCATAGATAGCTAGAGGAGGTTCTTAGGCATTCTTCTCCATCCACTTGGCAAAAGAGAAAATGCCAAACAATCAAAACAACAAGTGGATGTCCACGAATGAGTAAAATATGCAATCAACATGCTCACACAATAAAATGGCAAACGAAATATGTGACAAATCATGCACAAACACTTTGGCATCTATCAAGCAATTGGCGATGACTAGGTCATCTATATATGAGTATATTGACTGAGGATTCAAATGAGAACATTTGATCGTAGGTCATACTCATCGTTTAAGCACAAGTGGGGTTGCCACTTTTACATAAAGCATTGTTGTGCTCACACCTTTAGAGTTGCTTTAGCTCAATTGATTAGAGTAAATCTCCCCCTGGATGTGATATCCCCCCTAAGAGGGATGAACTAACCTTGGGTTTTGTCGATGATGACTTCATGTAGGTGTTGAAGATGTAGATGCTCAATGTTGATGTAGATCATTCCGAGGAATCCATTGGAGTGAGTTGCACTTTCAATACCTACATCAGTTAGTCCCACAAGGAACAAACAAGGATATCCATAGACATAGAGTGATGTTCACATAAGATGATGTCCATGAAAGCATTAGGTTACCTTGTCCCTTGTCTTATCAGCAAGAGGGTTTGTGACTCCTAGAACTAGTGCAAGATGTGGAATTTTTTGCACATGTCCTTGCCAAAAGATATGAGTGAAGTATGTTGGCGGAGTCACCCTCAAGAACTCTCTAGTTCTTCTTCTTCGGGATCCACATCATCTTGATGGGAATCCTTGGAGTTGTGGTCGTACTTAATGTAGTAGAACTTGATGTAGTCTTGGGAACCCACTTGACCAAGGCCTTGGGAGCTTCTTCAAATGCATCAATCTTCTCTTGAAGCTTGTCCTTCCCTTTTACCTTGTGTTCTTGTGGTGGAAGATCATCTGGAGCTTGTGTCCCTTGGAAAGAATTAGGATCATACTTCTCTTGTTGAGGAACAAACTTTGTCTTGGGGTATTGATCTTCTTCCCACTCAACTCCATTGGCATTGAACTTTCGTTCAAAACCAATTCCTTGATTCATACGGTGTCTTCCTTACTTGCGTACAATTTCCTCAAATTGCTTACTCCCGGCAAGGCTCTTGTAAACACCTTTCTCTATAATTCCCTTCAATAAGCTATTTTCTTGCTCAAGTGTAACTTGGCTAAGAGAATCATTAGTGGAATCAAGAGAACTACTAGAAGCAACAACATTGGATTTAGCATGATTATTGTTACTACTAGAAGAAGAATCTTTCTTACTCTTGTTGCTTGATTTAACTTATGGCATGTAAGTCGACAAGAGTAAACGCTTGGCAATGTAAGAAGAACTTTTCTTGCGAAGATCATCATTGATTACCTTTAAGAACCCATGCTCTTGCTCAAGGTTGAGCTTTTCGAAGCATAATTTTTCATGAGTCTTTAGAAGTTCTCGATGATCTTCCAAGGTAGTTTCATGAGCTAACTTAAGAGTGTTTAGTTCTTTAGTCAGACACTCAATCTCCTTCATATCATCGTCATTCCTTTTATCTTGATTAGCATGATTAATAGCAAGTTCATCATAGTTTTCATAACTACAGTTGTCAACAAGTAAATCATCATCTCCTAGCATATCATCTTCATCACTATTGAAATCAACATACCCGGGGTGTGATACCTTTAGGCCTTTAGCCATGAAGCATCTTCCAATTCCTTCATTTGGTGAGTCAAATATGTCGTAGGAGTTGGTTGACACAAGTGCTAGACCGACAACACCTTCATCTTGAGTATATTCGGAGTTAGAGTGATAACTTGTCTCGGAGTGATTGTCGGAGTTGGAGTTGGATACCCATTCACCAACATGAGCTTGATGTCTTCGTTTTGTGTAGCCTCTTGATGACTTGTCCTTCCTTTCCGAACCTTGCTTCTCCGTGATGTTCTTCGTTCATAACGATCATCTCTACTCCTTCTCTCTCTTGGTGGTGATTCTTCTCTTCTACTTCTCCTTTTGGGTGAATCTTCTCTTCTTTTGTAGGGAGTCGTACACTCATTGGAGTAGAGTTCAGGTCCTCAACAATTGTAGCAATTTCGTTCACGACTTGAAGATCTTTTGTCATTGTAGGACCTTGACTTGGAACTTCTCTCCTTGCTTATACTCTTGTAGAACTTGTTGAAGTTCTTCACCATTAGACTCAATTCTTCATTGAAGGTTTGTTTCTCACTTGATGATGCGGGAGCATCACATGAGGCTTTGTAAGCACCACTTGACTTGTTGTGAAGCTCTTCCTTATCCTTGAGTGACATCTCATGAGCAACAATTCTTCCAATGACTTCCATTGGCTTGAGATCTTTGTAATTGGCCAGCATTTGAATCAATGTACACACGGTATCATATTTTCCATCCAAGGCTCTTAGGATCTTCTTTATGATGAATCTATCGGTCATCTCTTCACTTCCTAAGCCGTCAATCTCATTTGTGATGAGAGCAATCCTGGAGTACATTTCAGCGACACCTTCACCATCCTTCATTTTGAACTTGTCAAGTTGACTTTGAAGCACATACAATTTGGATTCCTTGACAGAGTCGGTACCTTCATGCATATCAATCAAAGTATCCCAAATTTCCTTTGCATTCTCAAGACGGCTGATTTTGTTGAATTCTTCGGGGCACAATCCGTTGAAGAGGATATCACAAGCTTGAGCATTGTATTGCAGCATCTTCAACTCTTCCGCGGTAGATTCACGGTTTGGTTCTCTCCCATCAAAGAATTCACCTTGCAAGCCAATACACACAATAGCCCAAACGACGGGGTTATGTCCAAGAATATGCATTTTCATCTTATGCTTCCAACTAGAAAAATTAGTACCATCAAAGTAAGGACCTCTATGGTGGTAATTTCCCTCACTAGACGCCATACTCTCCTAGGTTGTGAAACCAAGGCTATGATTACCAAATGCTATGGAAATCAAGGCAAATGGATACCAAAGCTCTGATACCACTTGTAGGATGGAAAGTATGTCTAAAGGGGGGGGTGATTAGACTACTTGACCAAAAATAAATCTAGCCTTTTCCCAATTTTAAGTCTTGGCAGATTTTAGTAACTTAGCACTAGTCAAGCAATCAACCTACACATGCAAGTCTAAGAGTATAGAGCGAAATGTAAAACATTGCACGTGAAGGTAAAAGGAGGAGTTTGGAGGGAGCAAATGCAATGTAGACATGGATATTTTTGGCGTGGTTCCGATAGGTGGTGCTATCGTACATCCACTTTGATGGAGACTTCAACCCACGAAGGGTAACGGTTGCGCGAGTCCACGGAGGGCTCCACCCATGAAGGGTACACGAAGAAGCAACCTTGTCTATCCCACCATGGCCATCGCCCATGAAGGACTTGCCTCACTAGGGTAGATCTTCACGAAGTAGGCGATCTCCTTGCCCGTACAAACTCCTTGGTTCAACTCCACGATCTTGTCGGAGGCTCCCAAGTGACACCTAACCAATCTAGGAGACACCACTCTCCAAAAGGTAATAGATGGTGTGTTGATGATGAACTCCTTGCTCTTGTGCTTCAAATGATAGTCTCCCCAATACTCAACTCTCTCTCACTGATTTGGATTTGGTGGAAAGATGATTTGAGTGGAAAGCAACTTGGAGAAGGCTACAGATCAAGATTCATATGGTTGGAATGGAATATCTTGGTCTCAACACATGAGTAGGTGGTTCTCTCTCAGAAGATGAATGTTGGAAGTGTAGGAATGTTCTGATAGCTCTCTCCACGAATGAAGAGTTGGTGGAGGGGTATATATAGCCTCCACACAAAATCTAACCATTACACACAAATCACCAAACTCGGTGGGACCGAATAACGAAACTCGGTCAGACCGATTTAGTTCAAAATGCGAATGTTAGCCTTTTCGGTGGGACCGACATGTCAACTCGGTGTGACCGATTTCATTAGGGTTAGGGCATAACGTAATCTCGGTGAGACCGATTACACAAATTCGGTGGGACTGATTTTGGTAATAAGCTAACCAGAGAGATGGTAAGGCAAACTCGGTGGGACCGATTCCGTCATCTCGGTGAGACCGAAATTTTACGAAGGGGAAATAGAGAGTTTGGATTGCAAACTCAGTGGGGCCGATCGCTCATCTCGGTTGGACCTAAACGTTACGAAGGGAAACAAAGAGTTCGCAATCCCATCTCGGTGAGACCGAGATCCCTATCGGTAAGACCGTAGTGACTAGGGTTTGTGGAAGTGGCTATGTCAAATGAACTCGGTGGCGCCGGATAGAAAGTTTCAGTTGGTCCGAGTTTGACTTTTGGTTTGGGACATATGTGGATATGAGATAGTAGTTGAGGGTTTTTGGAGCATATCACTAAGCATTTTGAGCAAGCAACCCATTAGGCAACACCTCATCCCCTTTTAATAGTATTGGCTTTTCCTATGGACTCAATGTGATCTTGGATCACTAAAAGTAAAATGTAGAGTCTCAAGCTTTAGAGCTTGAGCCAATCTTTTGTCCTTAGCATTTTGAGGGGTCCACATTTCTAATCCATGCCATGCCAATCATTGAGCTTTCCTGAAATATTTATCTTGAGATATCATTAGCTCAATGAGCTATATGTTTTTAGGAATTACCAAAACCACCCAGGGATAGTTGCACTTTCATAAGCCGCTCATGAGTGGGTTCACGATAGAGGAAGAAGAGGAGGAGAAGGATCATGGGGCTATTTTGAGGAAGGGTGGAGGAGCTGGGAGTGAGAAGGAGGAAGAGGAGGGAGAATGGTGCCGTTTTGAATATGAATACCTCCCTGACTTCTGCTACACATGTGGTATGATTGGGCACGGGGAGAAAGACTGCCTAATTAAGCTAAAGAAAGGGGAGGCACCGTAGTTTGGCCGATGGCTGAAAGAAGATATGGGGCAAAGGAGAACTGGATCAGAGGAGGGGTTTTGGCATAGTGCTGGGCGTGGGGCTGGAGGTAGCAGAACCCTCGGCTATAGTAGATCAAATCAAAGGTCTGGAAGCGGCAGTGACAGTCTGTCCTGGCGCAAGAGTGACTCATGTTCTAGCGGTCGCGCTGACGGCAAGGTAGATGGAGGAGAGGAAGTGACAAGCCCACCCAAAGCTGGGTATGTGCGTGAAAGGGCCGGCGTCCCAAGGAAGTTGATGTTGGAAGAAGATGGGAACAAATAGGGAGGGCTATGTGGTGCCAGGTATTAGAGGTGACCAGGGGGATTCGAAGGGGGAGCGGGCGAGTGATATGTTGGTGGATCCGAAGGGTCTTAAGGTCCTGCATGGAAAAGGGGAGGAGGACTAAGGGAGTAGGAGTGAAAAGTAGAAAATCTGCGGGTGGACAAGGGAGGAAGGTGGATGGCAAACATTATAGGAAGCAGGGGAGAGAGAGAAGAGAGATTCAGAAGGGTAGGGATAGTGAGAGGGAGCAGGTACTGGGAAGGAAGAGAAGTTTATTGGAGGATGGGAAGGAGGGGAACCATAAGAAGGGCAAGATGGTAGAAGAGTTGCAAGCGGACCGGGAGGAAGCTTTTGAGAAGGTTGCAAACAAAACTAGCATACCGGTCGGGCTGCTGGAGCAGCCCCGCCGGGAGCAATGAAACTGATTGGTTGGAACTGCCGGGGGCTCGGGAGTGGACCGACAGTTCATAGCCTCCTCGAATTGGGGAGGGTGTAGGATCCCGACAGTGTGTTTCTGGCGGAGACTAAGATGACAACGAAACAACTGGAGAGATTCAGGTGGGTGCTTGGCCTTGTTCATATGACAGCAAGGAGCTCGGAGGGAAGGAGCAGGGGTGTGGCTTTGTTTTGGCAAAGGGGAATTGATGTAGCGCTGAGATCGTATGGTAGGAGACACATAGATGTGGATGTGAGGAAAGAGGATGGAAGGTTGTGGAGGATGACGGGTGTGTACAGTGAATCAGTCACGGAGCGGAAAGTAGAAACGTGGCGTACGCTAAGAATCCTGGGGAAACAGCACCAGGATGGGCGGCCATGGATATGTCTAGGAGACTTCAACAAAATTCTTTCGAATGATGAGAAGGTTGCTGAGGGAGTGCTGGATTAGGGGGTGTTCGGATAGCCGGACTATACCTTCAGCTGGACTCCTGGACTATGAAGATACAATATTGAAGACTTCATCCCGTGTCCGGAAGGGACTTTCCTTGGCGTGGAAGGCAAGCTTGGCGATACGGATATGCAGATCTCCTACCATTGTAACCGACTTTGTGTAACCCTAGCCCTCTCCGGTGTCTATATAAACCGGAGGGTTTTAGTCCGTAGGACAACATTAACAACAACAATCATACCATAAGCTAGCTTCTAGGGTTTAGCCTCTCCGATCTCGTGGTAGATCTACTCTTGTACTACCCATATCATCAATATTAATCAAGCATGACATAGGGTTTTGCCTCCATCAAGAGGGCCCGAACCTGGGTAAAACTTCGTGTCCCTTGCCTCCTGTTACCATCCGGCCTAGACGCATAGTTCGGGACCCCCTACCCGAGATCCGCTGGTTTTGACACCGACATTGGTGCTTTCATTGAGAGTTCCTCTGTGTCGTCACCGTTAGGCCTGATGGCTCCTACGATCATCAATAGTGATGCAGTCTAGGGTGAGACCTTCCTCCCCGTTCAGATCTTCGTCTTCGGCGGCTTCGCACTGCGGGCCAATTCACTTGGCCATTTGGAGCAGATCGAAAGCTATGCCCCTGGCCGCCAGGTCAGATTTGGAAGTTTAAACTACACGACTGACATCCGCGGGGACTTGATCTTCGACGGATTCGAGCCACTGCCGAGCGCGCCGCACTGTCACGACGAGCATGATCTAGCTTTGCCGCCGAACAGTGCCCTGGAGGCCACACCCGCATCGGCTTCGACCCTTAATTCAGAGCCAACTGCGCCGATCGAGGATGGGTGGTTGGACACCGCCTCGGGGGCTGCGCTCCCAATGGCGATCGAGCCGAACACCAGCCCCGCACTCTGCGAGACTCGTGACTCCAAGGAGCCGGACTCCTCTTCGGACTCCGAACCCTCCGCTCCCCTGCCGATCGAATCCGATTGGGCGCCGATCATGGAGTTTACTGCCGCGGACATCTTTCAGCACTCGCCTTTCGGCGATATTCTGAAGACACTAAAGTCTCTCTCTTTATCTGGAGAGCCCTAGCCGGACTACGGTCAGCAAGGTTGGGATACAGAGGATGAAGGAATTCAAAGCCCACCCACCACCCACTTTGTAGCCACTGTCGATGATTTAACCGACATGCTCGACTTCGACTCCGAAGACATCGACGGTATGGACGCCGATGTAGGAGACGATGAAGAACCAGCGCCTATAGGGCCCTGGAAAGCCACCTCGTCATATGACATATACATGGTGGACACCCCAAAAGAAGGAGATGGCGATGGAACAGCAGAGGATGACCCCTCCAAGAAACAGCCTAAGCGCCGGCGTCAGCGGCGCCGCTCAAAATCCCGCCAAAACAAATACGGCGATTCCAGCACGGGAGATAATAATACTCCGGAGAGTGCCGAAGAAAACCCCCTCCAGCAAGATTCAGCATAGGAGGATGGAGAAACCAGCCCTCATGAGAGAGCGGCAGACAGAGAGTTCGAGGACGATAATCATATGCCTCCCTTCGAAGATGAGGCAAGCCTCGACGACGACGAATTCGTCATGCCAGAGGATCCCGTCGAGCAAGAGCATTTTCAACGCAGGCTTATGGCCATGGCAAGAAGCCTTAAGAAAAAACAGCAACAACTTAGAGCTAATCAAGATTTGCTAGTCGATAGATGGACTGAAGTCCTTGCGGCCGAAGAGCATAAACTCGAACGCCCTCCAACAGCTACCCAAAGCGCAGGTTGCTACCCCGATTAAAGGAGGAAGCACTCGATACGGCCGACCGGCCACCTCGTGGCCGCGACAGAGAGGCCTCTCGGCCCTCCACTCAAGCCGCACCCCGTACCAAGGCACGAGAAAATGCACCAGACCTGCGAGATATGTTGGCAAGGCAAACAAGATCGATCTATGGATCACATGGGCGCCCCACGACTCAAGACAATGACCGTCACGCCGGACATAAATCCGGTAGGGCCGAACACAGTAGACAAAGCTCGTTGGAGCTACGTCATGATATGGCCCAGTATAGAGGTGCCGCACATCCACTATGCTTCATAGACGAAGTAATGGACCATCAAATCCCCGAGGGTTTCAAACCCGTAAACATCGAATCATATGATGGCTCAATAGATCCTGTGGTATGGATCGAGGATTATCTCCTTCATATCCACATGGCCCGCGGCGATAATCTCCACGCCATCAAATAGCTCCCACTCAAGCTTAAAGGACCAGCTCGACATTGGCTTAACAGCTTGCCAGCAGGATCAATCAGTTGTTGGGAGGACCTGGACGCCGCATTCCTCGACAATTTCTAGGGCACTTATGTGCGACCACCAGACGCCGATGACCTAAGCCACGTAATTCAGCAACCAGAGGAATCGGCCAGGCAATTCTGGACACGGTTCCTAACAAAGAAAAATCAAATAGTCGACTGTCCGGACGCAGAGGCCCTAGCAGCCTTCAAGCACAATATCCGTGACGAGTGGCTTGCTTGGCACCTAGGACAGGAAAAGCCGAAATCTATGGCAGCACTCACGACACTCATGACCCGCTTTGGCGCGGGAGAAGATAGCTGGCTTGCTCGTAGCAACAATATGACCGAGAACCCTGGTAATTCGGATACCAGGGCCGGTAGTGGCAGGTCGCGTCGCAACAAGCAGAAGCACCGCATTAACGGCGACAATGCTGAGGATACGACAGTTAATGCCGGATTCAGAGGCTCTAAATCCGGTCAGCGGAAAAAGCCATTCAAAAGGAATCCTAGGGGCCCGTCCAGTTTGGACCGAATACTCGACCGCTTGTGCCAGATATATGGCACCCCTGAAAAGACGGCCAATCACACCAACAGGGATTGTTGGGTGTTCAAGCAGGCAGGCAAGTTAAATGCCGAAAACAAAGACAAGGGGCTGCATAGCGATGATGATGAAGAGCCCCGGCCACCGAACAACAGTGGACAGAAGGACTTTCCCCCACAAGTGCGGACGGTGAACATGATATACGCAACCCACGTCCCCAAGAGGGAGCGGAAGCGCGCGTTAAGGGACGTATACGCGGTAGAGCCAGTCGCCCCAAAGTTCAACCCATGGTCCTCCTGCCCGATCCCCTTTGATCGAAAGGACCACCCCACTAGCATCCATCATGGCGGATTCGCCGCATTGGTTCTAGACCCAATTATTGACGGATTTCATCTCACTAGAGTCCTTATGGACGGCGGCAGCAGCCTAAACCTGCTTTACCAGGATACAGTGCGGAAAATGGGCATAGATCCCTCGAGGATTAAGCCCACCAAAACGACCTTTAAAGGCGTAATGCCAGGTGTAGAGGCCAACTGTACAGGTTCAGTCACACTTGAACTGGTCTTCGGATCTCCGGATAATTTCCGAAGCCAGGAGTTAATCTTCGACATAGTCCCATTCCGCAGTGGCTATCACACACTGCTCGGGCGAACCGCATTCGCCAAGTTCAACGCGGTACCGCACTACGCATACCTTAAGCTCAAGATGCCAGGCCCTCGAGGAGTAATTACGGTCAATGGAAACACCAAACGCTCCCTCCGAACGGAGGAGCACACGGCGGCCCTTGTAGCGGAAGTACAAAGCAGCCTCTCTAGGCAGTTCTCCAGTCCGGCCATTAAACGACCGGACACCGTCAAGCGCGCCCGGAGTAACCTACAACAAGACAGCCTGGCACGATCCGAGCAGGCGTAGCAATGCGGCCCCAACCCCAGCCCTCGCAAAAAGGCGACGCTAGTGCTTCGCGTACATAACTACGCTCTAGAAATACCATGGGTACAGGGGGAGTGGCACCATCACGACACGCCCAAAACACGGCTTAAACCGCACCAGGGGCTGCCGATTTTTTAATTTTCTCTCACTTTCAGGACTCCATTCTTCGGAAGGCCTGTTCGGCAGTTCAATTGCCGCACAAACGATGCAAGAACTAGGGAAGCAGACAAGCCACGCCGCATTACGGAACTCCCAGGTGGTCTCTATCACGAGCAGTATACCTGTTTCGCATACCATTCCGCAGCTTGCCCCTGGAACGAACATGTTAAATAGTCCAACCTTTTGCTTATCGCATTATTTATATCATTCTACTTTGATCGCAGCCCTCTTTAATAAACAATGCATAGCTTCTGTCTATTTTTGCATTACTCTTTTTCTATAAATATATGTTCCTTAACGACATGTTGCACCCGTACACGTTGGTACGGCCAAAATACGCCAGGGGCTTTAGTACCCCTCAATATGATGTGAGAAGTCCGAACACTTTAACAAGTGCGACACCCCGAACTTATAGCATTATATGCATCGGCTCCGAATCATGTCTTGGGTCAATAGTTGGGTTTGCCCGGCTCCTATGTTTTGGTGCCTTACGTTCCGCTATATCGGCTAAGGTAGCACTAGGAGAACCACTGCGATTGTGCCCCAGTTGAGCTGGGTCGAGCACCTCAGTGGAGAAAGCTAAAACTGACTATCATGAGGAAGCGAGAGCTGGTCGCTGTTCGAGAGGTTTTTTTGAGTCCTTAAAGACTTATGCCGCTTAGAGCGAGGAGTCGGCTCTGTCTGGCCAAGGCGTGGATAGCGCCCCGAACTCGGTCTTCTGAATACCAGGGGCTTCACCGAAATTTAAAATTATAGAATTCTATGGCTAAGTGAGAGTGTTCACGCATTATAGTCCGATTGCCTTGTTCGTTGGGCTGAGCGCCTCCCTCGAAGGAGCCAAACATGGGAAAAAGAGCGCTCAGGTTTATCCCCGAACACCCCAGCACTAGCGGCACGGGGGCAGAAGCCGATGACTCGCCATCTCTCAGAATTGATAAACAGCTGCACAGAAGGTAATATTTTAAATTCCAACAGCATTGCTTAGCGCATATGAACAAGTTTTCAGCGCACAGGACAAAACGAGCAAGTTTTACTCAAAAAATACATCCTTGGAACATTCATTCGCCACAAGGCAGGCACCCTTCAGAACATCCTTATAGTAATTCTCGGGCTTGTTATGCTCTTTCCCCGGCGGTGGCCTGTCCTTCACAAGCTTCCCAGCATCCAGCTTGCCCCAGTGCACCTTAGCACGGGCTAGGGCCCTACGGGCACCTTCAATGCAGACAGAGCGCTTGATGACTTCGAGCCACGGACAGGCCCCCACCAGCCGCCACACCATCCCGAAATAGCTCCCAGGCAGAGCCTCTCCAGGCCACAGCCGAACTATGAGGCCCTTCATGGCCTGTTTGGCCGCCTTGTGGAGCTCGACCAGTTGCTTCAGCTGGTCGCTCAGGGGCACGGGGTGTCCGGCCTCAGCATACTGAGACCAGAACACCTTCTCTGTCGAGCTGCCCTCCTCGGCTCGATAGAATGCGGCAGCATCAGACACACTCCGGGGAAGATCTGGGAACGCTCCTGGAGAGCTCCGGATTCGGGTAAGTAACAAGTAACTCACGTTTATGTGTTTGCTTTGCATAAAGAATGCCTTACCCGCCACTATCTTCTTCACCTCATCCAACTCCTGGAGGGTCTTCTGGGATTCGGCCTTGGCAGACTTGGCATTTTCAATAGCCGCCGCGAGCTCGGACGCTCGCGTCTTTGAGTCAAGCTCCAAACTCTCATGTTTTTCATGAGAACCTGGAGCTCTTGCTGCACCTTGCCAACCTGGGCCTCGTACTTCTCCCGCTCGGTGCACTCCGTGGCCGCCCTCTTCTCGGCTCGACCAGCGCTTGCTTAAGGGTCGCCACCTCAGACGTGGCCCCTACAATAGCCACGATAATCCTGTCATTTTTTGCAATTGCACCTTTTTATATATATTTAAACAAGGTATTTCTTACCTTCATTGTCCTCGAGCTGCTTCTTGGCACGCCCGAGCTCTTGCTCGGACCGCTCGAGGTTCTGCTTTAGCGTGTCCACTTCCGCAGTCAGTGCGGCGGACGCAAGCAGAGAAGCCTGCATACGCATATTGACTCCTTTTTGTTAGACTCCTGCGAATTTTATTTGATCCTCTATTCGGCTTTTCTTCCCAAACGCCAAACACAGCATCAGGGGCTACTGTCTATGCGGTAATATTATTTACACATTCTTTACTTACCTCAAAGCCTGTTAAAAGGCTAGTACAAGCTTCAGTCAGTCCTCTCTTGGCGGACTGAACCTTCTGGACCACCGCACTCATAATGGTGCGATGCTCCTCGTCGATGGAGGCGCCTTGGAGAGCCTCCAACAGATTGTCCGGCGCCTCCGGTTGGACGGGGGTCACCGGCACGGTGGGCTTGCTCCTCTTGGAAGGAGGTCCCCCGCCGGACTCTGGAACCTTTGAAGGTTCCAGAGCGGTGTCCGGCCTAGAGCCGGACTTGGAGCCCTGGGGGGTTTTATCCCCTTTACTCCTGGAGTCCGGGAGGTCGCCTTGCGGCGCCTCCAGGACCACCTCCTCCCGGCTTGGAACCTGTTGAGACAACACTTCGGCGTCGTCCGTAGGGCGGGGGGAGGAAGCTGTCGGAAGCGAATTCACATCTGATGAGTCCACTAAACCGCTCGACGATGCGTCGAGCCGGTCTTTGGGTGGGCTGCATAATCATATTCGACATAAGGGAAAGCTGTGCAATAAAGGAATACTATGAATTACTCTGGTATCCGGATACTTATGATTTTGCCAGGGGCTTGGCCCTGAGCGGCCACTCTTCTCCGTCGTCGTCGGCGTCGGTGGAGTAGTCCGGGGGAAGGGTTCTCCCCTTCTTGGACCCTCCGGCCTCCCCAGAGAGGGCGGCCTTCCTTTTCTTCTCTCCTCCCGTTGGACGGGGAGAGGTCTCTTCTTCCTCCTCCTCGTCTTCATGGGAGGAATGCGTCTGGGAGCCGTCGGGTGATGAACCCGACACCTCCTGGCGTCGGGCACTCTTTCGAGTCCCTGTGGCCTTCTTTGTGGCCTTCTTCTCCGGCACCACATAGGGTGCCGGAACCAGCAGCTTCGCCAAGCAGGCATCGACTGGATCTTCGGGCAAAGGAGCCGGACAGTCGATCTGTCCGGACCTCGCCTTCCAACTCTGTCAAAGGAAAGGGAGCTTAGATCCCATATTGAGTTAAACTATGGAAAACTAATACCCTGTAAAAGGTACAAACAACTTACCGTGCTAGCGTGACGCTGCGCGCTGAATCCGCGATCCTCGGTGGCGGATGCGGGAGCCTCGGCGCCCTTGAAAAGCACCTTCCAGGCATCTTCGTACATAGTGTCGAAGAGCCTGCTCAGAGTTCGGTGCTGCGCCGGGTTGAACTCCCACAGATTGAAGGCCCGTTGTTGACACGGGAGGATCAGGCGGATGAGCATAACCTGGACTACGTTGACAAGCTTGAGCTGCTTGTCCACCAGGGTTTGGATGCATGTTTGCAGTCCAGTCACCTCTCCTTTGTTGCCCCACGACAGGCCCGTCTCTTTCCAGGACGTGAGCCGCGTTGGGGGTCCGGACCGGAACTCGGGGGTTGCGACCCACTCAGGGTCGCACGGCTCGGTGATGTAAAACCACCCCGATTGCCACCCCTTCAGGGTCTCCACAAAGGAGCCCTCGAGCCATAAGAGGTTTGGCATCTTGCCCACCATGGCACCTCCGCACTACGCCTGGTTTCCGCGCACCACCTTCGGCTTGACGTTGAAAGTCTTGAGCCATAGGCCGAAATGGGGGCGAATGTAGAGGAAAGCCTCGCACACGACGATAAACGCCGAGATGTTGAGGATGAAGTTCGGGGCCAGATCATGGAAATCCAGGTCGTAGTAGAACATGAGTCCCCGGACGAATGGATGGATCGGGAAGCCTAGTCCGCAGAGGAAGTGGGGAAGGAACACGACCCTCTCATGGGTCCTTGGGGTGGGGAGGTGCTGCCCCTTTTCGGGAAGCCGGTACGCGATGTCGTTAGAAAAGTATCCGGCCTTCCTCAGTTTTTTGATGTGTTCCTCCGTGACGGAGGAGACCATCCACTTGCCTCCCACTCCGGACATGGCTGGAGAAGGTTGAGGTGGGGAGTGCGGACTTGGGTGCTAGAGCTCGAGTGTGCGAGAATGGATAAGCAAGGGAGGAAGAAGGCGTAGGTGAAAAGGTGGATCCTTATCCCCTTATATGGGTGGACGCAACTACGTGTCCCCACCAGCCTGGTAAAACTCGCTTATCTCCAAGCGCCGTAATCAATGGCGCGGTTGGGTTACCCACGCCCGTATTGATGAGAATCCCGGAATAAGGGGACACGATCTCTGCTTTAACAAGACGTGCCAAGGAAACCGCCTCGCATGACGCGCTGAGATGGGATAATGAAACGACTCGGATAAAGGCTTGGCCGTGGTGTGTCACACTACGGAATACGTCAGCAGATTAGATTTGTGTAAATATTATTCTCTCTATGGCCATATGTGGAAACTTATTTTGCAGAGCTGGACACTATCTTTGTGTTCAAAATCTTCTATGAAGTACTTGGAGGAGGAACCCGCCTTGCAATGCCGAAGACAATATTCGCGCCGGACTCGTCGTCGCTAAAGCCTGGTTCAGGGGCTACTGAGGGAGTCCTGGATTAGGGGGTGTTCGGATAGCCGGACTATACCTTCAGCCGGACTCCTAGACTATGAAGATACAAGATTGAAGACTTCGTCCCGTGTCCGGAAGGGACTTTCCTTGGCGTGGAAGGCAAGCTTGGCGATACGGATATGCAGATCTCCTACCATTGTAACCGACTTTGTGTAACCCTAACCCTCTCCGGTGTCTATATAAACCGGAGGGTTTTAGTCCGTAGGACAACATTAACAACAACAATCATACCATAGGCTAGCTTCTAGGGTTTAGCCTCTCCGATCTCGTGGTAGATCTACTCTTGTACTACCCATATCATCAATATTAATCAAGCAGGACGTAGGGTTTTACCTCCATCGAGAGGGCCCGAACCTGGGTAAAACTTCATGTCCCTTGCCTCCTATTACCATCCGGCCTAGACGCACAGTTCGGGACCCCCTACCCGAGATCCGCCAGTTTTGACACTGACTGTTGCACTACAAAAAAAGACATTTTCTTGATGATACGTGTTTGTCACAGTAGGTCACGTTTTCTGTCATGCATGTACATCCATGACAAATTTATACCAGAATCAGGATAGTCATACCTGTGCTGTCATAGAAGTGTTCCATGACATTACCAAAATTATCATCACGGAAGTGCCACTTCCATGATGATAAATCACGCGTCATAGAAGTGCTTTCTTCAAGGGTGACCGACATGTGGCATCCACCATAATGGGACGTCGTTAAGCTATCGGGTCCGGTTTTGGATCCGATAACCCGTTAACAGCCCGGACCAATGGGAATTTTCCATGTGTAAAATTCTCATTGGCCGGAGGAAACACATGTCGGCTCAATGTTCGGACAGATGTCATCCACTCATTGGACAGGAGGCGCCTATGATATGCCGAGACGTGGCACGACCCAATAGAGGCCCATTCCGGTGAAAAGGCCGGCCCGTTTGACTTGGTCAAAAGGTAATGGGCCGGCCCACAGAAAGCGTGTTAACGGGCTATTTGTATATAGCCCATTAACGGCTTGCTTACTACCGGCCTATTATGGCCTTTCAGAATTAAGCCCAGTAGCTTCATCTGGGCGGTCCAATATGTTTCCAGGCCGTTGTAACTTCTGGCCCATGTATGGCCCATGATGTCTTTCGTCCCATATGAGTCCCTTTGTAACTCTCGGCCCATTGAAGGCCCGAGATGCAACTGGCCCATAATGAATAGTGTATCACTTTATACCCATTAACGACCTATTATTCTGTCGGCCGTTTCGAGCCCATGTTAACTTTCGGCCTTCTAAGGGCCCATTTATTCTTGAGCTCATTTCTAGAATTCGTTAGAGACAGTCCGTTACTACCCTGTTCCATTTCTGGGCCAAATACAGCCCGTGGTTACATTCGGCCTGTTTGTGGCCCATTAACCTGTTGGGCTGTTTTCATAGCATTATCAAATACGGCATATTAACGGCCCGTTATGGTCCACGAATAGTACTACCCATGTTTCATGAAATGATTATACGCCCCGTAGAAGGCCCA
Organism: Triticum aestivum; assembly: GCF_018294505.1. NCBI lineage: Eukaryota > Viridiplantae > Streptophyta > Magnoliopsida > Poales > Poaceae > Triticum > Triticum aestivum. The sequence goes on from NC_057806.1 coordinate 434,464,970, forward strand.
TGGATCCTACGGCCCGTAGAAGACCAATGGATCCTACGGCCCATAGAAGGCCCATGGATCATACGGCCCATAGAAAGTCCATGGATCCTATGGCCCGTAAAAGGCCCATGGATCCTATGGCCCGTAGAAGGCCCACGGATCCTACGTCCCGCAAGAGGCCCATGGTTACAATAGTTCGTGTGTTGCCATGATTATTGTGGCCTAGTTACCAAAACTAGGTTATTGTGGCCACTAAAAAACGCGGAAAAAGAACTGCAGTGACTACAAGCAAACAACTAAACAAGACAATAAGGAAATAAATAAGCAAGCAACTAACACTAGCCTATTATAGCTATTACACATATTACATCCACTGGGCATCAAAGTTTGCCACCAGTGCAAATATATGGAACAAAGCAGCATATTACATACACTGGCCGTCAAAATTGGCCACCAGTACAAATAAACGCAGCAGCAAAACAAGTCCATAACTGAAACAACTTCAAAAGAGCTCAAGAAACGTTATCCTGGGTATCCACCATGCTGGCAATAAGCTTAGAAAGCTTAGCAAGCTTATTAGCGTTGTCTTGTTTGGCGCTAAAATCCTCCAACGCTTGTTGTTGCACCAGAAAGTATGTATCTGAATGCTCCAGGGACTTTCGTAGTCCTTCCGCTTCTTGTCACAGCACAGCTGATCGATGTCTTTCAGCTTGTAGTAGAGACTCAAGAAACCGAACTGATTCAGATAATGAGTTTGAATAGCTTGTGCAAGCGGTAGTGGCCAGTAACTCAAACAGTAAACCAAGACAGGACTTTGGGTTTGCCTCATTGTCTTCAAGATAGTTTCCCTTAGCTGTTTTATCAGCTTTGTTGGAGACCAACAAGGATGTCTCATGATCCTGAACCTTATCTGTATTACTTCCTTTACCATTGCTTAATAAGGAACTCTTCCCCAATATTCTCTCAGCATTTTAAAAGAAGAAACAAGAAGACACATAACAGGTTTAGCATGTACTAGTATATGAAACTCATTTCGGTGAACCAGTTCATTAGTAAGGTGGACAAAATTAAACTACCAAGTCTTCTATTGCCAAGTAGTACATTATAAAGGCATCAAAAAAACATATATCTATGTCCTATGGTCACTGCATTGTCTTGCCAAATCAAAATAGAGACACGGTTCAAATCATATTAGTTCAAGAGAAAGCAGCACTGAAAGAATACAAAGCGTGGGAAACTAAATGACACAACAATATTCTAGATGGGTACCACGGGTCTTCATGTAGAACAACACTATTGGCCCTGTTATGATGCTAGTAATGTGCATGATATGAGAAGTCAACTGTATACACAATTGAAATTGAAATCAACAGAGCTATTTATAAGAGCAAACCTATTAAAGAAACATGCATAAACATACCTATTGTGCCATTGGAGTTTCATTGAATAGTTCAATTTAAAAATAAGGTTGTATGAGTAAATACAGTGATATACAAGAGCAAAGCAGTATGCACGATAGCAATGGAATATTAAATGAGAGCAGTTGTTCTTCAGGTTTAAGCACTTGTTCTACATGAACAGAGTACAGTAAGACGCAAGCATATAGTACTTAAAATAAAATGAGCTCATAGACCTTACCACATTCTTGGTTCGGGACCAGTAAAGAACAAGGCGTTCCCAGTCATCGTCCAGTAAATGTGTCTCAGGAGAACGTAAGGGAATTTGATGAGTTTCTTTGCCAGTGAAGTACGTTTTCTTCAGGTAATTCCGATACTTCCACCAAGCATTCTTGAAGATAGCAGAGGTATTAGCACAGGTTACCTCATCCTGAGTTTCCAAATCGGTCCTTCTCTATAGAGAAAAATGGAAAATTTTGCTGTATTATAACCATCATGGAGGTAGAATGTATGGGACAAAGCAAAGTAATTGCCATGAATAACATTACTTACACCTAACTCCTGGACAAACACCTGCAACTGGCATTTTCCTTCATTTTCAGTATAATATTTCCATAATGGGAAGATACGCACATAGGATTTAACAACATCAAATGCAATAGTTGCTAAACTATGAATGGCTGGTTGTGCTTCCTCCACAGGAATAGGTGTACTAACTTGTGGAGTTGGGGTTCGCCGTGGTAGTACTGGCGCTTTGGGCACTGGAGCTCCCTTACTAACTGCTCTTGTTTGGGTGCTCTGTGGTGGAGATGGTGATGTGTCAACAGGAATTGGGTTACTATCTGCTGGGGTTGGGGTTAGATTGGGTGAAGCTGGTTCTCTGTCCATCGCAGTAGGGGTAAAATCTGTGAGAGTCTGGGTTAGATGTGGTAGGGCTAGTTCTCGTGCATGTACAACCGGGGTGCTATCTCCACCAAGAGGTAGCACTATTTTATTTGAAGACCGTGTTTTTACTCCACTAGATACTGCCGTTACCCGCTCCAATTCAAATGGCTGATAAACAGGAAACATAATTGAATGTACAGACATTGTATGAGAGACAGATGCAATAGATATTATGGAAAAAAGAGGGCATTAAATAATTGACATGTATATGGTTTAACTAAAATGGATAGCATGACATAATTTCACATATATGATGTCTATCTAAACTGGATAGCATAGCATAACATAATTCAAATATATGATGACTAACTAAACAGGATCGCATGACATAATTCACATACATGTTATCTAAGTAACCAGGATCACATGATTTAATTCGCATATGTGATTTATGTGCTAAGTGGAGGGCATTCACATATATGATGTCTGAACTAAGAACATGGTGTTGAATATTGTGTATAGGATGTCTAAACTATGCAATGCAAGACACCATATGCATGATATGAGGAGTAGAACCGTGCCAAGTTAGAGCATACACCTCAGTGGGGGAATAGGACTGGTCATCTGTCTCTGAATCCATCTCTGAGGAGCTATCGGGACCCAGCAAGAGATCTGCTTCGACAGGTAGCATTGTCTGCTCTGAAGGCCTTGTTTTCACTCCAGATTTTTCCATCACCCACTTGGCTGATTCACAGGAAGAGTAGTTTAACATACAAACATTGTAGACAAATGGAAATTTAATGAAGAAAGGATGGGCTATATATCATTCAAATATACGATGCCTGGTTAAACAGGATGGAATTGCACATATCACATATATTATGGCTGGCTAAAAGACATGAGACTGCATAATTCCCATATATGATATTGAAACTAAACAGGTGGCATTACAGAACATGTCTAAACTAAGCAAATGACATATATGATGTCGAAAGTAGACACTGCAAGGCAACATATGCATGATATGACTAAAATCATCATGCCAAGTTAGAGCAAACACCTTGGGGGGTAAATAGGAGTGGTCAGCTGCGTCTGAATCCGGGGGAGGGTTTGCCAATGAACCCACCATGGAGCGATGTCTGCATGACATTGTATTGCCATGCAAAACTCTTCTCTTTTTCTCTACATGTTCAGCATGACTATGTACAATATCTGACATGCATACAAAAGATATAGTGAGATTATGTAAGGAGAGCATGCAGAAATCTAGAGTAATGGTAACAACCAGTGGATGGATCCAAAAATAATGATAGCAGGCTGATGATTGCTTTAATTTAATAAATAAATAGATGATGATTGCTTTACTATTTGTTTCCCACCCAAGATGAACAACATAGGCATACCCTAGGTGAACTAGATATTAGACAGAGATACTATTCATTGCTGCCTCGATATGTGCCCCACAACTAATTTAGAACTCAAGTTTGAACATCAATTTGGACCTGACTTGGAGTCTAAGAGGTGAACAGGACAATAAAGTAGCAGGTAATATTAAGCAATGCATAACATAAGCAGAAACAAAAGAGTGCGACCTCTCTTGTGGACCAGTGTACTCCTCAGGTTTATCTGCTGAGTCGATGATGGTGATGTCGTTGCGCTGGGTGTCGGCAGCAAGGAAGGAGATATGAGGCGGCGAAAGACGGCCAGGAGTCATGATGTCTAGTTTGGTGGATGCTTCTGTCGATGGAGCAGCTTAGGTGAGGTGGACATAGTCGCGGCACGAGCAGGACAAACCACACAAAGTTTTCTTCGACACCTACCTGCAACTGAAGTAATTCTATAAGGGCTCATTTGGCTTGCATGATTCTAAAAACGCAGGGATAGGAGGAAAAACACCGGAATAGGATAGGAATGCACATGGGAAATAGAGCATTTGTGAACACAAGTTTTCTGTCAACTTGGGTGTTTGGTTCACAGGAAAAGGAGGAGCAGAGGAATGCAAAGAAACATGGCAAAAATAAAGTGAAACCATATGAAAGCATGTACAGTTAGAATGTTATTTTGCCACTAATGCACTTGGTCTTGTTTTCATGCATAGGATTTTGAAAAGTAGGTCCAGGTGGATGTTTTGCTCCATTCCTTTCAACAAAATGCATGAGTAATTGAATAGTAGAGTGCCATAGGAAAATTTCGTATTGCTATGTTTTTTCCATTGAACCACAATAGCCCTAATGGATTGACATGGATGTAGAGTAATAAGTGATGCGACAAGTGTACAACCTCTTTGCCGTAGCCATGTCGACCTCAGCATCATTGGATTGGTCACTGAAGAAGTTAAGGCAGAGGTGGCTGTCGGAGGTGTGGAGAAAGATCTGAGGAATCTGTAGACGGCGTCCCGGGCACTGCTCTATTATGATGGATCATTCCGTCCTTGGAGCAGCTCCGGTGAGCCGTAAGACGTCAAGGCTGAAGTAGCACAAGAGAGACATTGTTAATATCAAGTGGGATTCTAATAGCATCTCCAATAGATGATGTAAAATGCATTACCAAAAAGTGATAGATGTAAAATTTACATCACCAAAAACCACCTAACTACAACAGATGAGGTAAAAACCGTTGACTCTGAACTTTACTGTCGAAACTGAAATTTACTATGGAATCTGAATGTTACTGTCGAAACTGAACGCAATGGTAGCAGAGAGGCACTTCACATGGGATAGTTTAGGGAGGGCCTGCAGTTCATCTTCAACCTGCACCCCCCCTGAGCCGCTAGCCACCACTGGCCGAACCCCACGCCGCCTTGCCGCCCCGAAACAACTCCCCACCGTCGGTCCGCCGCTGCCTCGGCCAGCCCTCTAGCCCCCTGCACCAAGCTTTTTCTCCGGCGATCCCCACGCCACCGCCCCACCACTGCGCCCCCACCGCCGGCGTGCAGCACCCCACCCAGAACCCTAAGATAGATAGTGTGGTACCTCTCCGGCGAGCCCCCCTCCCCACTATGGGTGGTTCTTCCTTAACTCCAGCGAGACCTACCACTCCCTGAAAATCGACTGACCCAAAAGTCGATTCAGTCGACTGAAGTGTAGCTAAATTAGAGCAGAACAGCAGCACGAGCGAGGGGGAGAGCAGCAGCGCGAGCAAGCGAGCGAGAACCCGGGCAGTAGCAGCAGTAGCGCGAGCGAGTGAGTGACAGCCGGAGCAGCAGCAGCAGTGCGAGCGACCGAGTAACAGCCGAAGCAGCAGCAGTAGCGCGAGCGACCGAGCGGCAGCCGGAGTAGCAGCAACACATCCGGCTGGTATAGATGCCGCCACCAAAGGGGCCTCACACTGGGGAGAGCTGCCATGGAGATGTCGCCTGTGGCGCTAGCTTTGAGGTAGCCACTCCATGGGGGTGCGGGATGGAGCACCGTCAGTGCCTGGAGGTCAAGTTAAGGAGAATGTGTGATGCAATGAGTGTACAACCTCTTTGGTGGCGCCGAGTAGGCCTCGACTTCATCCGAGGAGTCGGTGAGGATGCTGCGGTTCCGGTGGAGCAGGTTAAGGCGGCGCTGTGGGGATGGAACAACCGCGATAGATGAGGCGATCATCGAAGCAGCTCCTTGGAGGTGGAGGATGGGGCGGCTGAACCGGCGGGACGATGATATGGACGACGGATCCTCATCAGGGGAGGTAGATGAGGGACGTCGAGCTGTTGCGGTGGACGACGTCGTCGAGGAAGAGGCTCCGGCTGGGCAAAGCTGAGGTGGCGGACGGAGGAGGGTGGGATTTCGCGGCTAGAGCAGAGAGGTTATGGCGGCTTGGGATTTCGAATGGCGAAAAGGAGGCGATGGGAGGGGGGAACCATGACTTAGGGACACGCTTGTCCAAAATGTAGGTTGTGTTACAAAAGTACCCCCACCGATTTGAACTAGCGGCCCTTTCTGCTCAGGGTTAGAAGGGGGATTTCGCGTGTCAGGATTTGGCAGCTGGAGGGAGTTTTCGCGTGCGTTGTAATTTCAGGATCGCAAGGCGCGATTTGTGAAGGCGCCAATTTAGAGAGCACGATATCAGAATTTTCGGGATATAACAAGGCGCGGGTTGAATTTTAGGGCCAAGCCTAACGTGTAATATTGTACTTGTATGTACCAAATCAATTCACACTTTCCTCAATGAAAAAAACGAAAAAAATAAAACTATTCACACCAGACAAGGAGAGAGTCGTGTCCCGTTTTACCATACAAATGCTATTCAAAGCTACACAAAGAGAGAGTATGAATCCATGTTATGTCCAATTAAATTTTTTCGCTGGCTGTATAATGCATGTAACCTACTCATACCAACATTTTAGTGCATTCCAAATGTTTATACTACCGCTGCAATTCGAACTGAATTTGAATTCGTTTCTCTATTTCAATAAGAATCTACAATCATGATTGTTGCCAACTTCAACCATCATTCGTGTATTACCTTAACAACACACCACATGATTACTATAGAGATAGATATGAACTATGTGTACTATATGAACTCGAATTCAATCTTTTGAATACACTTGATGTTGATTCCAAATAATAGTACATTTGATGTACTAACTATATATTCATAATATAAACCATGTTCCATGCGCACACCGTGTTTATCACACAAAGTATAGTGCCCCGCCCCTACATTATGACAAGTATTTAGACCTGAGCTGCAAAAGCCACACATTAGCCCAAAATATAATCAATGTTCTATATATTATATGTAGTACTAGGAAAATGCCCATGCGTTCCACGGAACATCAACATGATCAAGGGGAGGCGTTATTTGCAAATATGGAGAGGGGTGTGGGTATCTTTTTTCAAAATTGCCATAGTTTCCTTCCTATCCGTCAGATATAAATCGGACGGCCTGTATTGCAGGATGGCACGCACACCATCATTGACAACTCTGTTTTTATAAGAGTGGAGATAAAATATATTATATGTAGTATAACATGTTCATAACCACACCATGTGTATCACCGTTATATATATTCATGCATGCGTCGGTCTAAATCACTATGATAAATTCTTCAAATATCTGAATTCGCTTTTTATAATGAATTATGATCTCTATTCTTCTTTTACACCCACACAATCCTCTTATCTTTATAGCTAGTGCTAACTTCTCTCGTGCATGCACACGGCCGCATCCCTCTCGCCCTCCCTCAGCATTCTCTAGCTCCATCGTGCAAATTCGTCTTTTCACTTTAGGTTGTTCACCCACGGTGTGTGTAGGCCCCCCAGCTCTTTCTTTATGGCACACATCGATCGATATGCCTCTCTAGCTAGGTGTGCCTACCACAAACACAAGCTTCCCCTCTTCTCTTCTCACCATCCATGCCCCACTCCCACCACTCTTTTCATCGATCTCGTACTCGCATAGTCCTTCCCCCTTGATATAGTATGCCTCTCGCACCACCTCCTAGATGCATCCTGCTACCTCTTGAGCATGCATTGGCTTTCCCTTGAAGAAGAAAGGGTGATGCAGCAAAGTAGCGTAAATGTTTCCCTCAGTTTTTGAGAACCAAGGTATCAATCCAGTAGGAGGTAACACGCAAGTCCCTAGTACCTGCACAAACAAACAAGAACCTCGCAACCAACGCGATAAAGGGGTTGTCAATCCCTTCACGGTCACTTACGAAAGTGAGATCTGATAGAGATAATAAGATAAATATTTTCGGTAATTTTATTGTATAGATTGGAAAATAAAGATTGCAAAATAAACAATGATATAAATAGCAAGTAGATAGGAAAATAATATGATGGAAAATAGACCCGGGGGCCATAGGTTTCACTAGTGGCTTCTCTCAAGATAGAAAATTCTACGATGGGTGAACAAATTACTGTCGAGCAATTGATAGAAAAGCGCATAGTTATGAGAATATCTAGGCATGATCATGTATATAGGCATCACGTCCGCGACAAGTAGACCGAAACGATTCTGCATCTACTACTATTACTCCAGACATCAACCGATATCCAGCATGCATATAGAGTATAAAGTTCATAAGAACAGAGTAACGCATTAGGCAAGATGACATGATGTAGAGGGATAAACTCAAGCAATATGATATAAACCCCTTCTTTTTATCCTCGATGGCAACAATACAATACGTGCCTTGCTGCCCCTGCTGTCACTAGGAAAGGACACCGCAAGATTGAACCCAAAGCTAAGCACTCCTCCCATTGCAAGAAAGATCAATCTAGTAGGCCAAACCAAACTGATAATTCGAAGAGACTTGCAAAGATATTAAATCATGCATAAAAGAATTCAGAGAAGAATCAAATATTGTTCATAGATAATCTTGATCATAAACCCACAATTCATCGGATCTCGACAAACACACCGCATTGGTTTTCCCCGAAGAGGAAGGGATGATGCAGCAGAGTAGCGTAAGTATTTCCCTCAGTTTTTGAGAACCATGGTATCAATCCAGTAGGAGGCCACGCTCAAGTCCCTCGTACCTGCACAACACGATAGCTACTCGCAACCAATGCGATTAGGGGTTGTCAAGCCCTTCACGATCACTTACGAGAGTGAGATCTGATAGATAGAATATTTTTGGTATTTTTGATATAAAGATGCAAATTAAAAAGTAAAGGCAAAGTAAATAGCAAAACAACATAAAAGTGATGGAGATTGATATGATGAGAATAGACCCGGGGGCCATAGGTTTCACTAGTGGCTTCTCTCAAGAGCATAAGTATTCTACGGTGGGTGAACAAATTACTGTTGAGCAGTTGATAGAATTGTTCATAATTATGAGAATATCTAGGCATGATCATGTATATAGGCATCACGTCCGTGACAAGTAGATCGAAACGATTCTGCATCTACTACTATTACTCCACTCATCGACCGCTGTCCAACATGCATCTAGAGTATTAAGTTAAAAACAGTGTAACGCCTTAAGCAAGATGACATGATGTAGAGAGATAAATTCATGCAATATGAAATAAACCACATCTTGTTATCCTCGATGGCAATGATACAATACGTGCCTTGCTGCCCCTTTTGTCACTGGGTAAGGACACCGCAAGATCAAACCCAAAGCTAAGCACTTCTCCCATGGCAAGAACTACCAATCTAGTTGGCCAAACCAAACGGATAATTCGAAGAGACTTGCAAAGATAACCAATCATACATAAAAGAATTCAGAGAAGTTTAAATATTATTCATAGATAGACTTGATCATAAACCCACAATTCATCGGTCTCAACAAACACACCGCAAAAAGAAGATTACATCGAATAGATCTCCACAAGAGAGCGGGAGAACATTGTATTGAGATCCAAAAAGAGAGAAGAAGCCATCTAGCTAATAACTATGGACCCGTAGGTCTGAGGTGAACTACTCACACTTCATTGGAGGGGCTATGGTGATGATGTAGAAGCCCTCCGTGATGAATACCCCCTCCGGTGGAGCTCCGGAACAGGCCCCAAGATGGGATATCATGGACACAGAAAGTTGCGGCAGTGGAATTAGGGTTTTGGCTCCGTATCTGATCGTTTGGGGGTACGTAGGTATATATGGAGGAAGGAGTACGTCTCCTGGATCATGTTCGGTGAGAAAATCACATTCCCGAAGGTTTCATTCCGTTTGGACTCTGTTTGATATTCCTTTTCTTCTAAACCCTAAAATAGGCAAAAAAACAGCAATTCTGGGCTAGGCCTCCAGTTAATAGGTTAGTCCCAAAAATAATATAAAAGTGGATAATAAAGCCCAATAATGTCCAAAACAGTAGATTATATAGCATGAGGCAATCAAAAATTATAGATATGTTGGAGACGTATCAAGCATCCCCAAGCTTAATTCCTGCTCGTCCTCGAGTAGGTAAATGATAAAAACAGATTTTTTGATGCGGAGTGGTACTTGGCATAATTTTAATGTAATTCTTCTTAATTGTAGTATGAATATTCAGATCCGAAAGATTCAAGATAAAAGTTCATATTGACATAAAAATAATAATACTTCAAGCATACTAACTAAGCAATTATGTCCTCTCAAAATAACATGCCCAAAGAAAGTTCATCCCTACAAAATCATATAGTTTAGTCATGCTCCATTTTCGTCACACGAGAATGCTCTCATCATGCACAACCCTGATGACAAGCCAAGAAATTGTTTCATACTTTAGTAATCTCAAATCTATAAACTTTCACGCAATATATGAGTGCGAGCAATGGATATAGCACTATGGGTGGAATAGAATATGATGGGGGTTATGTGGAGAAGACAAAAAGGAGAAAGTCTCACATCAACGAGGCTAATCAATGGGCTATGGAGATGCCCATCGATTGATGTTAATGCAAGGAGTAGGGATTGTCATGCAACGGATGCACTAGAGCTATAAATGTATGAAAGCTCAACAAAAGAAACTAAGTGGGTGTGCATCCAACTTTCTTGCTCACGAAGACCTAGGGCACTTGAGGAGGCCCATTGTTGGAATATACAAGCCAAGTTCTATAATGAAAATTTCCCACTACTATATGAAAGTGACAAAACAAAAGACTCTCTATCATGAAGATTATGGTGCTACTTTGAAGCACAAGTGTGGCAAAGAATAGTAGCATTGTCCCTTTTTTTATTTGGCCTTTTTTTGGCCTTTCTCCTTTTTTAGGACAATGCTCTACGGATGATGGTCATCACACTTCTATTTACTTACAACCTAAGAATTACAACTCGATACTTAGAACAAGATATGACTCTATATGAATGCCTCCAGCGGTGTACCGAGATATGCAATGAACCAAGAGTGACATGTATGAAAGTATTATGAACGGTGGCTTTGCCACAAATACTATGTCAACTACATGATCATGCTAAGCAATATGACAATGATGAATGTGTCATGATAAACGGAATGGTGGAAAGTTGCATGGCAATATATCTCAGAATGGCTATGGAAATGCCATAGTAGCTAGGTATGGTGGCTGTTTTGAGGAAGATATAAGGAGGTTTATGTGTGAAAGAGTGTATCATATCACGGGGTTTGGATGCACCGGCGAAGTTTGCACCAACTCTCAATGTGAGAAAGGTCAATCCACGGTACCGAAGAGGCTAGCAATGATGGAAGGGTGAGAGTGCGTATAATCCATGGACTCAACATTAGTCATAAAGAACTCACATACTTATTGCAAAAATCTACAAGTCATCAAAAACCAATCACCACGCGCATGCTCCTAGGGGGATAGATTGGTAGGAAAAGACCATCGCTCGTCCCCGACCACCACTCATAAGTAAGACAATCAAATAACACCTCATGTTTCAAATTTGTTACATAACGTTTACCATACGTGCATGCTACGGGACTTGCAAACTTCAACACAAGCATTTCTCAATTTCACAACTACTCAACTAGCACGACTTTGTTATTATTACCTCCATATCTCAAAACAATCATCAAGCATCAAACTTCTCTTAGTATTCAAAACACTCATAAGAATTTTTTTACTAATCTTGAATACCTAGCATATTATGATTATTTAAGAAAATTACCATGCTATTTAAGACTCTCAAAATAATCTAAGTGAAGCATGAGAGATCAATAGTTTCTATAAAACAAATCCACCACCATGCTCTAAAAGATATAAGTGAAGTACTAGAGCAAAACAATATAACTCAAAAAGGTATAAGTGAAGCACATAGAGTATTCTAACAAATTCCAAATCATGTATGGCTCTCCCAAAAAGGTGTGTACAGCAAGGATGATTGTGGTAAACTAAAAGGAAAAGTCTCAAATCATACAAGATGCTCCAAGCAAAACACATATCATGTGGTGAATAAAAATATAGCTCCAAGTAAAGTTACCGATAGAAGTAGACGAAAAGAGGGGATGCCTTCCGGGGCATCCCCAAGCTTTGGCTTTTAGGTGTCCTTAGATTATCTTGGGGGTGCCATGGGCATCCCCAAGCTTAGGCTCTTGCCACTCCTTGTTCCATCATCCATCAAATCTTTACCCAAAACTTGAAAACTTCACAACACAAAACTCAAAGTAGAAAATCTCGTGAGCTCCGTTAGCGAAAGAAAACAAAAGACCACTTCAAGGTACTGTAATGAACTCATGATTTATTTATATTGGTGTTAAACCTAATGTATTCCAACTTCTCTATGGTTTATAAACTATTTTACTAGCCATAGATTCATCAAAATAAGCAAACAACACACGAAAAACAGAATCTGTCAAAAACAGAACAGTCTGTAGTAATCTGTAACTAGCACAAGATCTGGAACCCCAAAAATTCTAAAATAAATTGATGGACGTGAGGAATTTATCTATTAATAATCTGCAAAAATAATTAACTAAATATCACTTTCCAAATAAAAATGGCAGCAGTTCTCGTGAGCGCTAAAGTTTCTGTTTTTTACAGCAAGATATCAAGACTTTCCCCAAGTCTCCCCAACGGTTCTACTTGGCACAATCACTAATTAAACACAAAAAACACAACCTAAACAGAGGATAGATAAATTATTTATTACTAAACAGGAGCAAAAATCAAGGAATAAAAATAAAATTCGGTTGCCTCCCAACAAGCACTATCATTTAACGCCCCTAGCTAGGCATAAAAAGTAAGGATAGATCTAGGTATTGCCATAATAGTAAGATAGATCATTAAAATCATCTCATACTCTCTACGTTCGGCAGCATGTTTTCTTTGAGGCAAGCAAAAGTAATCAAAAGGGCTAAATTTAATGGGGCAAAAGTCCCCAAGATCAACCTTGGGAGGTATAGGTTCCTCCTTTGGTCCTTAGTATTGCACAACCAATTCATCATTATAAGCATTCTTTTGACAGAACTTTGTGAGCCTATATTCAAGAGAATATCCTAGTTCATTATTTCGAATGGACAAATCATCATTAAGCTCGGAAATTCTATCAACTAAAACATTGGTAGGAACCCTTTTTCTAAGATTTTCATTGAAAGCAACATAGTCTAGAGATTGAAAACGCATTATTTCTTCTTGATCAAAAAGGATAGCCTCAATGGGAGGACGGCAAGCGTCCACCCTATAATATGCAAAAATTTCTTTGGCCTCTTTTATTATGAATCTAAACTCATCAGCCAAAAATATAGTAGCGGCACGCTTAACAGAAGAATGCTCAATATTAGAAAATTCTAGGAAAATCCTTTCTATGCAAGGATGCATGTGCATAAATTGTCTTTCAAGTTCAACTACAAGCATGTCAAGAGCGTCTGCAAGACTACTAGTTCTGTGAAGGATAGAACTACCCATAGAAGGTAAATCACAGGCACAAGTAAAGAAATCTTGAATAACTCCTTTTCCAATAATATTACCACTACCAACACAGAATTTTTTTGTATGTAAGATGGGGGGTTCTTCAGCAGGAGCATCAGAATTTTTCATGATATTATTATTGTCCATATCGACAATAATTTCCCCAATTTCAGACATAACTGCAGAAGGTGCAAAGGGCAAAAAGAGGCAAATAGAGAAAGAGAGGGAGGATAGAGAGAGAGGGCGAATAAAACGGCAAGGGTGAAGTGGGGGAGAGGAAAACGAGAGGCAAATGGCAAATAATGTAATGCGGGAGATAAGGATTGTGATGGGTACTTGGTATATTGACTTTTGCGTAGACTCCCCGGCAACGGCGCCAGAAATGGATTGTTGTCGGGAGTCAAATCTTGACTTGCGCGAACCTCCCCAGCAACGGCGCCAGAAATCCTTCTTGCTACCTCTTGAGCACTGTGTTGGTTTTCCCCGAAGAGGAAGGGATGATGCAGCAAAGTAGCGTAAGTATTTCCCTCAGTTTTTGAGAAACAAGGTATCAAACTAGTAGGAGGCTACGCGCGAGTCCCTCACACCTGCACAAAACAAATAAATCTTCGCAACCAACGCGATAAGGGGTTGTCAATCCCTACACGGCCACTTAGGAGAGTGAGATCTGATAGATATGATAAGATAATATTTTTGGTATTTTTATGATAAAGATGCAAAGTAAAATAAAAGCAAAGTAAAAAGGAAAAGGAAATAACTAAGTATTGGAAGATTAAAATGATGAAGATAGACCCGGGGGCCATAGGATTCACTAGTGGCTTCTCTCAAGAGAATAGGTATTTTATGGTGGGTGAACGAATTACTGTTGAGCAATTGACAGAATTGAGCATAGTTATGAGAATATCTAGGTATGATCATGTATATAGGCATCACGTCCGAGACAAGTAGACCGACTCCTGCCTGCATCTACTACTATTACTCCACTCATCGACCGCTATCCAGCATGCATCTAGAGTACTAAGTTCATGAAAACAGAGTAACGTCTTAAGCAAGATGACATGATGTAGAGGGATAAACTCATGCAATATGATGAAAACCCCATCTTGTTATCCTCGATGGCAACAATACAATACGTGCCTTGCTGCCCCTACTGTCACTGGGAAAGGACACCGCAAGATTGAAACCAAAGCTAAGCACTTCTCCCATTGCAAGAAAGATCAATCTAGTAGGCCAAACTAAACTAATAATTCGAAGAGACTTGCAAAGATAACCTATCATACATAAAAGAATCCAGAGAAGATTCAAATATTGTTCATGGATAGACTTGATCATAAACCCACAATTCATCGGTCTCAACAAACACACCGCAAAAAGAAGATTACATCGAATAGATCTCCACAAGAGAGCGGGAGAACATTGTATTGAGATCCAAAAAGAGAGAAGAAGCCATCTAGCTAATAACTATGGACCCGTAGGTATGAGGTGAACTACTCACACTTCATCGGAGGGGCTATGGTGATGATGTAGAAGCCCTCCATGATGGATACCCCCTCCGGCGGAGCTCCGGAACATGCCCCAAGATGGGATCTCGTGGATACAGAAAGTTGCAGTGGTGGAATTAGGGTTTTGGCTCCGTATCTGATCATTTGGGGGTACGTAGGTATATATAGGAGTAAGGAGTACGTCAGTGGAGCAACAGGGGGCCCACGAGGGTGGAGGGCGCGCCTGGGGGGGGGGGGTAGGCGTGCCCCCTACCTCATGGCCTCCTCCTTTGTTTCTTGACGTGGGGTCCAAGTCTCTTGGATCATGTTCGGTGAGAAAATCACGTTCCCAAAGGTTTCATCCCGTTTGGACTCCGTTTGACATTCCTTTTCTTTGAAACCCTAAAATAGGCAAAAAAATAGCAATTCTGGGCTGGGGCTCCAGTTAATAGGTTAGTCCCAAAAATAATATAAAAGTGGATAATAAAGCCCAATAATGTCCAAAACAGTAGATAATATAGCATGGAGCAATCAGAATTATAGATACGTTGGAGACATATCACTCTCCGCCCAATAGGGTGGACGACTTCGAGCTATCATCACGGAGGTTCTCCCCCGACCAACAGGCATTGCGAGGGATGATGAAGATATTACCCGAAGGTGACACTTCGGTGACCCAGGGTCTGGGGACCTGTAATGAAGGCCCCGAACAATCCGGTCTACAACCGAATACGAGTAAACGGATCCCTTCAAAGGGTGTCCGTACTTCTACAGCAGCCTCCAGAGATCCAGAGGCGCCGGATATACTGACGAACATGTTGCAGTAGGCGTTCGTCTCAAAGGAACATCGAACCTTGATGGGCACGGTGGTTGAAAAGGTCCTGTCCGTGAAGCGCGGATTGAATGAGGACTTTGTGGGCCTACTAAGAGGTTTCGAGGTTTG
The DNA here is from genome assembly GCF_018294505.1 of Triticum aestivum. Taxonomy (NCBI): domain Eukaryota; kingdom Viridiplantae; phylum Streptophyta; class Magnoliopsida; order Poales; family Poaceae; genus Triticum; species Triticum aestivum. Next base: position 434,480,898 of record NC_057806.1, read on the forward strand.
TACTGTAATATGTTCAATTGTGTTTTATTCACAAAATACACCTGTGTATAGATAGTAGCCCCTGAGACTCTGATTGGCTTCTCGAGGGAGGCAATCAGAGGATCAAAAGAAATGCCCAAGGACTAACCTGATTAATTGGAACACATGTTGTTTCTCCCCTGACGACTGCCCGGACTATGGATATTGTCGAGCCGCAGTGGAAGCTTGATGTGGCAGGGGATAACATTGCGTTAATCAATAGGCGTGTTGACGAGTCGCAAGGTATGTATTCGGAGCAGTCCTTACACATACGTGTTTGTAATATAAGCATGATGCTAAAAATTGCATGCTGGGATATATATGGCTACAGATGGTGCCGCCGCCATTGAGGTTGTTCGGGCGGAGCTGGCCCAGGCCAAGGAGCAGGCCCGATTTAGTAATGCGGCTGCCGAAAAGGCATCGGCCAAGTTAAAGGCCGAACAAGCTGCTCGACACCAAGACGCGGGGAAAATATCCGCGATGGCGCTCGAACTAAAGAATGCTACTAGCCGCTATGAATTCCTTGAGAAGGCAAATGAAGCCAAAACGGCTGATCTTGACAAGGCCTTGCGAGAGACGAAAGAAGCGCGGTCCGAATCTAGAGCGGCCCGTGAGGAGATCTGACAAGCTGGGGAGATTGTGGCTTGTAAGCCCTTTTTATTACAGACTAAGTTCGATGTTCCAAATTATGCTCAGCTTAACAAAGTGTGGAGCTCTCTAGACGCGTTTTTGGACCTGCCGAAGAGTTCTTCTGATGCGGTGCAGTTTTACCAGGCGCAAGAGGGACATGCAACGGAGAAGCTTTTCTGGTCACAGTTTAGTGCATCAAAACGCCCTTTGCTGCTGAATGAACAGATGTTCCAATGGGCCAAGCTTCACATGATGTCTGGCGCTGCCATGAAGAACGTCATACTTTGGTTGTGGCCGACCAAGCCTATTCCGAATAGCTACTTCGGCTTGGTGCAGTGGCTTACTGATGCGGTGCCACGTATCGATGCTGCAAAGTGGTCGGCATGAATTGAGGGTGCACGGATGGCCTTTGCCCGAGTGAGGACATACTGGGGGAAGATGAAGGCCATCGATATTGCAGTGAAGGGTCCACCCAAGGGCAAGGACCATCTCGCACCAGAGCATTATTTTGAGGACGTCTTGGAGGCTGCCCGCTTGATAGAGGGTCAATGTTCGAAAGGCATAATATTCTAATGAACTCTGTACGAATTGTAAAAGACAATTTTTGTAATCAGTCTATATTTTAGTTTTGCCTAAAGGCTTTTATTCCTCCTGTCTGGCCATTTGTATATAATCTGAAAGTTTTCCAGCCGTCGGCTTCAGCCCCCTCATAGGAAATAGGGGGTGTTCGGAAAAGAATTTGATCACTCTTGACCCAACGTCTTGGTCCGTGAAGGAGGTGTCAATGCGGTGAACTAGGCAATCGGACTATAGGGCATTAACACTTTCACTTAGCCATAGGTGTTTTCTGGTGGGTCTACGATATAGCCCCTTGTATGTATGTGGCTTATTCATACGATGCGTCTACATATTTGACCGGAAAGAGGTCCTTCGTGTGACACAGAGGGAATCACAAAAGATTCCAATAAGTCATCGAGTGGTTGACCAGCTCTTGCTGCATCATGACAGTCAGTTTTTGGCTTTCTCTACCGAGGTGCTTCACCAGGTGAACCGGAAGCACAATCGCAGTAGCTCTCCCTTTACTACCCTAGCCAATAGAGCGGAACGTAGGATAGCAAGCACAGGAGCCGGGCAACCCAACTATTGACCCAAGACATGATTCGGAGCTGATGCATATAAGGCCAAACTCGCGACGTCGAAGTACGCGGTAGAGCTGTTCAGACTTGTCGGCAACTAGTTTGTTCCCATACCGAGCCCCTGTAAAGTTATACCAAGGTGTATGTTTAAAACAACCGTAGGGGCAAAACTGGGTTCTTTAGAAAAGAGTGGATTATTTTTACCGGGATCTGAGTGATGTGCTAATCGTTTATATAGATAACAAAGGCGCGACCATGGCTATTTAACATGCTAGGGGTCGAAGGCGGAGGAAAAAGGCACTTTACAGGCTCAAAATAGAGAGTGCGGTCTACAAAAAGTTATTTTGGACCTCCTATCGCACGTCTGCGCCACCTGTTCTCGGTGAAGGGACTCCTTGACGGATATAGCCCTTGGGTGAGTGTACGAACCCGAAGTCCGATAGAGTTTGTGGCCAGCCATTGAGCCACCTGTGGAGAGGAAAGAGAAAAAAGGAAGAAGAAAAAGTAGTTAGAAAAAGGGGAAAAGGGAGTAGTTTATGGGAGTACTTGTGGATCCGTCCGTGTTATGCTTCCGCCGATGTCCATGCTATTTGAAGTGCATAGTTATGTACGCGCGGTACATATTTCACAGGCATATGAGGTGGACGGCAGAAGCCGAACTGCTAGTCCTTCTCCGAACTTGGTTGATCCTATTGAATGGAGACCGGTGGCTTAATGGCCGAAGAGGTATGTGGTTTAATGAGACCGCTTTGTGCTTTGTCTAAGGGTGCCACAGTGTGATCCTCAGTCCGAAGGGAGTGTTTCTCATGTTCCCCTGTACAGTCGTATGGCGTGTATACCATATTCACTGTTTTCACTTCTGACCCCTGATGTCTACTACACAACATTCTTCTTGTAGACGTTGTTGGGCCTCCAAGTGCAGATGTTTGTAGGACAATAGAAAATTTCCCTCAAGTGGATGACCTAAGGTTTATCAATCCGTAGGAGGCGTAGGATGAAGATGATCTCTCTCAAGCAACCCTGCAACCAAATAACAAAGAGTCTCTTGTGTCCCCAACACACCCAATACAATGGTAAATTTTATAGGTGCACTAGTTCGGCGAAGAGATGGTGATACAAGTGGGATATGGATGGTAGATAAAGGTTTTTGTAATCTGAAAATATAAAAACAGCAAGGTAACTAATGATAAAAGTGAGCACAAACGGTATTGCAATGCGTTGAAACAAGGCCTAGGGTTCATACTTTCATTGGTGCAAGTTCTCTCAACAATAATAACATAATTGGATCATATAACTATTCCTCAACATGCAACAAAGAGTCACTCCAAAGTCACTAATACCGGAGAACAAACGAAGAGATTATGATTATACGATATGCATCACACAATCTCAGATTCATCTATTCAAGCCAGTACAAAGTACTTCAAAGGGTGCCCCAAAGTTTCTACCAGAGAGTCAAGATGCAAACGTGTGCCAACCCCTATGCACAGGTTCATGGGCGGAACCCGCAAGTTGATCACCAAAACATACATCGAGTGGATCACGTGATATCCCATTGTCACCACAAATAAGCACATGCAAGACATGCATCAAGTGTTCTCAAATCCTTAAAGACTCAATCCAATAAGATAACTTCAAAGGGAAAACTCAATTCATTACAAGAGAGTAGAGGGGGAGAAACATCATAAGACCCAACTATAAGAGCAAAGCTCGCGATACATCAAGATCGTACCACCTCAAGAACACGAGAGAGAGAGAGAGATCAAACACATAGCCACTGGTACATACCCTCAGCCCCGAGGGAGAACTACACACTCCTCGTCATGGAGAGCACCGGGATGGTGAAGATGGCCACCGGAGAGGGATTCCCCCTTCGGCACGGTGCTGGAACGGGTCTAGATTGGTTTTCGGTGGCTTCTGGTGGCGGAACTCCTGATCTATTGTGCTCCTCAATGGTTTTAGGGTATATTTGTATATATAGGAGGAAGAAATACGTCAGGGGGGCCACGAGGGGCCCACGAGGGTGGAGGGCGCGCCCAGGGGAGTGGGCATGCCCAGGGGGTGGGCGCGCCCCCTGCCTCGTGCCTTCCCCTTATGTACACCCCAAGTCTTCTGGATTGCTTCCGTTCCAAAAATAAGTTCCGTGAAGTTTCAGGTCAATTGGACTCCATTTGATTTTCCTTTTCTGCGATACTCTAAAACAAGGAAAAACAGAAATTGGCACTGGGCTCTAGGTTAATAGGTTAGTCCGAAAAGTCATATAAAATAGCATATAGATGCATATAAAACATCCAAGGTTGATAATATAATAGCATGGAACAATAAAAAATTATAGATATGTTGGAGACGTATCAGCATCCCCAAGCTTAATTCCTGCTCGTCCTCGAGTAGGTAAATGATAAAAACAGAATTTTTGATGTGGAATGCTACCTAACATATTTATCCATGTAATCTTCTTTATTGTGGCAAGAATATTCAGATCCATAAGATTCAAGACAAAAGTTTAATACTGACATAAAAATAATAATACTTCAAGCATACTAACAAAGTAATCATGTCTTCTCAAAATAACATGGGCAAAGAAAGCTATCCCTACAAAATCATATAGTCTGGCTATGCTACATCTTCACCACACAAAGTATTTAAATCATGCACAACCCCGATGACAAGCCAAGCAATTGTTTCATACTTTTGATGTTCTCAAACTTTTTCAATCTTCACAAAATACATGAGCGTGAGCCATGGGCATAGCACTATAGGTGGAATAGAATGGTGGTTGCGGAGAAGACAAAAAGGGAGAAGATAGTCTCACATCAACAAGGTGTATCAACGGGCTATGGAGATGCCCATTAATAGATATCAATGTGAGTGAGTAGGGATCGCCAAGCAACAGATGCACTAGAGCTATAAATGTATGAAAGATCAACAAAAGAAACTAAATGGGTGTGCATCCAACTTGCTTGCTCACGAAGACCTAGGGCACTTGAGGAGGCCCACTGTTGGAATATACGAGCTAAGTTCTATAACGAAAATTTCCCACTAGTATATGAAAGTGACAAAACAAGAGACTCTCTATCATGAAGGGCATGGTGCTACTTTGAAGCACAAGTGTGGTAAAAGGATAGTAGCATTGTCCCTTTTTTATTTGGCCTTTCCTTTTTTTGGCCTTTCTTTTTTTGGGGACAATGCTCTATGAATGATGATCATCACACTTCTATTTATTTACAACTCAATGATTACAACTCGATACTAGAACAAAGTATGACTCTATATGAATGCCTCCGGCGGAGTACCGGGATGGGCAATGAATCAAGAGTGACATGTATGAAAAATTATGAATGCTGGCTTTGCCGCAAATAGGATGTCAACTACATGATCATGCAAAGCAATATGAAATGATGGAGCGTGTCATAATAACGGAACGGTGGAAAGTTGCATGGCAATATATCTCGGAATCGCTATGGAAATGCCATAATAGGTAGGTATGGTGGCTGTTTTGAGGAAGGTAAATGGTGGGTTTATGGTACCGGTGAAAGTTGCGCGGTACTAGAGAGGCTAGAAATGGTGGAAGGGTGAGAGTGCGTATAATCCATGGACTCAACATTAGTCATAAAGAACTCACATACTTATTGCAAAAATCTATTAGTTATTGAAACAAAGTACTACGCGCATGCTCCTAGGGGGATAGATTGGTAGGAAAAGACCATCGCTCGTCCCCGACCACCACTCATAAGGAGGACAATCAATCAACAAATCATGCTCCGACTTCGTCACATAACAGTTCACCATATGTGCATGCTACGGGAATCACAAACTTCAACACAAGTATGTCTCAAATTCACAACTACTCAACTATCATGACTCTAATATCACCATCTCCATATCTCAAAACAATTATCAAGTATCAAACTTCTCATAGTATTCAATGCACTTATATGAAAGTTTCTATTATTGCCATGTTGTTCTAAATGACTCTCAAAATGATATAAGTGAAGCATGAGATCAATTATTTCTATCAAATAAAACCACCACTTTGCTCTAAAAGATATAAGTGAAGCACTAGAGCAAATGACAAACTACTCCGAAAGATATAAGTGAAGATCAATGAGTAGTCAAATAATTATGCAACTATGTGAAGACTCTCTAACATTTAAGAATTTCAGATCTTGGTATTTTATTCATATAACAAGCAAAATAAAATAAAATGACGCTCCAAGCAAAACACATATCATGTGGTGAATAAAAATATAGCTCCAAGTAAAGTTACCGATGAACGAAGACGAAAGAGGGGATGCCTTCCGGGGCATCCCCAAGCTTAGGCTCTTGGTTGTCCTTGAATATTTCCTTGGGGTGCCTTGGGCATCCCCAAGCTTAGGCTCTTTCCACTCCTAATTCCATAGTCCATCGAATCTTTACCCAAAACTTGAAAACTTCACAACACAAAACTTAACAGAAAAGTCGTAAGCTCTGTTAGTATAAGAAAATAAATCACCACTTAGGTACTGTTGTGAACTCTTTCTAAATTCATATTGGTGTAATATCTATTGTGTTCCAACTCCTATATGGTTCATACCCTCCATACTACTCATAGATTCATCAAAATAAGCAAACAACACATAGAAAAACAGAATCTGTCAAAAACAGAAGAGTCTGTTGTAATCTGGATCAAACGTATACTTCTGGAACCCCAAAAATTCTAAAATAAATTTCTGGACGTGAGGAATTTATCTATTAATTATATGCAAAAAGAATTAACTAAATAGCACTCTCGAATAAAAAATGTCAGCAATTCTCGTGAGCGCTAAAGTTTATGTTTTTTTACAGCATGATCGCAAAGACTTTCCCCAAGTCTTCCCAAAGGTTTTACTTGGCACAAACACTAATTAAGACATAAAACTACATATAAACAGAGGCTAGATGAATTATTTATTACTAAACAGGAACAAAAATAAAATTGGGTTGCCTCCCAACAAGCGCTAACGTTTAGCGCCCCTAGCTAGGCATGATGATTTCAATGATGCTCACATAAAATATAAGTATTATAACATAAAGAGAGCATCATGAAGAATATGAATAGCACATTTAAGTCTAAACCTCTTCCTATGCATAGGGATTTTGTGAGAAAAAAACTTGTGGGAACAAGAATCAACTTGCATAGGAAGGCAAAACAAGCATAACTTTAAAACTTTATGCACATATAGAGGAAACTTGATATTATTGCAATTCTTACAAGCATATATTCCTCCCTCATAATAATTTTCAGTAGCATCATGAATGAATTCAACAATATAACCATCACATAAAGCATTCTTTTCATGATCTACATGCATAGAAAATTTCCTACTCTCTACATAAGCAAAATTCTTCTCATGAATAATAGTGGGAGCAAACTCAACAAAATGATTATCATGTGAGGCATAATCCAATTGAAAACTAAAATCATGATGACAAGTTTCATGGATATCATTATTCTTTATAGCATACAAGTCATCACAATAATCATCATAGATAGCAACTTTGTTCTCATAATCAATTGGAACCTCTTCTGGAATAGTGGATTCATCACAAAATAAAGTCATGACCTCTCCAAATCCACTTTCATCAATATAATCATCATAAATAGGAGGCATGCTTTCATCATAATAAATTTTCTCATCAAAACTTGGGGGACAAAAAATATCATCTTCATCAAACATAGCTTCCCCAAGCTTGTGGCTTTGCAGATCATTAGCATCCTGGATATTCAAGGAATTCATACTAACAACATTGCAATCATGCTCATCATTCAAATATTTAGTGTCAAACATTCTAATGCATTCTTCCTCTAGCAATTGAGCACAATTGTCGGAGTCCTTATTCCATGAAAGATATTAAAAAGATGAAGCATATGAGGTATCCTCAATTCCATATTTTTTGTAGTTTTCTTTTATAAACTAAACTAGTGCTAAAGCAAGAAACAAAAAGATTCGATTGCAAGATCTAAAGATATACCTTCAAGCGCTAACCTCCCCGGCAATGGCGCCAGAAAAGAGCTTGATGTCTACTACACAACCTTCTTCTTGTAGACGTTGTTGGGCCTCCAAGTGTAGAGGTTTGTAGGATAGTAGCAAATTTCCCTCAAGTGAATGACCTAAGGTTTATCAATCCGTAGGAGGCGTTGGATGAAGATGATCTCTCTCAAGCAACCCTGCAACCAAATAACAAAGAGTCCCTTGTGTCCCCAACACACCCAATACAATGGTAAATTGTATAGGTGCACTAGTTCGGCGAAGAGATGGTGATACAAATGGTATATGGATGGTAGATAAAGGTTTTTGTAATCTGAAAATATAAAAACAGCAAGGTAACTAATGATAATTATGAGCACAAACAGTATTGGAATGCGTTGAAACAAGGCCTAGAGTTCATACTTTCACTAGTGCAAGTTCTCTCAACAATAATAACATAACTGGATCATATAACTATCCCTCAACATGCAACAAAGAGTCACTCCAAAGTCACTAATAGCGGAGAACAAACGAAGAGATTATGGTAGGGTACGAAACCACCTCAAAGTTATCCTTTCTGATCGATCTATTCAAGAGTCTGTAGTAAAATAACATGAAGCTATTCTTTCCGTTGGATCTATCATAGAGTTCATACTAGATTAACACCTTAAGACACAAATAAACCAAAACCCTAATGTCACCTAGATACTCCAATGTCACCTCAAGTATCCGTGGGTATCATTATACGATATGCATCACACAATCTCAGATTCATCTATTCAAACCAACACAAAGTACTTCAAAGATTGCCCCAAAGTTTCTATCGGAGAGTGAAGACGAAAACGTGTGCCAATCCCTATGCATAGGTTCATGGGCGGAACCCGCAAGTTGATCACCAAAACATACATCGAGTGGATCACGTGATATCCCATTGTCACCACAGATAAGCACATGCAAGACATACATCAAGTGTTCTCAAATCCTTAAAGACTCAATCCAATAAGATAACTTCAAAGGGAAAACTCAATTCATTACAAGAGAGTAGAGGGGGAGAAACATCATAAGATCCAACTATAATAGCAAAGCTCGCGATACATCAAGATCGTACCACCTCAACAACACGAGAGAGGGAGATCAAACACATAGCTACTCGTAGATACCCTCAGCCCCGAGGGAGAACTACTCACTCCTCATCATGGAGAGCACCGGGATGATGAAGATGGCCAACGGAGAGGGAAACCCCCTCCGACAGGGTGCCGGAACGGGTCTAGATTGGTTTTCGGTGGCTATGGAGGCTTCTGGCGGCGGAACTCCCGATCTATTGTGCTCCTCGATGGTTTTAGGGTATATAGGTATATATAGGAGGAAGAAATACGTCAGGGGGGCCACAAGGGGACCACGAGGGTGGAGGGTGCGCCCGCCTGCCTCGTGCCTTCCTCTTTGCTTCCCTAGCGTACACCCCAAGTCTTCTGGATTGCTTCCGTTCCAAAAATAAGTTCCGTGAAGTTTCAGGTCAATTGGACTCCGTTTGATTTTCCTTTTCTACGATACTCTAAAACAAGGAAAAAATAGAAACTGGCACTAGGCTCTAGGTTAATAGGTTAGTCCCAAAAATCATATAAAATAGCATATAAATGCATATAAAACATCCAAGGTTGATAATATAATAGCATGGAACAATCAAAAATTATAGATACGTTGGAGACGTATCAACCCTCGGTATTTGGTTGGTGAGTATCTTCGTCATTGCTATCGCCCGGCGGCCTCCTCCCCTTGTGTCCAGTATTGAGCTTGCCGGCGTGCTTGAAGACCCAACAACTTCTGTTGGTATGATTAGCTAGTTTGTTGGGGTGGCCATGAATCTGGCAGGGCCGGTCCAATATCTTGTCCAAGTTGGATTGTCCATCTCTGCCTGCCTTAAATGGCTTCTTCCGTTGACCGGATTTGGGGCCGCTGAATCCGGCGTTAACCGCATGTCATGCGTTCTTTCGTTATCTTTGCGGCGTTTGTTTTTGCTGCGTCGTGGTTTACCATTGCTGTCCCGGACTTCGGAAGTGCCTGGGTCACTAGCGCTGCTGCTTCTACAAGCGAGCCAGTTGTCTTCTCCCACGCTAAGCGGGTCATCAGAGCAGTAAGGGCTGACATGGAATTTGGTTTCTCCTGACCGAGGTGGCCGGCGAGCCACTCGTCCTGGATACTGTGTTTAAAGGCCGCTAGGGCTTCCGCGTCCAGACAGTCTACAATTTGGTCCTTTTTAACTAAGAACCTAGTCCAGAGCTTGTTGGCTGACTCTGCTGGCTGCTGGACGATGTGACTTAAGTCATCGGCATCTGGTGGACGGACATATGTGCCTTGGAAGTTGTCGCGGAAGGCGTCTTCCAGATCCTCCCAGCCGCCGATAGAGTTTTGAGGCAGACTGTTTAACCAGTACCTTGCTGGTCCTTTGAGTTTTAGTGGGAGGTATTTGATGGTGTGAAGGTCATCTCCGCGAGCCATATGAATATGGAGAAGAAAATCCTCGATCCATACCGCGGGATCAGTTGTTCCATCATATGATTCGATATTCACGGGTTTAACCCCTTCTGGGAATTCATGCTCCATTACTTTGTCAGTGAAGCAGAGTGGGTGTGCGGCACCTCTATATTGGGCCATGTCGCGACGTAGCTTAGATGGAGTCCGTCTGCGGTTTTCGGCCCGGGCGTGACTAGACTTGTCATGTACGAATAGGTAGCCGGCGTTTCGCGTCGAGGCATGTCCTTGCGATCCGTAGATCAATCTGGTAAGTTCTGCTCTACTTTCCAGGTCCTGCCGAGGGTCGTATGTATGACCCCGAGCTGTTTTATCTCTGTTTATTCTTTGGGGTGAGGTGGGCTGCTGTTCGGCTTTCGCTGCCGCTTTATCCTGACCGCATGACAGTCGCTTAGCCTCATTGTCCCGACTGCGTGGTACAGGTTCTGGCGCCTCCTCATCGAACTGAGGTAGCAATCTGCGCTTCGGGTAACCCTTGGTTGTGCACTTGAGGCCGTATTCTTCGGCTGTTAGGCTGTCTGTCCATCTATCATTGAGCAGGTCTTGGTCAGCTTGAAGTTGCTGCTACTTCTTTTTCTGGCTCCTTGTAGTGGCTAATAGCCGTCGTTTAAAGTGCTCCTGCTCGAGAGGTTCCTCAGGCACGATGAAATCCTCATCGCCGAGGCTCTCCTCATCCTCAGAGAGTGGAAGATAATTACTGTCCTCCGAGTCTTCGTGTGTGGCCTGTTCATCAGGGCTATCGTGCCCATCTTCCCATTCATCCTATTCGGACATTGCCTCGACAGGGTCTTCATTGTCTTCGGCATCGTCTGAGGTGTTGTTTTCTCCGGTGCCGACATTGTTGTCTTTTGCACGACGTGACTTAGAGCGGCGCCGCTAACGCCGGCGTCCGGGCTGTGTCTCAGGAGGTTTATCCTCAATTGGATCTTCTTTGTCATCGTCGTTAGTTTATTTAGGTGTATCCACCATGTATATGTCGTATGAAGAAGTGACCGTCCAACGTCCGACCAACGGCGGGTTTTGGCCCTGCTCCTCATCGGAATCATCATCTATACCGTCGAGGTCTTCGGAGCCATAATCGAGCAAGTCGGTTAAGTCCTCGACAGTGGCTATGGAGTGGGTGGCGGGCGGGAAGCAAAATTCTCCATCATCAGCCCCTAGTTCGAGCCGGATATAGTTCAGCAGTGACTCCCCCACTAAGGATAGATTTTTAATGAGTTTAGCACGTCACCCAAAGGCGAGTGCTGGAAGATGTCTGCGGCGCTGATTTCTAAGATCGATAAACGATCAAGTTCGGCGTCCGCGGACTCACACGGTTCGGAATTTATTGCCGGAGACGAGTCCGGGGTTCTGGCGACACAGATATTGTGTGAGGTTAAGTCCATGTGCGGCTCCAACGCCGGGGAGTCAGTGGCCTCCGTGGTGGGGTTGAGCCTCCGGTCCTCGGATGGCGCAGTATGCTCCAGATCTAAGGTCAGAGCGGTTACAGGAGCTATCTCCTGGATGTGGTCCGATGATAGATTTAGGTCATGTCCATCGGGGTGACCAGGGGTGGTTTCCACGGTCTCGAATCCGGAGAAGATCAAGTCTCCACGGATGTCCGCAACAAAGTTCAAGCTCCCAGATCTGACCTGGTGTTCAGGGGCGTAGCTATCGATCTGCTCCAGATGGCCAAGCGAGTTGGCCCGTAGTGCGAAGCCGCCAAACACGAAGATCTGTCCAGGGAGGAAGGTCTTACCTTGGACAGTATCGTTGTTCACGATTGGAGGGGCCATCGAACCTCTTGACGACGACACAGTGGAACTCTCAATGAAAGCACCAATGTCGGTGTCAAAACCGGCGGATCTCGGGTAGGGGGTCCCGAACTGTGCGTCTGAGGTCGATGGTAATAGGAGACTGGGGACACGATGATTACCCAGGTTCGGGCCCTTTCTATGGAGGTAATAACCTACGTCCTGCTTAATTGATATTGATGAATATGAGTATTACAAGAGTTGATCTACCACGAGATCGTGATGGCTTAACCCTAGAGGTCTAGCTTGTATGGCTATGGTAATGAATCTCCCCTCTCCGGACTAAGTCCTCCAGTTTATATAGACATCGGGAGGATCTAGGGTTACACGAGGTCGGCTACAAAGAAAGGAATCTACATGTTTGGTCGCCAAGCTTGCCCTCCACGCCAAGGAGAGTCCCATCCGGACACGGGTACAGTCTTCGGTCTTCGTATCTTCACAGCCCGTCAGTCCGGCCGATAGTTAACAGGCCGGACGCCCGAGGACCCCTTAGTCCAGGACTCCCTCACCTGTCCCCTCTCACGTTCCAGTAGGCCATCCACCCTATATCTTTGACGTGGGCACACACAAATTCGATGGCACTCTTTATCGATCGCGCATGCGCGCACACACACACATCATCCATCTCTTCGATTCTATGGATACCTCAAGCCGATGATACCTCCACTCTCTTCTCGTGATTGCCCCCTCTATATATATGATATATCTAGGACTCTATTTTCACACACATTGCATATGTTACATTTTTTTATTGACACCCCCAAAAAACACTCATAAACCCACACATTATATCTCTCTACATTTGTATCTCTCTCACACAACCCCACGTAGGTGGTGTATGTACACGAAGAGAATAGGTGCATGTATTCACGCTTCGTGCCCAGCCACACTCACACAGGTACATGGTGGAGCTCATTTCTGTACGAAATGGCAGCCCATGTGCTAATTTGAACGCATGTAGCAGTCGTTTACCTACGGAGGTCGTGTACCATGCGTGCACGAAACAAAGTTCGACTTGATGCGCTGGCGCGTTATTTTTAAATAAAGTTATATCGCTCAATGGCACGTACACAGAATATAAAACGATTTTTATGGAGAAAAAGGTAGTCTGCTCCACTATATACAATGGAGCCTGCCTGCCTGGGTTTGTCTCTCTTCAGAGTTTCTCACACAAGGCGGTGGTGGCCTCTCCCTCTCTCACCGTTGGTCACTAATCCGGCCGCATCCCATCCGCCGGCAGAAAGGGAGGTGATACGTCCATTTTGCATCATGCTTTTATATCAATATTTATTGCGTTATGGGTTGTTATTACACATTATGTCACAATACTTATGCCTATTCTCTCTTATTTTACAAGGTTTACATGAAGACGGAGAATGCCGGCAACTAGTATTCTGGGCTAGAAAATGAGCAAATATTTGAGACCTATTCTGCACAGCTCCAAAAGTCCTGAAACTTCACGGAAGTTATTTACAGAATATATAAAAAATATTGAGCGAAGAAAGTTCCAGAGGGGGCCACACCCTGGCCACGAGGGCGGGGGGCGCGCCCTTCCCCCTGGGCACGCCCCCTGCCTCGTGGGCTCCCTGGTGGCCCTCCGATGCCCATCTTCTGCTATCTGAGGTCTTTCGTCCAAGAAAAAATAATAAGCAAGCTTTGGGGAAGAAACTCTGCCGCCACGAGGCGGAACCTTGGCGGAACCAATCTAGGGCTCCGACAGAGCTGTTCTGCCAGGGAAACTTCCCTCCGGGAGGGGGAAATCATCAGCATCGTCATCACCAATGATCCTCTCATCAGGAGGGGTCAATCTCCATCAACATCTTCACCAGCACCATCTCATCTCAAACCCTAGTTCATCTCTTGTATCCAATCTTTGTATCCAAACCTCAGATTGGTACCTGTGGGTTGCTAGTAGTGTTGATTACTCCTTGTCGTTGATGCTAGATGGTTTACTTGGTGGAAGATAATATGTTCAGATCCTATATGCATATTAATACCCCTCTGATTATGAACATGAATATGCTTTGTGAGTAGTTACGTTTGTTCTCGAGGACATGGGAGAAGTCTTGCTATTAGTAGTCATGTGAATTTGGTATTCGTTCGATATTTTGATGAGATGTATGTTGTCATCCCTCTAGTGGTGTCATGTGAACGTCGACTACATGACACTTCACCATTGTTTGGGCCTAGAGGGAGGCATTGGGAAGTAATAAGTAGATGATGGGTTGCTAGAGTGACAGAAGCTTAAACCCTAGTTTATGCGTTGCTTCGTTAGGCGCTAATTTGGATCCATATGTTTCATGCTATGGTTAGGTTTACCTTAATACTTCTGTTGTAGTTGCAGATGCTTGGAATAGGGGTTAATCATAAGTGGGATGCTTGTCCAAGTAAGGACAGTACTCAAGCACCGGTCCACCCACATATCAGATTATCAAAGTACCGAACGCGAATCATATGAACGTGATGAAAACTAGCTTGACGATAATTCCCATGTGTCCTCGAGAGCGCTTTCCTTCATATAAGAGTTTTTCCAGGCTTGTCCTTTGCTACAAAAAGTATTGGGCCATATTGCTGCACCTTATTTACTTTTATTACTTGTTGCACGTTACAATTTATCTTATCACAAAACTATCTGTTTCCGATAATTTCAGTGCTTGCAGAGAATACCTTGCTGAAAACCGCTTATCATTTCCTTCTGCTCCTCGTTGGGTTCGGCACTCTTACTTATCTAAAAGGCTACGATAGATCCCCCACACTTGTGGGTCATCAAGACTCTTTTCCGGCTCCGTTTCCGGGGAGTGAAGCGCCTTTGGTAGGTGGAATTTGGTAAGGAAAAATTTATATAGTGTGCTGAAATTTACTGTCACTTGTTACTATGGAACATAATCCTTTGAGGGGCTTGTTCGCGGTATCTTCACCCTGACCAGTAGAGCAAAGAGTTGCTCCTCAACCTACTAAACCTACTGAAAATGTTTACTTTGAAATTCCTTCGGGTATGATAGAGAAACTGCTATCTAATCCTTTTGCAAGAGATGGAACATTGCATCACGATTTACACTTAATCTATGTGGATGAAGTTTGTGGATTATTTAAGCTTGCAGGTATGCCCGAGGATGTTATCAAGAAGAAGGTTTTCCCTTTATGTTTGAAGGGATATGCATTGACATGGTATAGGCTATGTGATGATATGGGATCATGGGACTACAAGCGATTGAAATTGGAATTTCACCAGAAGTTTTATCCTATGCATCTTGTTCATCGTGATCATAATTATATATATAATTTTTGGCCTCACGAAGGACAAAGCATCACTCAATCTTGGGGGAGGCTTACGTCAATGTTATATTCACGCCCCAATCATGAGCTCTCAAGAGAAATGATTATTCAAAATATTTATGCTCGGCTTTCTCTCAATAATCGCTCCATGCTCGATACTTCTTGTATTGGATATTTTATGATGAAGACTATTGAATTCAAATGGGATTTATTGGAAAGAATTAAACGCAACTCTGAAGATTGTGACCTTGACGAAGGTAAGGAGTCTAGTATAACACCGAAGTTTATTGTGTTAAATCTTTTATGGATACCGATGTTTTCCACGAATTTAGTACTAAATATGAACTTGACTCTGAGATAGTAGCTTCTTTCTGTGAATCATTTGCTACTCATGTTGATCTCCCGAAGGAGAAGTGGTTTAAATATAATCCTCCTATTGAAGTAAAAGTAGTTGCACCTATTAAAGTTGAAGAAAAGACTATCACATATAATGATCCTGTTGTTCCTACTGCTTATGTTGAGAAACCACCTTTCCCCGTTAGAATAAAGGATCATGCTAAAGTTTCAATTATAGTCAACAAAAGTAATATTAGGACAGACAAACCCCCTGAGCAAGTTAAAGTTGAACCTAATATTGCTATGGTTAAAGATCTCTTGGCCGATAATATTGATGGGCATGTTATTTACTTCTGTGATGAGACTGCTAGAATTGCTAGACCTGATATTAAAAATAAACTTAGACCTGTTGTAGGCATGCCTGTTATTTCTGTTAAAATAGGAGATTATTTCTATCATGGCTTATGTGATATGGGTGCTAGTGCAAGTGCAATACCTCATTCCTTATACAAATAAATTATGCATGATATTGCACCTGCTGAGATAGAAGATATCGATGTTACCATTAAGCTTGCCAATAGAGATACTATTTCACCAATTGGGATTGTTAGAAATGTTGAAGTCTCTTGTGGGAAGGTTAAATACCCTGCTGATTTTCTTGCTCATGGTTCCCCACAAGATAGCTTTTGTCCCATTATATTTGGTAGACCCTTCTTGAATACTGTTAATGCTAGGATAGACTACAATAAGGATATTGTTTCTGTTGGTTTAGGGGATATGTCTCATGAGTTTAATTTTGCAAAGTTTCATAGACAACCCCGTGATGAGGAATTGCCTAGTAAATATGAAATTATTGGTCTTGCTTCTATTGTCATGCCTCCTACTGATCCTTTAGAACAATATTTAGTAGACCATGAAAATGATATGTTTATGAATGAAAGAAGGGAAATGGATGAAGTATTCTTTAAACCGGGACCTATTCTGAAACACAACTTGCCTGTTGTAATCCTAGGGGATCCTCCTCCACCCAAGGGTGATCCTGTGTTTAAGCTTAAACTATTACCTGATCCTCTTAAATATGCTTATCTTGATGAAAACAAGATATATCCTGTTATTATTAGTGCTAACCTTTCAGAGAAGGAGGAAGATAAATTATTGAAAACTCTGAAGAAGCACCATGCTGCTATTGGATATACTCTTGATGATCTTAAGGGCATTAGTCGCACTCTATGTCAACACAAAATAAATTTGGAGAAAGATGCCAAACCAGTTATTGATCAGCAACGATGGCTGAATCCTAAGATGAAAGAAGTGGTCAGAAAGGAAATATTAAAGCTCCTTGAGGCAGGTATAATTTATCCCATTGCTGATAGTTAGTGGGTAAGTCTTGTCCATTGTGTCCCCAAGAAGGGAGGTATTACTGTCGTTCCTAATGATAAAGATGAATTGATTCTGCAAAGAATTATTACAGGTTATAGGATGGTAATTGATTTCCGCAAATTAAATAAAGCTACTAAAAAAGGTCATTACCCTTTGCCTTTTATTGATCAAATGCTAGAAAGATTATCCAAACATACACATTTTTGCTTTCTAGATGGTTACTCTGGCTTCTCTCAAATACCTGTGTCAGCTGATGATCAAGCAAAGACCACTTTTACTTGCACTTTCAGTACTTTTGCTTATAGACGTATGCCTTTTGGTTTATGTAATGCACCTGCTACCTTTCAAAGATGCATGATGGCTATATTCTCTGACTTTTGTGAAAAGATTTGTGAGGTTTTCATGGACGATTTCTCTGTTTATGGATCCTCTTTTGATGATCGCTTGAGCAACCTTGATCGAGTTTTGCAGAGATGTGAAGAAACTAATCTTGTCTTGAACTGGGAGAAGTGCCACTTTATGGTTAATGAAGGTATTGTCCTGGGGCATAAAATTTCCGAAAGAGGTATTGAAGTTGATAAAGCTAAAGTTAATTCTATTGAAAAGATGTCGTGTCCCAAGGACACCAAAGGTATAAGAAGTTTCCTTGGTCATGCCGGTTTTTATAGGAGGTTCATTAAGGACTTCTCAAAAATTTATCGGCCTCTACTAACCTATTGCAAAAAGATATTCCTTTTGTCTTTGATGATTATTGTGTAGAAGCATTTGAAATACTTAAGAAAGCATTGATTTCTGCACCTATTGTTCAGCCACTTGATTGGAATTTACCCTTTGAAATTATGTGTGATGCTAGTGATTATGCTATAGGGGATGTTCTAGGACAAAGAGTTGATAAAAAAATTAAATTTTATTCAATATGCTAGTAAAACTCTAGACAATGCCCAGAGAAATTATGCTACTACTGAAAAAGAATTCTTAGTAGTTGTATTTGCATGTGATAAGTTCAGACCTTATATTGTTGATTCTAAAGTAACTATTCACACTGATCATGCTGCTATTAAATATGTTATGGAAAAGAAAGATGCTAAACCTAGACTTATTAGATGGGTTCTCCTACTAAAAGAATTTGATTTGCATATTATTGATAGAAAGGGAGCTGAGAACCCTGTTGTAGACAACTTGTCTAGGTTAGAGAATGTTCTTAATGACCCACTACCTATTGATGATAGCTTTCCTGATGAACAATTAGCTATCATAAAAGCTTCTCGTACTGCTCCATGGTATGCTCATTATGCTAATTACATTGTTGCTAAATTCATACCACCTAGTTTCACATAACAGCAAAAGAAAAAGTTTTTCTATGATTTGAGACATTACTTCTGGGATGACCCACATCTTTATAAAGAAGGAGTAGATGGTATTATTAGACGTTGTGTACCTGAGCATGAACAGGAACAGATCCTACGCAAGTGTCACTCCGAGGCTTATGGAGGACACCACACTGGAGATAGAACTGCACACAAGGTATTGCAATCCGGTTTTTATTGGCCTACTCTCTTCAAGGATGCCCGTAAGTTTGTCTTATCTTGTGATGAATGTCAAAGAATTGGTAATATTAGTAGACATCAAGAAATGACTATGAATTATTCACTTGTTATTGAACCATTTGATGTTTGGGGCTTCAATTATATGGGACCGTTTCCTTCCTCTAATGGGTATACACATATTTTAGTTGCCGTCGGTTACATTACTAAGTGGGTAGAAGCTATTCCAACTAGTAGTGCTGATCATAAACCTCTATTAAGATGCTTAAAGAAGTTATTTTTCTGAGGTTTGGAGTCCCTAGATATTTAATGACTGATGGTGGTTCACATTTAATTCATGGTGCCTTTCGTAAAATGCTTGCTAAGTATGATGTTAATCATAGAATTGCATCTCCTTATCACGCACAGTCTAGTGGTCAAGTAGAATTGAGTAATAGATAGCTTAAATTAATTTTGCAAAAGACTATTAATAGATCTAGAAAGAATTGGTCCAAGAAACTTGATGATGCATTATGGGCCTATAGAACTGCATATAAAAATCCTATGGGCATGTCTCCGTATAAAATGGTTTATGGATAAGCATGTCACTTACCTCTTGAATTAGAACATAAGGCATATAGGGCCATTAAAGAGCTCAACTATGACTT
Organism: Triticum aestivum; assembly: GCF_018294505.1. Classification (NCBI taxonomy): domain Eukaryota; kingdom Viridiplantae; phylum Streptophyta; class Magnoliopsida; order Poales; family Poaceae; genus Triticum; species Triticum aestivum. Next base: position 434,500,174 of record NC_057806.1, read on the forward strand.
CAAACTTACCGGTGAGAAGAGGCTTTTTGACAATAGCTCACTTGATGAATGGAGAACCCAGGCCTACGAGAATGCCAAATTGTTTAAAGAAAAAGTTAAAATATGGCATGACAAAAGGATACAAAAGCGTGAGTTCAATGTTGGTGATTATGTATTGTTTTTTTGTAGGTGATTATGTATTGTTATACAAATCTTGTTTAAGACTTTTTGCAGGCAAACTTCTCTCTAAATGGGAAGGTCCTTACGTTATCGAGGAGGTCTATCAATCCAGTGCCATAAAAATCAACAACTTCGAAGGCACAAATCTGAAGGTGGTGAATGGTCAAAGAATCAAACATTATATCTCAGGTAATCCTATAAATATTTCAACTAATATTATTGAAACCGTAACCCCGGAGGAATACATAAGGGACACTTTACAGAACGTTTTAGACTCCGAAAAGGAGTAGGTACGTGGTACGGTAAGTAAACTGACTCCAAAACAGTTCTAATGGCAATTTTTCTCCGTTTTGGAATATTAAGAACATAGGAAAATAAGAAGTAGACCGAAAAGGACACGAGGCTTCCACGAGGGTGGAGGGCGCGCCCTACCCCCTGTGCGCGCCCCCTGCCTGCTGGGCACCTCGTGCGCTCTCCGGACTCCGTTTTCTTGCACGATACTTCTTTTGGTTGGTAAAAATTCATTATATAATCTCCCTAAGGTTTTGACCACCATATCACGCAAATATCTCATGTTCTTGTTTCGAGTTGTTTCTACTATAGATTCGGAGCAATATGTCTTCTCAAGAGTCAGTCGGGGAGAGCCGGGTGTCTCATCCGACACCGGGACCAAGAGCAAATAGTGATGTTGACCACTTTGGGCCATCAACGGAAGAAGAGATGGAGGCCGACTTGAAAAGGATTGATGCCATGGAAGAGGATCAAGAAGTTACTTCTCGTTTCCGATCTGGATTCACGATGGGGGAACTACAGAGCTCAGCCATCCCAAACTCGGTCATCCCTTCTAATGTTAGATTTCTTTCTTATGAAAATATGAAAAAGAGTGTTACTTGTTCTCCCGCAGCTATGCAACATCCATGGGTGAAAGGAGCTTTAGCCGTCACTGGCAAGCTCCAAAAAGAAATAATGGGCCTCAAGTGGCAAGTCAATAAGCTTTAAGAAGAGAATCATATCATGAGGGGCATCATCGCCAAGAATATCACATCACCACCCCCGAAGAAGGAGACATAAACACATGGGTATGGGCACTCCCCTTGGCAACTGACAAGCTTGGGGGAGTGCCCCGGTATCGTATCACCATCACAACTTTTATCTTCAATGTTTTTCTTAGTTTGATCCTTTTGGTAATATCTTGATCTAGTAGAATAAAGTTTTAGTATGATCTAGTTGTGAGTTTTGCTTTATGATCCTTCTATGTAATCGAGTCCGTGAGCTATATATAATAAAGATTAGTGTTGAGTCAAGGGCTTGATTACCTTGCTATGATCTTGAGGGAATAAAATAAAAAAGAAGAAATAAAAATAAATAAAGAGATCATATGGATCTTATGGAGAGTAATGAGCTCACATATAAAGAGTATGAAGAATAAAAGTTGTTGAGAGTTGACAAACATAGTTTTGGTCATTGTTGCAATTAATAGGAAGTAATAAAGAAAGAGAGGTCTTCACATATAAATACACTATCTTGGACATCTTTTATGATTGTGAGCACTCATTAAAATATGACATGCTAAAGAGTTGACGTTGGACAAGGAAGACAACGTAATGGGTTATGTTTTCTTACATCTGAGATAAATTATATTGTCATGGATCATCCAACATGTTGAGCTTGCCTTTCCCTCTCATGCTAGCCAAGTTCTTTGCACCAAGTAGAAATACTACTTGTGCTTCCAAATATCCTTAAACCCAGTTTTGCCATAAGAGTCCACCATACCTACCTATGGATTGAGTAAGATTCTTCAAGTAAGTTGTCATTGGTGCATGCAATAAAAAAAGCTCTGTAAATATGTATGACTTATTAATGTGGTGAAAATAAGCTTTATACGATATTGTGATATGGAAGAAATAAAAGCGACGGACTGCATAATAAAGGTCCATATCACAAGTGGCAATATAAAGTGACGTTCTTCTACATTAAAATTTTGTGCATCCAACCATAAAAGCGCATGACAACCTCTGCTTCCCTCTGCGAAGGGCCTATCTTTTACTTTTATCTTCTACCTTATATAAGAGTCATGGTGATATTCACCTTTCCTTTTTACATTTTATCCTTTGGCAATCACAATGTGTTGGAAAGATCCAGATACATATAGCTAATTAGATGTGAGTCTGCATGAGCTATTATTGGTGACATTAGCCTTGAGGTAAAACATTGGGAGGCAAAACTATAAGCCCCTATCTTTCTCTATGTCCGATTAAAAATCCATACCCATAAATATTGTGTGAGTGTTAGCAATTGAGAAAGGCTAAAGGATAGTTGACTATGTGGACTTGCTGAAAGCTCTTATATTGACTCTTTACTATGTTATGATAAATTGCAATTGCCTCAATGACTGAGATAGAGTTTGTTAGTTTTCAATGAAGTTTATGATTCATACTTGAAATTGTGATTGAATCGTTACTTTAGCATAAGAGATCATATGACAATATATATGTTGTTGTTCTAAGAATGATCATGGTGCCCTCATGTCCGTATTTTATGTTTATCGACACCTCTATCTCTAAACATGTGGACATATTTTTCGAATTCGGCTTTCGCTTGAGAACAAGCGATGTCTAAGCTTGGGGGAGTTGATACGTCCATTTTGCATCATGCTATTATACTGATATTTATTGCATTATGGGCTGTTATTACACATTATGTCACAATACTTATGCCTATTCTCTCTTCTTTTACAAGGTTTAAATGAAGAGGGAGAATGCCGACAACTGGGATTCTGGGCTAGAAAGGGAGCAAATATTAGAGACCTATTCTACACAGCTCCAAAAGTCCTGAAACTTCACGGAAGTTATTTCCAGAATATATAAAAAATGCTGAGCGAAGAAAGTTCCGGAGGGGGGCCATGCTACCCCTTGAGCTTGTGTTGGATTTCCCCGAAGAGGAAAGGATGACGCATCAGAGTAGTGTAAGTATTTCCCTCAGTTTTTGAGAACCAAGGTATCAATCCAGTAGGAGGCCACGCTCAAGTCCCTCGTACCTGCACAAAACGATAGCTACTCGCAACCAATGCGATTAGGGGTTGTCAATCCCTTCACGGTAACTTACGAGAGTGAGATCTGATAGATATAATAGTTTTGGTATTTTTGGTATAGATATGCAAAGTGAAAAGTAAAAGGCAAAGTAAAAGTAAAAAGAAAAGCAAGATTAAAGTGATGGAGATTGATATGCTGAGAATAGACCCGGGGGCCATAGGTTTCACTAGTGGCTTCTCTCAAGAGCATAAGTATTCTACGGTGGGTGAACAAATTACTGTTGAGCAATTGACAGAATTGAGCATAGTTATGAGAATATCTAGGCATGATCATGTATATAGGCATCACGTCCGAGACAAGTAGACCGAAACGATTCTACATCTACTACTATTACTCCACTCATCGACCGCTATCTAGCATGCATCTAGAGTATTAAGTTAAAAACAGAGTAATGCTTTAAGCAAGATGACATGATGTAGAGAGATAAATTCATGCAATATGAAATAAACCCCATCTTGTTATCCTCGATGGCAACGATGCAATACGTGCCTTGCTGCCCCTTCTGTCACTGGGAAAGGACACCGCAAGATCGAACCCAAAGCTAAGCACTTCTCCCATGGCAAGAACTACCAATCTAGTTGGCCAAACCAAACGTATAATTCGAAGAGACTTGCAAAGATAACAAATCATACATAAAAGAATTCAGAGAAGATTCAAATATTATTCATAGATAGACTTGATCATAAACCCACAATTCATCGGTCTCAACAAACACACCGCAAAAAGAAGAAGATTACATCAAATAGATCTCCACAAGAGAGGGGGAGAACTTTGTATTGAGATCCAAAAAGAGAGAAGAAGCCATCTAGCTACTAACTATGGACCCGAAGGTCTGAGTGTAACATCCCAAATTTTCAATTTGGAATGTTATACATTAGGTCATCATGCATATCATATTTTATTTTGCTTTTGGTTTTGATCCTAGAAAATCCTAAGCAACTCAAGGACCCACGGAGAGAGTTGGGGATTTCGTTATTTACATATTTGAGTTTTCTCAAATTTTGTAAACAGGATCATTTGATTTTATTTATTTTATCATCAATTATTTCTATTACAAAAATATGAGAGAGGGAATAAAATGACTTTCCCAAAATATAGAAATATTGAGGATTTAATAAAAAATCAAATAATATTTATTTCGGAGATTTTCGGTATTTTTAATTGAATTTAGGAAAAATGCGCGTTTTTCATAGTTGTAGTTTGGGTCCAGATAAATGTTCACTTAATCGGGCTTGATTTTAGAAACACGGGAAAATTTATTTCATGAGTTTTGGAGTCCGTTTAGTATTTCTTTTTATTTTTCTTCCGAGCGTAAAAAAACGAAACCGACTATGGGCCGTACCCGAGCGGGACTCCGCCCGGGGGCGCCTTTATATAGCGCCGCACCCGAGCCCCCAGCCCATAACCAGCCCCGCGCCCGATCCGCCGCCGCCACCGCCGCCGGAGCAGCGCGCCGCCCGAGGTTCGCAGCCGCCTCGACTTCCATGCCGAATTTTTTTTTAAAAAAAATTCGTCGGTTTTATTTTCGAATTTTTTTATTATTTTATTATTTTATTTATTTTCGGATTAGGTTAATTACCGATTAATCTGTTCGTCGTTTTCTTTTTCGTCGGATTTTCCGCGGTTATTTTTTGATCGCGATTTCTGATCCAATTTTCGTTTTAGTATAACTTTTCGCTCGTTTACCGGAATCAGGCGATTCAAGCGCCTGGAGTTTCGTCTCGAAACCCTCTTTCCGAATAATAAAATTAAACAAGTTTTTGCTACTGTAAAATTTGACGTAGATCCAGATTACTAGAACAAAGTTGTTTTCTTTCGCCGTTTGATTTCTTTTGCTTCGTTCGATTTGATTCTTTTTGCAAACCAAGGTTCTTAAGTTGAACTTTCTGGTTAGATCTTCTATTTGAGTTTTACCTGTGCATTAGATGAGTACTTATTGTATGCTTGTTTTTTGTCTGTGATAGAATACCCGGAGTGCGCCGCCTGTTACTTTGAATCTCTTGGTTTCGCGGATCATCAGCAAGGCAAGTAACACTTTGATCATACCTTTTTCTACAACCCAGTTTTACTGCATTAGATCAATCTTCACACATTGCATGATTACGATCTAATTAAATTGTGGGATGGGAAGTAGATGAGGTAGTACCTATTACCTGTTTATTATCAAACCTTTGGGAGTTACTTCTACGTTTGCTTATTATGCCATGCTATGCTAGTAGACGTGGATTGGGTGAGTGATATCCATGAAAGATGTGAGATTGATAATTAATGGTTTATTTAAGGTGGCAACCTAACACACATCTGGGTGGATTGAGGCACCTGGGTATTCCAGGACTTGCCTGTTTTTATTTTGGACCGCCACCCAGGCTCAAAGGGATCATGAGATTATTCATTCTAGAAACTTCCGTGTGCAGCCACAAGCCATTATGGGCTCCGGCATAGTTGAGTAAGTCGTGCGAACTCTTACAGGGTAGACTAGCAGATGTAGGGGAAAGTAGGTGTACCGGTCTATCCATCGTAAGGTGCTAGCGCTTCTGAAAGACTGTGTCTCGGTCATCCGTTTCTCAAACACCATGTAGTGCGAGAAATCCAACGAAGGCGATCGAGTGTTATAGGGAAAAGTGTGCAAACCTCTGTAGAGTGTATAAACTAATCATGGTTAGCCGTGTCCCCGGTTATGGACATCTTGAGTATCTAGTACCTGGATTATCATGTGAATCTCAACATGTTACTCTAAAGTTAATTTTGTTGGGTTTTAACAATGTTACTTAATTGGGATTGAGAATGCTGTCAACCATTCTCAATGTTTAACAACCACCATGATAGTAATTAATTTTATTCCTTTGAAGTAGGGAAAAATTGGCTTTACGCAAAAACTGTAACCGTAGAGCTTTCCACCAGCCAAATATGCATATAGTATAGTTGTTTCATTCCATTACTCTCTATGTGTTACCTTGCCAGCATATTCCATGTGCTGACCCGTTTTCGGGCTGCAACGTTAATGTTGCAGACTTTTCAGACGATGATTAAGGAGTTTTTAGGTCGTGGTTCTATACTCAGTGATGCAGTTGGAGTTGGTGGACTCAGTTACCTTCCAAGCCTTCCGCTGTTATCGATATTAGATGGCCTTAAGCCATATTTATTGTAATAAGCTCTCTTTTGAGACACTCGATGTAATAAGTGTGTGATTGCTACTCTGCTGTAAATCCTCCGAGTACTATGTGGTGTCAGCATTACTGATCCAGGAATGACACCGGAGCACAGAGATCAGACTGTTTGAGGTCTGGTCGCTACAGAGATGGTATCAGAGCACACGCTGACTGTAGGACACGACCACTAAGCTAAGAGACCTAGACCACTATTCACTCTTTTCTCTTCTGACCTCTCATCTTTTCTACTCTTTAGGATGGCGGATGCAAGGAACAAGTTCACACAACCAGATGAAGATACACCCTTTGGACGCCACTTGAAGGAAGTCACTAGATACCTGAACATAGGAGTACCAAGCTTCACGGGAACCTACAACGCCACTTTACCTGAGGAAGAGCGCTGGATGATTCAAGTTAAAGTTCCAGGAAGGACGTTCATGCCAGTCACTGAGCCCATAGAGTTTTCTTTTGATGCCCCAACTTGGAGTCTAGGAAAGAGAATGGCAGCTCACATCGCCATGGGACGCATTGGAGAAGTCTACTGCAAGGATCTCAAGGATACTATCTACCAGATTTGTGGGCGCCGAGATGAACACTGGGAGATGATCAGCACCAGGAAAGATAGATCAATCGCAACTTTTATCCAGGAGTTAAACCAGCACATTCGACGGCAGGAGAATCAGATGTGCACCGACATGATAGATCTGAAGAAGACTAAGACTAGAATCAAGGAACTGGAGGAAGAACTCAAGGCTACACGTGAAGATTATGAAGAAGAAATTGAAGTATTGGTGGAGAAGAATGACGATCTGATCAAGAAGATTGGAATATTTATGGGAGGCCCGACACCAGTAGATGAAGACAAAGAACCCAAGGAGATTAGCCCGGAAGACTACATCATCATTGAAGGCACCGACTTGAAACAAGATAGTAGCAATGATGACTATGTTGATGAAGCAAGAGCAGATATCATGGAGTCTACAACCGTAGAATATTTCTAGTAGACCACCTCATCAGTAGTAGTAGTCCACCATGTAAATATAGTAGTCCGAGCACTCTCGCGATAGCTAGATCGATTGAATGCCTTTGTATGGTTGAATGAAGTGAATTGTTTGCTTTTGCCTCATGTGCATATGGGTAGTGTTTTCTCTTTAGACCCCCTCTATTCTTATATCTCATCTTTTCTAAACCCTCAGATGCCTCCGAGACGTGACCCCGGATTTGCCTTTCCACCGGAGCTCACCCAGTTGATCCAGCAGCAGAACACCTTGATGCAGTTGCTAGTTCAGAATCAGAATCAGGGGAACAACAACAACAACCCACCACCACCACCTGTTGACCACTTAGCCCGTTTTCTTAGGCTGAATCCGCCGGTGTTTTCTAGTAGCACCGAGCCGATAGTAGCAGATGATTGGCTCCGCAAGATAGCTAGGGAGTTGACCACAGCAGGATGCACGGATGCGGAGAAGGTGAAGTTTGCCGCACATCAGTTAGAAGGTCCCGCAGCATCCTGGTGGGAGAATTTCACAGCCACCTTCCCAGTCGACAGTGTCACATGGGACCAGTTTCAGCAGGCTTTTCGTACTGCCCATGTTTCAGCAGGAGCAATGGCCATGAAGAAGCGTGACTTTCGTAACTTGCGCCAAGGAGGATGGACAGTTGGCCAGTATGTGGAGGAGTTTAGTAAGCTAGCACATTATGCCCCAGATGATGTTGCTACGGATGCAGCTAAGCAGGAGAAATTCCTGGAAGGACTGAATGATGAGTTGAGTATGCAGTTGATGGTAGCCACCTTCAACAACTACCAGGAGTTGGTAGACCGTGCTCTTATGATTGAAGGGAAGCAGCAACAAATTGAGAACCACAAGAGGAAGTATGGACAAGGAAAGTATAATTCAGGAGCTCAGCAGAAGCCACGTTTTACCCCTAGACCGGGAGGACATTTTCAGCATACCCATGGAGTAGGTAGCTCGCACAATCACAATGGCACCAAGAATGGTAATGGGAATGGAGGAAGCAATGGCCAGAACCGCAACACCCCATCAACCCCAGCCAAGAGAGATCTGAGTCAAGTCACCTGTTTCAAGTGTTCCAAGACCGGACATTATGCCAATGAATGTCCTGAAGGCCAAAACGGAAATGGAAGCTCTGGAAAGAAGCCGAACCCTTTCAACAGGGGACAGGTGAACCACGTTAATGTGGAGGAGGTTGAAGCTCAGCCCGATGCAGTAATAGGTAAGTTTTTGGTTAAGTCATTTACTGCACTCGTTCTTTTTGATACTGGTGCATCGCATTCATACATATCAAGGGGATTTGTGGAAAAGTATAGCCTGCCCACTAGGGTTCTTAAAACACCTATGCTAGTAAGCTCGCCAGGAGCAGAGTACATGGCCGGACAAGGATGTTTTCAAGTGCCATTAAGTATAGGAAGGCATGTTTTCCCAACGGATTTAATTATTCTGGAATCCCAAGGTCTGGATGTGATTCTTGGTATGGATTGGCTGTCGATGTATGGAGGAAACATCGATTGCGCCAGTAAGACAATTTTGCTCACAACGCCAGAAGGAAGAAGGATCAAGTATGTATCCCGACATGCGCCAAACAGGACACAAGTAAATTCCTTATCAGGAGTTGTGCAGGAGGAAGTACCAGTGGTAAAGGATTTTCCTGATGTATTTCCCGAAGAGTTGCCAGGCATGCCACCAGATAGAGATATTGAGTTTTTGATTGAACTTTTGCCAGGCACTGGGCCAATATCGAAGCGACCATATAGGATGCCCGCAAAAGATTTGGTGGAAATTAAGAAGCAGATTAAGGAGTTACTGGATAAAGGTTACATTCGCCCAAGTTCTTCGCCTTGGGGATCACCAGTACTTCTAGTAGAGAAGAAGGATGGATTGTTAAGGATGGTTGTTGACTATCGAGGATTGAATGAAGTAACAATCAAGAACAAGTACCCGCTACCAATGATCAATGATCTGTTTGATCGATTGCAAGGATCTAAAGTGTTTTCCAAGATCGATTTGTGATCAGGGTACCATCATTTGAAGATTTGAGAGCATGACATACCTAAGACAACATTCACCACAAGATATGGACTGTATGAGTATACCGTTATGTCATTTGGACTGACTAACGCACCTGCCTATTTTATGAACATGATGAACAAAGTGTTTATGGAGTTTTTGGATAAGTTCGTTGTAGTGTTCATTGATGATATCCTGGTTTATTCAAAGAATGAAGAGGAACATAAGGAGCATTTGCGATTGGCACTTGGAAAGCTCAGAGAACATCAATTATATGCCAAGTTCAGCAAATGTGAGTTTTGGTTGAAGGAAGTAGGATTCCTCGGACACGTTATATCTGGAGAAGGTATAGCTGTTGATCCCGCTAAAGTTGAAACCGTGACCAAGTGGGAAGCACCAACAACAGTTGGACAGATCCGGAGTTTTCTTGGACTCGCAGGATACTACCGGAGGTTTATTGAAAAAAATTCAAAGATTGCGAAGCCTATGACGGAGTTGCTGAAGAAGGATACCAAGTTCAAATGGACTGAGGAGTGTGAGGCTAGTTTCTAGGAATTGAAGAAACGCTTGGTTACCTCACCAGTGTTGATTTTGCCAGATCAAACCAAGGATTATGAGGTGTATTGCGACGCTTCACGTCGAGGACTTGGAGCAGTGCTTATGCAGGAAGGGAGAGTTGTTTCATATGCTTCAAGACAACTGAAGCCTCACGAATTGAATTACGCTACGCATGATTTGGAGTTAGCAACCGTAGTGCATGCATTGAAGACATGGAGACATTTCCTCATTGGAAATCATTGTGAGGTGTACACGGATCACAAGAGTTGAAGTACATTTTCACGCAGAAGGAGTTGAACCTCAGACAAAGGAGATGGTTGGAGCTCATCAAGGATTATGATATGAGATTGCATTTTCATCTCGGGAAGGCTAATGTAGTAGCTGATGCATTAAGCCGCAAGAGCCATGTCAATACGTTAATGACGGGAGATTGCATATAGTATAGTTGTTTCATTCCATTACTCTCTATGTGTTACCTTGCCAGCATATTCCATGTGCTGACCCGTTTTCGGGCTGCAACGTTAATGTTGCAGACTTTTCAGACGACGATTAAGGAGTTTTTAGGTCGTGGTTCTATACTCAGTGATGTCGTTGGAGTTGATGGACTCACTTACCTTCCAAGCCTTCCGATGTTATCGTTATTAGATGGCCTTAAGCCATATTTATTGTAATAAGCTCTCTTTTGAGACACTTGATGTAATAAGTGTGTGATTGCTACTCTGCTATAAATCCTCCGAGTACTGTGTGGTGTCAGCATTACTGATCCAGGGATGACACCGGAGCACAGAGATCAGACTGTTTGAGGTCTAGTCGCTACATTGAGGTAAACTACTCACACTTCATCGGAGAGGCTATGATGATGTAGAAGCCCTCCGTGATGACGGCCCTCTCCGGCGGAGCTCCGAAACAGGCCCCAAGATGGGATCTCATGGATACAGAAAGTTGCAGCGGTGGAATTAGGTTTTTGGCTCCTGTTCTGGTCGTTTGGTGGTACGTAGGTATATATAGGAGGAAGGAGTATGTCGGTGGAGCACCGAGGGGCCCATGAGGCAGGGGGCGCGCCCTAGGGGGTGGGCGCGCCCCCACTCTCATGACCGCCTCTTTGACTCCTTGGAGTAGGGTCCAAGTCTCCTGGATCACGTTCGGTGAGAAAATCACATTCCCGAAGGTTTTATTCCGTTTGGACTCCGTTTGATATTCTGTTTCTCCGAAATACTGAAATAGGCAAAAAAAACAGCAATTCTGGGCTAGGCCTCCGGTTAATAGGTTAGTCCCAAAAATAATATAAAACTGGAAAATAAAGCCCAATATAGTCCAAAACAGTAGATAATATAGCATGGAGCAATCAAAAATTATAGATACATTGGAGACGTATCAAGCATCCCCAAGCTTAATTCCTGCTCGTCCTCGAGTAGGTAAATGATAAAAAGAGAATTTTTGATGGGGAGTGCTACTTGGCATAATTTCAATGCAAATCTTCTTAATTGTGATATGAATATTCAGATTCGAAAGATTCAAGACAAAAGTTTATATTGACATAAAAATAATAATACTTCAAGCAAACTAACAAAGCAATTATGTCTTCTCAAAATATCATGGCCAAAGAAACTTATCCCTACAAAATCATATAGTCTGGCTATGCTCTATCTTCACCACACAAAGTATTCAAATCATGCACAACTCCGATGACAAGGCAAGCAATTGTTTCATACTCTAACTTTTTCAAAACTTTTTCAATCTTCACGCAATACATGAGCGTGAGCCATGGATATAGCACTATATGTGGAATAGAATGTTGGTTGTGGAGAAGACAAAAAGGAGAAGATAGTCTCACATCAACTAGGCGTATCAATGGGCTATGGAGATGCCCATCAATAGATATCAATGTGAGTGAGTAGGGATTGCCATGCAACGGATGCACTAGAGCTATAAGTATATGAAAGCTCAAAAAGAAACTAAGTGGGTGTGCATCCAACTTGCTTGCTCATGAAGACCTAGGGAAATTTGAGGAAGCCCATCATGGGAATATACAAGCCAAGTTCTATAATGAAAGATTCCCACTAGTATATGAAAGTGACATAACGAGAGCTCTCTACTATGAAGATCATGGTGCTACTTTCAAGCACAAGTGTGGTAAAAGGATAGTAACATTGTCCCTTCTCTCTTTTTCTCTCATTTTTTATTTTTTTATTTGGGCCTTTTCTTTTTTATGGCCTCTTTTCTTTCTCTTTTTATTTGGGCTTCTTTGGCCTCTTTTATTTATTTTTCGTCCGGAGTCTCATCCCGACTTATGGGGGAATCATAGTCTCCATCATTCTTTCCTCACTTGGGACAATGCTCTAAAAATGATGATCATCACACTTTTATTTTTCTTACAACTCAACAATTACAGCTCGATACTTAGAACAAAATATAACTCTATATGAATGCCTCCGGCGGTGTACCGGGATATGCAATATGACAATGATGAATGTGTCATGATAAACGGAATGGTGGAAAGTTGCATGGCAATATATCTTTGAATGGCTATGGAAATGCCATAATAGGTAGGTATGGTGGCTGTTTTGAGGAAGGTATATGGTGGGTGTATGATACCGGCGAAAGGTGCGCGGTATTAGAGAGGCTAGCAAAGCTGGAAGGGTGAGAGTGCGTATAATCCATGGACTCAACATTAGTCATAAAGAACTCTTATACTTATTGCAAAAATCTAGAAGTTATCAAAGCAAAGTATTATGCGCATGCTCCTATGGGGATAGATTGGTACGAAAAGACCATCGCTCGTCCCCGACCGCCACTCATAACAAAGACAATCAATAAATAAATCATGCTCCGACTTCATCACATAACGGTTCACCATACGTGCATGCTACGGGAATCACAAACTTTAACACAAGTACTCTTTAAATTCACAACTACTCAACCAGCATGATTCTAATATTAGCACCTTCATACCTCAAAACAATTATCATGCTTCAATCTTTTCTTAGTATTCAACCCACACAAAAGAAAGTTTCACAAATCTTGAATACCAAGCATATTATTATTAAGCAAATTACCATGCTATTAAGAGACTCTCAAAATTATTTAAGTGAAGCATGAGAGATCAATAGTTTCTTTAAAACAAATCCGCCGCCGTGCTCTAAAAGATCTAAGTGAAGCACATAGAGCAAGATTATAACGCTCAAAAGATATAAGTGAAGCACATAGAGCAAAACTACTTAGCTCAAAAAGATATAAGTGAAGCACATAGAGTATTCTATCAAATTTTAATTCATGTATGGCTCTATCAAAAGGTGTGTACAGCAAGGATGATTGTGGCATACTAAAACACAAAGACAAAAATAATACAAGATGCTCCAAGCGAAACACATATCATGTTGGTCAATAAAAATATAGCTCCAAGTAAATTACCGATGGAAGTGGACGAAAGAGGGGATGCCTTCCGGGGCATCCCCAAGCTTTTACTTTTTGGTGTCCTTGGATTATCTTGGGGGCGCCATGGGCATCACCAATCTTAAGCTCTTGCCACTCCTTGTTCCATAATCCATCAAAAGAATTCACCCAAAACTTGAAAACTTCACAACACAAAACTCAATAGAAATCTCGTGAGTTCCGTTAGAGAAAGAAAACAAAATACCACTTCAACGTACTGTAATTAACTCATTATTTATTTATATTGGTGTTAAACCTACTGTATTCCAACTTCTCTATGGATTATAAACTATTTTACTAACCATAGATTCATCAAAATAAGCAAACAACACACGAAAAACAGAATCTGGCAAAAACAGAACAGTCTGTAGTAATCTGTAACTAACGCAAACTTCTGGAACCTCAAAAATTCTAAAATAAATTTATGGACGTGAGGAATCTATCTATTAATCATCTGCAAAAAGAATTAACTAAATAGCACTCTTCAAGTAAAAATAACAGCAGTTGTCGTGAGCGCTAAAGTTTCTGATTTTTACAGCAAGTTCAACAAGACTTTCCCCAAGTCTTCCCAACGGTTCTACTTGGCACAAACATTAATTAAACATAAAAATACAACCAAAACAGAGGATAAATAAATTATTTATTACTAAACAGGAGCAAAAAGCAAGGAATAAATGTAAAATTGGGTTGCCTCCCAACAAGCGCTATCGTTTAACGCCCCTAGCTAGGCATAAGAGCGAGGATAGATCTAGGTATTGCCATCTTTGGTAGGCAATCCATAAGTGGCTCTCGTGATAGTTTCATATGGCAGTTTTATTTTGTTTCTTGGAAAGTGTTCCATGCTCTTTTTAATGGAAATTGAAATCTAATATTCCCTTCCTTCAAATCAATAATCGCACCAACCGTTCTAAGGAAAGGTCTACCAAGAATAATAGGGCAAGAAAGATTGCAATCTATATCAAGAACAATGAAATCTACGGGCACATAATTCCTATTTGCAACAATAAGAACATCATTAATCCTTCCCATAGGTTTCTTAATAGTAGAATCCGCAAGATGCAAGTTTAGAGAGCAATCATCAAAATTACGGAAATCTAGCAAATCACACAAAGTCTTGGGAATAGTAGAGACACTAGCACCCAAATCACACAAAGCATAAAACTCATGATCTTTAATTTTAGTTTTAATAGTTGGTTCCCACTCATCATAGATTTTTCTAGGGATAGAAACTTTCAACTCAAGTTTTTCTTCATAAGATTACATCAAGGCATCAACAATATGTTCGGTGAAGGCTTTCTTTTGACTATAAGCATGTGGAGAATTTAGCACGGATTGCAACAAGGAAATACAATCAATTAAAGAGAAACTTTCATAATTAAATTCCTTGAAATCCAATATAGTGGGTTTAGCAACATCTAGATTTTTATTTCTTTTAATCCCACTTTCATCAATTTCATCATAAAGATCTAAATACTCCGAATTTTTAGAACGCCTTCTAGGTAAAGGAAGATCATATTCAGTTTCATCAAGATTCATATTGCAAAACAAAGATTTAATAGGAGACACATCAATAACTTTTAGATCTTCATCTTGATTTTCATAGGAATTGGAAGAACACGCTTTAATGAAGGCATCTTTGGAAGCACGCATCCTAGCGGTTCTTTCCTTGCAGTCATCAATGGAAATTCTCATGGCTTTTAGAGACTCATTGATATCATGCTTAGGAGGAATAGATCTAAGCTTTAAAGAATCAACCTCAAGAGAAATTCTATCAATGTTCCTAGCCAAATTATCAACTTTAAGCAATTTCTCTTCAAGCAAATTCTCTTCAAGCAAATTCATAAACTCTTTAACACTATTCTCAAATTCAGAGGGCATCTTATTATAATTTCCATAAGAGTTGTTGTAGGAATTCCCATAATTATTAGAAGGATTACTAGGATGTGGCCTAGGATTAAAATTCCCTCTATAAGCGTTGTTACCAAAATTATTCCTACCAACAAAATTCACATCCATAGATTCATTGTTATTCTCAATCAAAGTAGACAAAGGCATATCATTAGGATCAGAAGAAACATTCTTAGTAGCAAATAATTTCATAAGTTCATCCATCTTTCCACTCAAAACATTGATTTCTTCTATAAAATGCACTTTTTTATTAGAAGATCTTTCAGTATGCCATTGAGAATAATTAACCATAATATTATCTAGGAGTTTAGTAGCATCTCCTAAAGTGATTTCCATAAAAGTGCCTCCCGCTGCCGAATCTAAAAGATTTCTAGAAGCAAAATTCAATCCGACATAAAATTTTTGTATAATCATCCACAAATTCAAACCATGAGTAGGGCAATTACGTATCATTAATTTCATTCTCTCCCAAGCTTGTGCAACATGTTCATGATCAAGTTGCTTAAAGTTCATAATATCGTTTCTAAGAGAGATGTTCTTAGCGGGAGGGAAATACTTAGAGATAAAAGCATCTTTGCACTTGTTCCAAGAATCAATACTATTTTTAGGCAAAGAAGAAAACCAAGCTTTAGCACGATCTCTAAGCAAAAAAGGAAATAGCTTCAATTTAACGACATCATTATCCACATCTTTTTTCTTTTGCATATCACATAAATCAACGAAGCTATTCAGATGAGTAGCAGCATCTTCACTAGGAAGGCCGGCGAATTGATCTTTCATAACAAGATTCAACAAAGCAGTATTAATTTCACAAGATTCAATATTGGCAAGAGGAGCAATCGGAGTTCTAAGGAAATCATTATTATTAGTATTGGTGAAGTCACACAATTTGGTAGTATCTTGAGCCATCGCGACAAACAAGCAATCCAACACACGAGCAAACTAAAGTCAAGCGGGCAAAAAGAGGCAAATAGAAAGGGAGAATAGAGAGAGAGAGAGAGAGGGAGAGGGTGAATAAAACACCAAGGGTGAAGTAGGGGAGAGGAAAACGAGAGGCAAATGGCAAATAATGTAATGCGAGAGATAGGGATTGTGATGGGTACTTGGTATGTTGACTTTTTGCATAGACTCCCCGGCAACGGCGCCAGAAATTCTTGTTGCTACCTCTTGAGCTTGCGTTGGATTTCCCCGAAGAGGAAAGGATGATGCAGCTGAGTAGCGTAAGTGTTTCCCTCAGTTTTTGAGAACCAAGGTATCAATCCAGTAGGGGGCCACGCTCAGGTCCCTCGTACCTGCACAAAATGATAGCTGCTCGCAACCAACACGATTAGGATTGTCAATCCCTTCACGGTCACTTACAAGAGTGAGATCTGATAGATATAATATTTTTGGTATAGAGATGCAAAGTGAAAAGTAAAAAGGCAAAGTAAAAAAGCAATGCAAGATTAAAGTGATGGAGATTGATATGCAGAGAATAGACCCGGGGGCCATAGGTTTCACTAGTGGCTTCTCTCAAGAGCATAAGTATTCTACGGTGGGCGAACAAATAACTGTTGAGCAATTGACAGAATTGAGCATAGTTATGAGAATATCTAGGCATGATCATGTATATAGGCATCACGTCCGAGATAAGTAGACCAAAACGATTCTACATCTACTACTATTACACCACTCATCGACCGCTATCCAGCATGCATCTAGAGTATTAAGTTAAAAACAGAGTAATGCTTTAAGCAAGATGACATGATGTAGAGAGATAAATTCATGCAATATGAAATAAACCCCATCTTGTTATCCTCGATGGCAACGATGCAATACGTGCCTTGGCGCCCCTTCTGTCACTGGGAAAGGACACCGCAAGATCGAACCCAAAGCTAAGCACTTCTCCCATGGCAAGAACTACCAATCTAGTTGGCCAAACCAAACGGATAATTCGAAGAGACTTGCAAAGATAACCAATCATACATAAAAGAATTCAGAGAAGATTCAAATATTATTCATAGATAGACTTGATCATAAACCCACAATTCATCGGTATCAACAAACATACCGCAAAAATAAGAAGATTACATCAAATAGATCTCCACAAGAGAGGGGGAGAACTTTGTATTGAGATCCAAAAAGAGAGAAGAAGCCATCTAGCTACTAACTATGGACCCGAAGGTCTGAGGTAAACTACTCATACTTCATCGGAGAGGCTACGATGATGTAGAAGCCCTCCGTGATGACGGCCCTCTCTAGCGGAGCTCCGAAACAGGCCCCAAGATGGGATCTCGTGGATACAGAAAGTTGCGGCGGTGGAATTAGGTTTTTGGCTCCTGTTCTGATCGTTTGGCGGTACGTAGGTATATATAGGAGGAAGGAGTACGTCGGTGGAGCACCGAGGGGCCCACGAGGCAGGGGGGCGCGCCCTAGGGGGTGGGCGCGCCCCCCACCCTCGTGACTGCCTCTTTGACTCCTTGGAGTAGGGTCCAAGTCTCCTGGATCACGTTCGGTGAGAAAATCACGTTCCCGAAGGTTTTATTCCGTTTGATATTCTGTTTCTCCGAAATACTGAAATAGGCAAAAAACAGCAATTCTGGGTTGGGCCTCCGGTTAATCGGTTAGTCCCAAAAGTAATATATAAGTGGAAAATAAAGCCCAATCTAGTCCAAAACAGTAGATAATATAGCATGGAGCAATCAAAAATTATAGATACGTTGGAGACGTATCAGGCCACACCCTGGCCACGAGGGTGGGGGCGCGCCCCCTGCCTTGTGGGCTCCCTGGTGGCCCTTTGATGCCCATCTTCTGCTATATGAGCTCTTTCGTCCGAGAAAATAATAATAAGCAAGCTTTGTGGAAGAAACTCCGCCGCCACGAGGCGGAACCTCGGCGGAACCAATCTAGGGCTCCGGCAGAGCTGTTCTGCCGGGGAAACTTCCCTCCGGGAAGGGGAAATCATCACCATCGTCGTCACCAACGATCCTCTCATCAGGAGGGGGTCAATCTCCATCAACATCCTCACCAGCACCATCTCATCTCAAACCCTAGTTCATCTCTTGTATCCAATCTTTGTATCCAAACCTCAGATTGGTACCTGTGGGTTGTTAGTAGTGTTCATTACTCCTTGTAGTTGATGCTAGTTGGTTTACTTGGTGGAAGATCATATGTTCAGATCCATTATGCATATTAATACCCCTCTGATTATGAACATGAATATGTTTTGTGAGTTGTTACGTTTGTTCCTGAGGACATGGGAGAAGTCTTGCTATTAGTAGTCATGTGAATTTGGTATTCGTTCGATATTTTGATGAGATGTATGTTGTCATCCCTCTAGTGGTGTCATGTGAACGTCGACTACATGACACTTCACCATTATTTGGGCCCAGAGGGAGGCATTATGAATTAATAAGTAGATGATGGGTTGCTAGAGTGACGGAAGCTTAAACCCTAGTTTATGCGTTGCTTCGTAAGGGGCTGATTTGGATCCATATTGTTCATGCTATGGTTAGGTTTACCTTAATACTTCTATTGTACTTGAGGATGCCTGCAATAGGGGTTAATCATAAGTGGTATGCTTGTCCAATTATGGATAGTACCCAAGCACCGGTCCACCCACATATCCGATTATCCAAGTACCGAACGCGAATCATATGAACGTGTTGAAAACTAGATTGATGATAATTCCCATGTGTCCCCGGGAGCGCTTTCCTTCATACAAGAGTTCCACCAGGCTTGTCCTTTTCTACAAAAGGGATTGGGCCATCTTGCTGCACCTTATTTACTTTTATTACTTGTTGCTCGTTACAATTTATCTTATCACAAAACTATCTGTTACCGATAATTTCAGTGCTTGAAGAGAATACCTTGCTGAAAACCGCTTATCATTTCCTTCTGCTCCTCGTTGGGTTCGACACTCTTACCTATCGAAAAGGCTGCGATAGATCCCCTACACTTGTGGGTCATCAGGAGGATGTGCATCGTTTCTCCATTCGACGGCGCCGAGGCAGCACATCCCGATCTGCGGTACCCGCCGTTCTCTCTAACCAAGCTCCGACGCGGTAGGGCCTACACCGCCTGCTCGCTGCCGCAGTATGGGCAGATCCCGCCCGCCGCCGCTCACCTAGTTACATCCTGACGACCCCTAGGTATCCCCTCCAGCCTTGCTCCACTGCCCGTCTTCCCACATTGCTTCATGTGGAAAATATTGCATCTGGATTTAACATAGTTCTTTCCCCAAAATGTAGCTCGTCCGGCGTACTTTCCATATTGCAATATCATCCTCACACCGTTTTAGACAAACACAACCGGGTTGTTGTCTTCCCTTAGGACATGGAATATGCTTCTTTTTTGTAGTCCCATGTGTCATCAACTGTTATTGGCCAGTAATTGTTTCCTTTCTACCTCTTTTTTGCAAACAGGGCTATCCATTTCACCTCGTTGCTAATGTGACCTTTTGGTGAACTGCGCAAATCACTTTTTTCTTAAGTGTTTTGTGTAGTTGTACTAAAATGTCACACGGGCAACGTCTACATTTCAGTGCGACTGCACAAAGGGAGATTGGTTTTGCTCTATCCTCCTTATCCAACTCCGAGCCTAATCTTCTCCAACTATTTGCTTAATCTTCTCCAACTAGTTAGTCTTAAGATAGACTGCAAAGGTAACCGGCTTCTATTTGTGTGTTTATTGTTTCATCGGTAGTCATCAATTATCATAATCACACTTAATATCTTTGGAACAGGGACGCTCAGCTCTATTTTAGTGGAACTGCACAAAATGATCAGAATGTTGCATGCTCCAGACAACAACTTTTTTCCCAACATGCCTTGTTTATTTAGATAGAGCTGGGGGGACGTTGCTACCAATGAAAGCAGGGATCAATTTTAACTTAACACCTCCTCACAACTTTGTCTTCAGTTGTGATGTAAATATTAGCTCTGATCTGCTAATCATTGAGATGCATTAGCAAGGAAGTTAGTTTTTTATTGTTTCCGAAAGAGCATCAATGGCAAGACACACAAAACAAAAGCTGAAAGCTCAGAGCATTGTACAATTTCATGTCGCTGGAAAATTATTTGTATAGTACGTCAATTATGTAAACAGATGCTGGAATCTTGATAGCATTGCCAGAAGCCTCTTCAGCATCCAGGCCCATGTGCCATGCACAGAATTATACTTCCTTCGTTCCTAAATATTTATCTTTTTACAAATTTCAAATGGACATATTTTAGAGTGTAGATTCACTCAGTTTGCTTCGTATGTAGTCACTCGTTGAAATCTCAAGAAAGACAAATACTCCGTAGTATATTTAAGAACAGATGGAGTAGTGCACAACCACATGGGAGACTCAGCCCAGTTGTTGCGCCGCACTAATAGTGAGCAGTAATGAGCAGTCAAATCATAAGCCCCACCTTTCCCACTGTAAGTTGCTCGGAAGAAGCAACCATCAATACGCTCTAAAGTCTCTCTGGTGGTGGAAATGCATGGAGAGAAATGTATCAGAATGAAGCGCGCCCTGTAAACTGTGATGGAGGGAGGAGTAGTATGAGGCCCTGTTTGGATCACCGTTTCTCTTTTGAATACACTTCTAAAAATACACACATGCGCCCGTCATTCCAATTCCGGCTGGAATTTGCACAGCGGCCAGTAACTTACAGGTGTAAGTTATACGCCTCCGTATTGAAATACAACCATTCCAAGCATGGCCTGAAGGTGCAAAACCAAATACATGTATGGCCAGTCGGTCAATGCTCTTCCTCTTGGCATATAACTGACATGTGGGACCAGAGTGTGAGCAAACCGATCTCAATTAACGGCAAAATGGCCAACCCGCCATTCCTTTAGAGAGACGAGGAGCGAGAACACACAGGCGGGCTCGCACGGAGGCCAAGATATATTCGAGCATGGTTGATTGATATCATGATTACATGTTCGATGTTTTTTAACACTACCATTGGGCTGCCGTTTTCCGGCCTTCTCTTGAATAAATATGTACTTTATCATAGATTAAAATAAAATAAGAGTACAGACGCTCCACCATGTGGTTCTAGTAGTAGTACTACTCGTACAACTATAAACCTTGTGCTTGGCTCTTCGCCTATTCGTGAAGTTGAACAATGATGGTACTCCGCATGTTGGGTACTACAATGTATGCCTGTGGCAATCTAACATCGAATGAACTGCTGCATGTCCACTGCCTGGGCGAGGGTAGGTTGCACTAGTCAAAAGGCGTAAGCGAGCTTCACCTTGTCCTGCAAGCTTCTCCTCGTTCTGCGAGTTGACGGGACACACCAAAAAGTAGTGCTAGTCCATATTCCCTCCTTTCCGGTTAATATGGATTAATCTTTTTTGCGGGTAAATGAGAGAGCTTTATTCATATATAAGCATTCTTAGGACGATCAGCCAAGAGGCTGGTCACTAGGAAGCGAGGTACCCCGCAAAAAGAAGAAGAAGAAAGTGAAGTGTTTCATCAAGCCATCTCTCGGCCACATTCAAAGTGCAGCAAGCACGGTTCGCACAAAGATGCGCCGCAAAGTTTGCTGGCCGGTTTACATGCTGAATAACAAAAAAGGGGGAAATATTACTGAGCGCTCCTATTTGTAAAAGGTTCTGAGCCAGAATTAAGCGATAATTGTGGTGAGTGTTCCATGGAATCAACTTCCATTATCACATGCGAGAACCGTCAAAGAGAACCAAATGTGTTGAAGATTGCTTTATCACATTTTAAAAATATAATAAGAGTGTAGACGCTCCTCCATCCGGTTCCTAGTATAGTATAGTACATACCTCTATAGTAGTAGTACTAGTACTAGTAAACTTTGCACTTGGCTGTTCGCCTCTTCAGGAAGTCGAACAATAATACTTATACTAGTATAGTGTATGCTTCTGGCAATCTGACACTGAATTAACTGTTACACGTCCACCGCCTGAGCGAGGGAGAGCTTGCATTAGTCAAAAGTTTCTCCTTGTCCTGCAAGCCACCGCACGCAAGCTTCTCCCGTCCTGCAAGCTTCTCCTTGTTTGGCAAGTTGATGGGACACAACAAACTAATGCTAGTCCATACTGCATCCTTTCCGGTTAATATGGATTAATTTCAAATGAGATAAATACACTGTCTGTCACTGTATGTTTGTAAAAATACGGCCAGTGTACTTCATAATATGCTCACTACACTCAATATATACATTTTACGGTGTTTATACGGTCACTAGCTCACCTTGGCTGAGTATGTGTGTGCATGCACGTGTAGGTTGAGCACTTGAGTGTGACCGTGTGTGTTCCGTCGTGTGCTCGGACATGCATGCATTAGGGCATCGTGCGCGTTTTTGCGTCCATGTGTACGTGTGACTGTTGCATGCATGCACGAGGTTGTAGTCCGTTACATCCACATATTCATAAGTCAATGCTTTGTCAAAATGTTGCATGCAAGGTTTAATCATTCGTTGTTCACGCATGCATTCCCGATATTAATACGTTGGTAAAGACAATTTCTTGAGGAAAATGAGCCCATGAATTGAGTACAAAGGGGACCAATAAGCCAGGACGGAGGGAGTACCAATAGTGAACCGGAAGGAGGGAGTAGGTACTAGTAGTACAGTACTACGTAACAACGTGCAGTAACAAAATTCCTCTATGCGCATCATGTCTACTCACGTGTCATGCAAGAAAATAGAGATAAGTACAAGTGAGACTCAGGAACGGTCATACACATAGGGGGAGTACATGTAGGGGGCACTAAGGAGCAGCCAAATCACACAGTAAGTTAGTCGGAAGAAGCAACCATCATTTCACTCTTCAATGACACGTACGCAATATAAAATGGTTGATATGGAGAGAAAAAGAAAACCACTATATATAGTTATATACACTAGCAGGAGCCTAAGCTACAAGCCTGCTTGCCTGGGTTGCTCTCTTCACAAGCATAGGACGACGGTGGCCACACCACTGGTCACATATCGGGCCTGATCCCGCTACTGGGGGAAGGGAACAATGTTCTACATAGACATGGTCAACATCGGCGAGGGAGAAAACCCACAGTCGGTGCATCCCAATCAGGGGTCCTCATGGTATGGGCTGATGCCGCGTCCCAACCGCCCTTCTAGCTACAGCCCGACGTCCCAGGTAGTACGTCTTCCTTTTGGATCCGGCTTGCTCCACTGCCGCAGCTCCCCACGTAACTCCATCTCCATGTCGATCTTTCTCTACTTCTACCGGCTTCTATTTGTGATGAGTTTATGTCTCATGAACTAGTGCTAGTACTATTATTCTAATCACACTTCTTCAATATCTTTGCCACCAGGGATGCTCAGCTCGATTTTAGTGGAACTGCAGAAAAGCATCGTATGATCCGAGGGTGCGAGCCGTCTTTCCTTCGACAGGTTCTATCTAGCCAGGAAATTAAATCATGTTTAGGGTTTAGGCTTTAATCCTTAGTGACCCCATCAGTAGTTTTCCTTTTGTACACGCTCTCACAACTTTTGTCTTTAGGTTTGAAGTAAATATTGGCTATGGTATGTGAATCATTGAGATGCATCAGCATGCGTGTTAGTTTTCCTTTGTATTTAATGGAATGTTGTAACGGGGCAACCTTGGAGTAGGAATGAAAATGGTGTGGAAAGTTTCCATTTTTCCGGAGAAAAAATGGAAACGGAGAGAAACCAATGCTTCATTTCGTTGGATCGCGCCATTGAGAAAAACGAACGTTTAAATCACATCAGTCGCGTTCGTGTCTCACCCTCCTCCACGGCTCGACCCCACACGGTTGCTCCGCATGCCACTCACCGCAAACCGAGTATATGATAACTTTCCTGCCTGCTTGTCGATGGATCGCGCCATGGAGTACTAGCACTACTTGAAGAGATTGACGTGTTGGGGGAGGACAGCTAGCTGTAGCACGGACTCCCAAGAACTTTTTACATGCATGTTGTGGCAGGCTATTGCGACCTTTGAACGCAGAGTAGTCGCGTGCACTGGGAAGCGGCGCGGGCGACGCTCTCTTGGCCGGCGCGCCGCTTCAATGCCGGCGCCAGTGAGAGGTCGCGTCCGCTCTGGCCGGGCATGAATGCGGCACTGACCATTTTGGGCGGGAAGCACGCGTGGGTGATGAAGAGGGTTCGGGTTGGTCAGGAGCACACGTGGCAGTGGTCCGGATGCCTGCAAACAAGAGATGATGTACATTAATATTGTTGCGTATATAATTAACAACATAAATAATGTGCCAGTTGGACAAATATGATTGGAGATGGAGATGGAGATGGAATTTTACGTAAACACGGATATGCATATCTATGTCTTTTTCTTTGGGAACAAACTTGTATTACTCATGTAGCCAGGCTACACTCGGAGTTACAAAGTTCGACAATGCTATCAGGGCCTGAACCTAGCCAAACAGCGATACGGCCAATAGTCCTACCAAAATGAGCTAAAGTATGACTGACACTGTTGTTGTTTTGTCGAACATGAGCAATACAAGTATTTTGGAGTGCCATGAGCGATCTAATCTCACACACCAAAAAACCAAACCGAGATCTATCAAGATCTTCATTCCTAATCCTCACTATATTTGTAGCTTCAAGGCAGTCGGTCTCGATATTGATATTTGCAGCTTAGACTCCCCATGTACTTTATTATATTAATATAATTTACCATAGAACGATTGTTCTACGGTGTGTGGGTCAAAAAAAAGATTACTCCACTGCAATGCGAGCGACAAACCCTCTTTGATGGCCAACAATTCTGCTTCCAGTGCGTTCGTGCAATAACACAAGCTTCTACATGAAGAGAAAATTATAGCACCCCCATGATCCCTAGTATCATGCCTATACCAGCAGTTCTGTTCTCCGGCAAGAAGGAACCATCCGTATTCAGTTTTACCCAGCCATCCTTAGATGCATGTCTATTTCTATGTGTGTGTGCGTGATGACTCTCGCGACCTAGAAGCGGGGGCGTGTTTTTGATCAAGTTTTCTTTCATGGTACGTTAAAAAATTGTCCGCCAGTTTTCGTTTCTTTTTTTAGGAATGCGCGTATTCTATTTAAAACCACTACTATGGAGAGATTTTTTACTCCATTGTATATATAGCCTCTTGTTTGATAGGGTTTCTCGCGTCTTGCTCTCTCACCCTCTCCATATCAAAACAAGATGACAGTGTCCACTCTATCTCTCTCCTCACCGGTGGTCACAGATCCGGCCAAATCCCGTTCGCTGTGGGAGGTGAGGAGGTGCAGCATTGACGTTGTCGCCGTCGGCGATGGAGGAAGCCGATGTGCACCGTCCTCTCGGAGCCGGCGCTAGCGTGGACGAAGGTCCTCCGCGCCCTTGTTCACTGCCGTCGTGTGGGCAGATCCCGCCCGCACGCCTAAGCGACATCTCGCCCACCTGAGGTATAACTTCTTGTACCGGTCCAGCTCCCCAGGTTGTTGCATGCAGGTTTTCTTCTATGCGACTACTGCCCAGCTCCCCATGTATAGTAGCATGGTTCGTCGGCTGGTCCAACATCACCTACTATTATAGAGGAAATGCCACTCGAAAAGTTGTCTTGATTTATGCCTCGGTGGAGGTATACATGTCGTTTCAACAAAAAGTACATGGTGGTTGTGTGGTCATTGTCCATATGCTCCTATTGCTGCTGCTAATCTAATACTATCACTGGTTAAATGAAGAAATGCTTTTTTTTCTTGGGTATCCTGGTTTAGTTCCCATCAAGGTAATCGTGATGCTTCTGTTTGTTGGTGTACTTTTCATTAATTCTTATTGACAATTGAGATGTCATTGTTAATCTTGTACCACTGCCAAAACAAAGTAACAACACTATATCCCTTTTTATATTTTTGCGAACAGCGATGCGTATCTCCATACCCGAGCATGTCTTCCTAAATTTTAGTGGAACTGCACAAAATTGGATGGCCATTGTTGTTCTGCCTCACTGTCCTCTGCCACGTGGTTCTTCCTTCCTCGGGCTTGATTAATGAGAAGAAACAAACCACGATGAGGATTTGTCGAACTTCATAGGTGCCTCACCCAAACTTGATGCCAAATGGATGATGCATCACCACGATGACCTATCGATGCTCATGGTTGCACCTCATGGTTGCGTCGGCTTGTGAAGCAGATCGATTTTCAATGAAAAACAAGCTGTCTTCCATCAGTGCTCTTTGCTTGGTTGCGTTGGAGACGCAATCATCTTTCACGTTGGTGCAATTTTATCACACAATTGGCTATGAACCAAATGTTTCCTCAAAGAAGGATCGACGTTGGTACTAAGAGCATAAGTTTTGTACTGATTTCCAAGCCTTCTCAGAACTTTGTCTTCAGCTCCCCTGTAATTTATTTGTCCAACTATTAACTTTGATTAAAAAAATGGTGTGGACTAAAAACCCTGATGGATCTAGTAGCCCTCCATTTTTATTTACTCCGCATAGTAGATCCGACTGAAGTCAAACTTTTTAAAGTTTGACCAAGTTTAGGACGAACACCACAAACCATAATTATTGAGAGAGGGCAAACTTTACATACTCTCAAACCTTTTCGATAATTGAAATTAAAATTCTTTATTTGTACACACCTGCCTTTGGGTTTATGATAGGTGGGCCCAAAATGTGGCTGGCCCACCTGTCATACAACCAAAAGCAGGTGCAGTTAAGGCACCAGAGCTCAGTCCGTACTACAGTATATATGTAGTACTATATAAGCTGGAGCCTCAGCGCTTGTTCGCTAGAGTTTGCACTCTCCACACTCTCGCTGCACTACATATATATATATACATGTTGGAGGCTCGGCGTTCCTTTGCTAGGGTTTGCTATATTCACATTCTCTCACCCAGTCACCCTCTTCACTAGATCTAAACAAGACTGTGTTGGCCTCTATGTCTCTCCCCCTCACAGCTGGTGAAGGAGGCGTCCGGATCCCGTCGCACCAGGAAGGGGAGGAGGTGCAGTGTTTACTCTATCGCCTTCAGTGAGGGAGGCAATGCACTGCCTGCTGTGTTGTTCTCTTTCACCCAGCGCCTGTGCATGAGGGCCACCGCCCCCTTCTTCCTCGCTGTTGTACGTAGTGTGGGCAGATCCGGCCTCCCGCCCACATCTTGCCACATCCCGACGGCCCTAAGGGTTTCTTTGAAATCATCATTACTCTAGCTTCATGCGGATCTTTTTTGATTCTGTAGTCGAATCTAGGTCTTGGTTCAAAGAGGAAAGAAGGGCGCGACGGGGTGGAGCATGAATCTAGGACGTGGTTCAATGAGGAAAGAAGGGAGGGAAAGTAGTATAGACTGGCTATCCAGCCGCTTTGTTGGTTGAAAAGGGAAAAAGAGGGTAACCCAGTACACACATCTGTAAGGAACTGATCTCTTTGTTGAAAAGGGAAAGAAACTGGGGGTCGGGTAGTTTGTGCAGGACTAGATTTGCTGCCCTCACATAGGAAAAAGGTTCAAAGAGAACAAATATGGGACCAACGCAGATATGTTGCTTGGCTCCATACCGTGCATCACCCATTTATACGTGTGGACGCACATGTTGCTGGCATGTCCCATGTCCCATGTCCCACAGAACTATTTTGTTGTTGTTAATCTAAGAATGCTGCTGGAAAATTGAAGCAATGCCGCTGTTAAAAGTAAATTACATTCTTAACGAATGTTATTTTAAGAGAATGTCTCTGTTAATATGAATCAATGCAACCGTTTTAGAAATGCTACTGTCCTACTTTGTTTTCCATTAAGATAAGTTAGATGCTTCTTTTTGTCGCCGTATGTTTCATCCTCCTTTATTGGCCAGTAATTGTTACCTTTTTGCCTCTGTTAAAACAGGGATATCTATTCAACTTATTGCTATGGCAAACTTAAACGTCACACCGGCGACTTTGCTTGATTTCAGTGCAACTGCACAAAATGAGATTGGATTTCCTATTCGTGTTGGCAGATTCGTAGGTGATCTTGTGTGCGTCATGACAGGTTGGTACTTTCCTTCATCCACATGATCGTGCAGTGTGTTTTGAGATGTTGTGCTACTTGTATTGGTACTATTCTAAATAAATGTTGAATTGAAGCTATTGTATTGCTCTCTTTTCCCATTAAGTAGTGAACAAAAAGGTACCAACCCAGACATGATGCTTGTTGCTTTGTTACAAGAAACTCTGCATCACCCCCTTTATAAATAGATGGAAGCACATGGTGTTGTTGCGCCCACTCTCCCTGGAACTGTTTATGCTTTTTCTTAATCTAATGCCGCTAGTAAAATTAAGCAATGTCACTCTTAGAATTAACTATTGAACTGTTTTAATAGAATTTCTCTTTTAATATGAATCAATGCTACCGTTTTAGAAATGCTACTATCCTATACATTGTTTTCCATCAAGATAAGGTAGATGCTTCTTTTTGTGGCCGCATGTTTCATCCTCCTTTATTGGCCAGCAATTGTTTCCTTTTTTGCTTCTATTAAAACATGGATATCTATTCAACTTGTTGCTATAGCAAACTTAAATGTCACACCGGCAACTTTGCTTGATTTCAGTGGAACTGCACAAAATGAGATTGGATTTCCTATTCGTTGGTAGATTCGTATTTTATGTTGGTTTTCTCATGAAAGGTCAGTACACGCCTTTGTCCACATGATTATGCAGTGTGCTTTGAGATGCTGTGCTACTTGTATTGGTACTGTTTTAAATAAATGTTGAATTGAAGCTATTGTATTGCTCTGTTTTCCCATTAAGTAGTGAACAAAAATGGTACCAACCCAGACATGATGCTTGTTGCTTTGTTACAACAAACTCTGCATCACCCCCTTTATAAGTAGATGGAAGCACATGGTGTTGTTGCGCCCACTCTCCCCTGGAACTGTTTATGCTTTTTGTTAATCTAATGCCGCTGGTAAAATTAAGCAATGTCACTCTCAGAATTAACTACTGAATCTTAGTTCAAAACTGCAACACTTGTTAGGGATTGGCGGAATTACTATTTTTGTGGCGGCATGTTTCATCCTCCTTTATTTTGCCAGTAATTGATTCCTTTTTTGCCTATGTTAAAACAGGGGTATCTATTCAACTTGTTGCTATTGCGACATTTTGCTTCGCTACGCGAAACACTTATGTTTTAAGAGTGGTTTGTGCAGTTCAACTTGAATGGAACTGCACAAAAGGAGATCATGGATTTTCATATATGTGTTGGGATTTCTTTCAAGTCTTCCACGCGAGTTGTTTCAAATCTTGGTCAAGAAAGGTAAGTACCGACTTTCATCCACATGATGCTGCAGTGTGCTTTGAGATGTTGTGCTACTTGTATTGGTACTATTTTGGATAAATGTTGAATTGAAGCTATTGAACTCCTGTCTTTTACCATTGAGTGGGCAAAAATTGTTCCAACCCAATCATGATGCTTGTTTCTTTGTTACAACAAAACTCTGCATCACCACCTTTATAAGTAGATGGAAGCACATGGTGTTGTTGCGCCCACTCTCCCCTAGAACTGTTTATGCCTTTTGTTAATCTAATGCCGCTCGTAAAATTAAGCAATGCCACTCTCAGAATTAACTACTGAATCTTAGTTCAAAACTGCAACACTTGTTAGGGATTGGCCGGATTACCATATTTGTGGCCGCATGTTTCATCCTCCTTTATTGGCCAGTAATTGATTCCTTTTTTGCCTCTGTTAAAACAGGGATATCTATTCAACTTGTTGCTATTGTAGACCGGATTTCCATATATGTGTTGAGATCTCTTTTAGGTCTTCCTCACGAGTTGTTTCAAATTTTGGTCTTGAAAGGTCAGTACCGACTTTCAGTACCGACTTTCCTCAGAATTAACTACTGAATCTTAGTTCAAAACTGCAACACTTGTTAGGGATCGGCGGGAGTAACATTTCTGTTAGGGATCGGCCGGAGTACATGTTTAAGAAATGTATTGTTCAGATAATTTCTCTGTTAGTATATATCAGTTATAGTGTTTTACAAATGGTACTATCCTGCTTTGTAGTTCTTTCGACATGTTTAACCAAGGTATTGTTAAGATAATGTCTCGGTTAAAATGAATCAGTCGCATTGTTTTAGGAATGGTACTTTTCTGCTTTGTCATTCTTTATACATGTTGAAACAAGGCATTGTTAAGATAATGTCTCAGTTAATATGAATGAATCACAATGATGGAGAATTGCTACTCTCCTGCTTTGTTTCCCATTAAGATAAGGTAGATCAGTAGATGTTTTTCTTCTCGGAGTACAAGTCATCAACCGTTATTTCTCAGTAATTGTTTCCCTTAACCTATTGTTGCTTACAGGGATATCAAAATTAAAGCTCAGTTTTATTCCGACTTTGGTTTTAGTTGAATTGCACAAAAGGAGCCAATGTGTTTAAGGCAAACTGCTGCATTAGTGGGTCCTGTTGGTTTTACCACTTTGCAGAAACAAGCAGTCACTGTTTGCGCTACATTATAGAAGGAATGATCGAGAAGCTTTACAGAGTATTAGTAGATGCTGGTGACATGACTAGTCTGCAGAGAGCATAGGCAACTCTACAACACGGGGAGTGCACTTGGAAAAAAGTGCCCAAACAAGTACAAGAAGTCATGACAGGACTCCAAATTTGTCAATGTCATTCTAAGCAACAATGATGGGGTATCTGGGTATGGTAATCTGTTTACCGTACTTTCTGTTTGTTAGTCCACCGATTGGTGGGTTGACACTGGGGCCAATATTCATGTGTGTGATGATGTGTCTTTGTTTTCTTGCAGCATATAAATGGAAATCCACAGGGATGTCGGCTTGATTTTAGTGGAACTGCATAAAATGTTCAGATGGTTTGTGTCCTCCATAATACTTCATAATGCACAATACATCGAATGGTTCTCTAATCATTCGTCGTCACCTTGAGCCACCGGACTATCAGATGACAAACTGATGACAAACCCTGCCCATTCCACAATCATAGGCATTACATATTTTGAATGGGAAAAGCTTGTCAAAGTTTAATCATTGATGTTAGCAAGAAGACATTATTTTAATATATTGGAATTGGAAAACCTTGTCAAATTTTGCTCATTGATGTTAGCCAGAAGACATGCATTTGATATTTTTAAGTGGGATGCCCTTTGTTGTGAGCAACGTCGATCGTTTTTTCCTATTCCTGTCTTCAGTTCAGAAGTAAATATTTACTCTGCTGAGATGCATAGTCACATGAATGTTGACTTATGTAAGGTATTTTAAGAGTTTGTTCTGAATGTTGTCTATGTAATGCCAGGCCTTGTGAGTATGATTGCCAAGTTGAGCTTGGAATGCTGTGGCATGCGGCCACGAGCTGTTCACCATGCCTCCTGAGAATAATGCTTGATATTGTTTTGCATGTTGAGCTAATGCCTGTGATTTGCATATTAAGAAGATCATACTCTTCTGTTGTTTCTGTGCTTAAGAAGTTCATTGTCTTATGTTTCATTCATAGCCTATACGACAACTCGGGTAGGTTAGAGGTGAAACCATATGATCTTCCAACCAACTCATCATCTTAGGCCGTGATTGGATCGTCGTTTTCCAACCAAAACCGCTTGTAAAACCGACGCTTGTAAATAAAAGCAGATGGTCTCGGACGAAGCGTTTGGTTGGTCGATTTAGACTAGTAAAATATACACTGGTCTCTCAAATTACATGTGTAACTCGCCGGTTTTCGTTACAGACCTCGGGCCCTCGGTTTCATTATGCCTGTATTTTACGCGTTGTTTCCGATGATGAGTAAATTACACTTGTATCTTAATACACGTGTGAAATAAACGAGAGCTCCCAAGCGCGGCCTTACCATTTCATGTCGTCTCAGTCTCTCGAACGTCCTCATAGGTGTCCGCTGATCCTGGCTTCCTGAATGAGCAACGGGCGCTGTATCAGACCATCCGTAGGGCCCACGAGGCCCTCTCCGTCGTCCTTCGAGTTGTTGCGCTCGCCGTGGTGGAGAGCATTGTCAACATGGTCAACGAACATGATGATTCAGGAGATGACTTTATTTTTCCTAGAGACAGTAGGGACCCACTAGGGCCATAGCCGTACGTACGCAAGTGCCTCCTTATTATGTACAACTATTTTTTTGCTTCCTCTTGGTTTCCTTACATCACGGTCCCACACCATTGTCAACCTATTTAGTCAATAAACGATAGAATTGCACAAGGAGCGACCGACAGCTGCGACCAAGCAGCTCGAGCAGTATTTGTGTTTTTCTTGAGCGATGTTTTCGTTGTTGTTCAAAGGAGAGCAGGGTATTAACTAGGCGGGCTGTGGCCCATCTAGCCCACGCCAGATATTTAGCCCCGATATTAATTTTTTTCAAGCTGAAAATGGCTAACCCAACTATACTTTTTTGAGGAATACCCAGTCAAGGTCAACTTGTTATTCTCCGCCCCGCTGGGCTGCAAATCTTTCCTAGAAGGGATGCATTAGGCTTAAGTACAAAATGGGCTTTAAGAAATAATAAATGGGATGTAATTATAAAAACTGGGCAGTAACTATAAAAAATGCACCAAACACGTAATTAGTTTATAAAATATTGTTTTTGGATTTTGAAATTTTTAATTTCATTAATTGTTGCGCGCGCAATGTTTCATTGGATTTTTACGTAAGACAAATTTATATTGAAATTGTATTTAATCTGACTAGAAATTTCAGGATAAAAATATTTCGGATCCCATTAAAATGTGGGAAATTTTATTGAATTCTGTTTTGAACATTTGGTTGAAATTATTAATCGTTATCCTAGGTAGAAAATGGGATGTACTTTTAACAAACTGTAAATGGGTTGTAGTAAATCACATTAGAATTCAAAAATGGGTTGTACATTCTTACAAATCTCAAATGGGCTATAAGTTCTCTGCCACACACTTGTGGGCCTACTAAGTTGACGCGTCCCCTCAAAAAAAGTTGATGCATATGCAACGCTTTATCAACTTATAGTCAACACACGGTTCTAGCAATAGTGCCCGTTGGATGTCCATCCAACGGATGTCGTGCTTCTTCTTCAATCTCGGATATTCTAGCTTCACCGCCCAAAAATTGATTCCCCCCTGACATCTGGGGTGCACCACTTCCGAGGCTGACCTGTGGGCCTACTAAGTTGACACGTACCGAGGGCTTTGTCAACTTAGTCAATATAAATGATTCTAGCTGCAGTGACCGACGATGTCCATCCAACGGCCGTCATGCTTATTCAACCTCTGGTCTTCTTGCTCCAGCCTCCCAAAGTAGCGCCAGTCGTGCCGCTTGCTCCTGCCTCCCATGGTCGGCTATGCTGCCACGGAGGCCTCACGGCCCCCTACTACTCCCACCGCTGGCCAGGCCCTGCAGCGACGACATCCTCACACCGCAGCCGAATCAGTGAACCCTCGTACTCCTCTCCACATGGGCATCCATTGTCGCGTCTTCCCCGGCTCCGCGTTGTCCCCTTCCTAGGCCTCGCCGTCTTCCACCGCCTTGGTGCTCTCGGCGCGGCGTGGTCAATCTGGTCAATGACCGATTTCCATGGGAAGAGTACTATACGTGGAGAGGCTGACAGCTGGGTCCACGGCCGCAGCAAGGAAGTGCCTCCTTATTATGCGAAAAATAATTATACCTCCACCTAACAGCAGGGACCCACCGGATGGGCCACCGTATTTCGCGAAAAAAACGTTTCCCCCATGACTGTTGGGACCCACCAGCTACATCTTCGCACGCAAGGAAGTGCGTCCATATTACGGGCAAAAAAATGATTCGCCCCCTGACTGCTGGGACCCACCAGCTACATCTTTGCACACACGGAAGTGCGTCCATATTGCGGGCAAAAAAATGATTCGCCCCCTGACTGCTGGGACCCACCAGCTACATCTTCGCACGCAAGGAAGTGCCTGACAGTCGGGACCCACCTGGTGGAAGCGTATGTAGCGTTGTCATTCTAGTCGCAAACGTGTACGTACATACTGGTCGATCAGTCTATCTGCAAGCTGCAGCGATGAACCGTGGCCGTGCAAGGAAGGGCACGTGTCGTAGTACAGGCGCACATGTAGCATGTACACGCACGTACAATGGCCAGGGTGCAAGAAAGAAAATATGGCCATGTATGTACATACGGGCGGGGTCTTGAACGCCTACTCGCGCATACGTACGGCCAGGGCTCGTGTACATGGCTGCGGCTGGGTCGCAACAGAGAAACTGCGTCGTCGTCGTGTTCATGGGGAGCCAACCGGCTGGGTCGGAACGGAATGTGTCGTCGTGTTATATGGGAGCCAACTGGCTTAGACGGAACAACCGATGGAAATGAGGCCTAGTGTATCGCAGAACGGAGGAAACGGCCTTGTGTTCGGTCGACCATGGTGGAAACAGGATCCTGTTCATCGGGAGGGGTCTGGCGTACCTCAAAACGGAGGAAAAGGACCTCCTACGGTCGAAACGGGGTCATGTTGATCGGGAGGGGTGTGGCGTACCGCAAAACGGAGGAAACGGACTTGTGTTGGAGCCCTACGGTCGAAACGGGGGTCCTGTTCATCGGGAGGGGTGTGGCGAACCGCAAAACGGGACTCCACAGGATACTGTTCATCTCCACCGCAGACCTCCTCCAGCCTCCATGGGCTACTGTTCATCTACCATCGACCTCCTCCAGCCTCCACCTACGATTGTTCATCCACGAGCTCCTGTTCATTCAGCCTCCACTGGCTACTATTCAACCAGCCCTATCCATGGGGTCTTGTTCAACCACCCCTCCATAGGCTACTGTTCGTCCAACCCTCCACCGGCTACTATTCAACCAGCCCTCCACCGGCTACTATTCAACCAGCCCTCCACGGGGTCCTGTTCATCCAGCCCTCCACGGGGTCCTGTTCATCCACCAGCTCGATCGATCGGGGTACTGTTCATCCAGTGGCAACAACTCTACTACCACGGGTTCCTGTTCATCCAACCCCCATCGAGAACTGTTCATCCAAACCCCCCAGCAATGCTCACTGTTCATCCAGACGCAGCATCAATTAGCTTCAGTTAGCAGAAGTAGCAAAGGAATCGCTCGATCGGGTTTAGTTAACAACCATCGATCGATCGCTGAGGTTCAGTAACGCGTAGCCTGCAGTGCAATCGCTCGGGTGCAGTTAGAGCCCAACGCCTCACACACACGTGCGTATGTACGTACGAGAGAAATGTGAATTGCTCGGCCCACGACCACCCACCGTAACCGGGAACTCCCTCGATATTTTCCTCATCCTCGCTTCTACCATGGTTTTCTCCATCATGGACGGCCCAAAGAATGTCATGCAACTGCGTCTCCGGCCCGCCCAGGACGAAAAGCCCATTTTTTGTCATGATTTTTTTCATAGAAGTAGGAGCCCACCACATCTATGATGATCCCAGGTTTTGCCACAATTATCATCATAGAAGTGTCATAAGTATGACAATTTTTTTTCGTTTGGCACAAAATTTCACAGATGTGTCTTTTTTTGTAGTGTTGGAGGGGCGATGAGGCCACAAACTATGATGGACAACTTTCGAAGAGCTCCGGAAGCGTGTGCTCTCACTGATATTGGCTACACAAGGGACAAGTACACTTGGAGGAATCATAGTAGGGACATTAATAATTACATATGTGAAAGATTACATCAGGAAATGGCAAACCCTGCTTGGTGTGAGATGTTCCCACACTATGTGATCAATGGACCACGATGCACTACAAAAAAAGACACATCCGTGACATTTTGGGCCAAATGAATTTTTTTTCTGTCATACTTATGACACTTCTATGACGATAATTGTGACAAAACCCAGTATCATCATAGATGTGGTGGCGTCCTACTTCTATGACAAAAAATCATGATAGAAAATGGGATTTTCATCCTGGGCGGGCAGGAGACACAGCTGCATGATATTCTTTGGGCCGTCCATGATGGAAAAACCATGGTAGAAGCGAGGGCGAGGAAAATATCAGGGGAGTTCCTGGTTACGGTGGGTTGTCGGGGTCGAGCGATGTGTGTTTCTCTCATATGTACATGCGTGTGTGCGAGGCGTTGGGTTCTAACTGAACCCGAGCGAGGCGTTGGGCTCTAACTGAACCCGAGCGATTGCACTGAAGGCTATGTGTTACTGAACCCGAGCGATCGATCGATGCCTGTTAACTGAACCAGATCGAGCGATTCTTTCGTTACTGCTACTAACTAAAGCCAATCGATGCTGCCTCTGGATGAATAGTCAGCATTGTTTGGGGTTTGGATGAACAGTTCCTGGTGGGGGGTGGATGAACAGGAACCCGTGGTAGTAGAGTCTGTTGCCGCTGGATGAACAGTAACCCAATCGATCGAGCCGGTGGATGAACAGGACCCCGCGGAGGGATGGATGAGTAGGACCCCATGAAGGGCTGGTTGAACTGTAGCCGGTGGAGGGCTGGTTGAACAGTAGCTGGTGGAGGGCTGGATGAACAGTAGCCCGTGGAGGGGTGGTTGAATACGACCTCGAGGAGAGGGCTGGTAGAACAGTAGCCGCTGGAGGCTGGATGAACAGGAGCCCGTGGATGAACAGTCACAGGTGGAGGCTGAAGGAGGTCGACGGTGGGTGAACAGTAGCCCGTGGAGGCAGGAGGAGGTTGACGGTGGGGATGAATAGTATCCCGTGGAGTCCCGTTTTGTGGTACACCACACCCCTCCCAATGAAGACGACCCCGTTTCGACCGTAGCGCTCCAACACAAGTCTGTTTCCTCCGTTTTGCGGTACGCCACACCCCTCCTGATCAACAGGACCCCGTTTCGACCATAGGAGGTCCGTTTCCTCCGTTTTGCGGCACGCCAGAACCCTCCCGATGAACAGGATCCCATTTCCATCGTGGCCGGTCGAACACAAGGCCGTTTCCTCCGTTCTGGGGTACGCCAGGCCTTGTTTCCATCAGCTATTCCATCCAAGCTGGTTGGCTCCCGAGGAACAGCACGCGTTCCGTTGCCTCCCGATGAACACGACGCATTCTGTTGCCTCCCCATGAACACGATGACGACGCAGTTTCTCTGTTCCGACCCAGCCACAACCATGTACACGAGCCCTGGCCGTACGTATGCACGAGTAGGCATTCGAGACCCCGCCCGTATGTACATACGTGGTCGTATTTAATTTCTTGCACTCTGGCTGTTATATGTACGTGTACATGCTACGTGCACGCCTCTACTACCACACATGCGCGCCTCTACTACCACACGTGCGTGCCTCTACATCGACCAGTATGTACGTACACATTCGCAACCAGAATGACAATGCTACATACGCTTCGACCGGGTGGGTCCTGACTGTCAGGCACTTCCTTGCGTGCGAAGATGTAGCTGGTCGGTCCCAGCAGTCAGGGGGGCGAATCATTTTTTGCCCGTAATATGGACGCACTTCCTTGCGTGCGAAGATGTAGCTGGTGGGTCCCAGCAGTCAGGGGGAAATGTTTTTTTCACAAAATACGGTGGCCCGTCCAGTGGTTCCCTGCTGTCAGGTGGAGGAATTATTATTTTCCGCAAAATAAGGAGGCACTTCCTTGCTGCGGCTGTGGACCCGGCTATCAGCCTCTCCACATACAGTACTCTTTCGAAGGAAGTCGTTCCTTGACCACGTTGACCACGCCGCGGTGAGAGCACCAGGGTGGTGGACGACGGCAAGGCCTAGGAAGGGGACGACGCGGAGCCGGGGAAGATGCGGTAGTGGATGCCCACGCGGAGAGGAGTACGAGGGTTCACTGGTTCGGCTGCGGTGTGAGGCTGCCGTCGCCGCAGGGCCTGGCCAGCGGTGGGGGACGTAGGGGACGGCGAGGCCTCCACGGCATCACAGCCGGCCACGGGAAGCAGGAGCACACGCCACGACCGGCGCTGGTTTGGGCGGCTGGAGCAACAAGACCAGAGGTTGAAGAAGAACTACCACCATTGGATGGACATCGTATGGTCACTGGAGCTAGAATCATGCATATTGACTAAGTTGACAAAGCCCTCCGTCCCCGTCAACTTAGTAGGCCCACAAGTCGGCCTCCCACTATGGTGGGTCCCAGCTAGCAGGGGTATTCATTTTTTGTGCGTAATAAGGAGGCACTTCCTTGCGTGCAAAGATATAGCTGGTGGGTCTGACCTGTTAGCGGGGGGAACTTTTTTTCACGAAATACAGAGGCCCTTCCGATGGATCCTAGCTGTCAGGTGGAGGAATCATTATTTTGCGCGTAATAAGGAGGCATTTCCTTGCGTGCGGCCGTGGACCCAGTTGTTAGCCTCTCCACGCATAGTCTACTTCCGATGGATGTCATTCGTTGACCACGTTGACTACTCCGCGCCGAGCGCATCCAAGGTGGTGGACAACGGCGAGGTCCCGAACGGCAACAAGCCGGAGATGGGAAGACGCGGGAGTAGAGTCGCAGACGAAGAGGTGTACGAGGGTTAACTGGTTCTGGTGCGGTGTGGTTCGGCAGTCAGTGGAGAAGAACAGGAGGTGTGGAGGGGTGGAGGGATGGCGTGGCCAACGGTGGGGTAGTGCTTCATAGCGAAGCGTGCTAAGTAGAGCTGCTAGCAGCAGGAGGCGGGAGCAGGTGGTCCCGGCGGCGCTGGAGGAAGAAGATGAGAGATTGAAGATTGATGTCGGTCGCTGGATGTAAATCCAACGGGTAACGTTGTCAGAATCATTTGTTGACTAAGTTGACAACGACTTGCGTTGGCTTCGACCTATTGGCCCACATTTTAGCCTCCAAAATGTGGCACGTATTCAACCCATTTTTTAGAATTTACAGTCAATTCGATATCTTTTTTTAGAATTACAGTCCATTTGCTGGGCTGGGTGAACAAATAATGTAGCGTCCATGCGGCCCATTTATTTTTCTCCTAAAAAATTACAGGCCATTTGCACTTTCTCGAAATACATGATTTTGCTGGGCTGATTCTAATTATAATGTTGGGTTGGGCGCAACAATCTTATCAATAAATAAACAGGGGTTGAGCATTTTGTCATAAATATAATTAAATAATAAGTGATTTATCATTACATTGGTCCTTAAATCTTACCAAGCTTTTGTACACAATCACCAGGATTTTTGTTGCCAAAAAAATCCAATATTTTATTATTAAGAAATTATTTTTATAAGTTAATAAGATGTAGGGCGTTGTTTTCTTACATATGTAAGTATATGTTAAATATATAATGACAATAACAATAATATATAATAACATATAAAATAATTTAAATATATATAATATAGTTAGAAGGGAAACAAAAGTTGGACCAGGCGTTCCTATTCTTATATAGAAAAATAGAATAGACCTCTGCGTTTTCTTCAAAAAAAATACATAAATTGGGCTGCCGATGTTTTAGGAAAAAAAAACCTCGGATGGGAGGTCCATAGGCCGGTCGATGCATGACGGCCCTAAAAAAATACAAATCGGCATGTCGTGGGCTGGCATGTTAAAAAAGAAAGCCTAGACGGGGCAGCCCAAAACCCAGTGGATACTTGTTGCGCTAGTGATAATAAATGATACTACCTGCCAGCTCCACAGCTTCGTTGTGAATTTATCTCCTACGTTGAAGCACCTAAAAAAATGTAACTATGTTGACAAACCCGTGGGCCCCAACGTTAGTATAGCATTAGGAGGAAGTTTTTTTCGACGAGGCACTTGCTTGCGTACGGGCATAGACTTGGTGGGTCCCGATTGTCCGCCTCTCTACGTACAGTCCTCTCCAGATTCCTCTCATTTGTTCAGCATGTTCACAATGGCAGACAGCGGCACCGCGGCGAGCGCACAAAGGCGCAAGAAGTGATCGGACCACCCAAGACAGTGCCTTATTTGTAATGGAAGTACTGAACTAGCCTAGTGGCCAAGTGACACTACCCGACACATGTTCCACCTGGGTTCGATTCCACCTGATGTAGGGAAAATATCTCCAATTTTTTTTCCTCTGCCATAATTGACATGTGGGTCCCCATTGTCATCTACACACACCACGTCTAACACTTGCCAAAACTCCGTCCCTCGTTTTCTCTAATTTTCGCACACTTTGTGTGGGCATTTTGAAAATAGCATATCTTTTTGACTATGCATCATATGAAGATGTGATATGCATGAATGTTGATCAGCATGATGTTAACTGGCCGGTAGTTCCATTTTCGACCATGAATAAAACTTCCAACATGATGTTAACCCTGTTTGAAAAGGCCATGTTAATATAAATGCTCTGCCTCTGAAAGTTGCAGTTTCTTATCTGAAACCGAACTTGCAGTTTCTTATCTGAAACTGAAACTTGTAGTTTCTTATCTAAGAATCACATTGTCTGCACTTTTATACTCCTATGAAACTACATTTTTTAAGTGCTAAAAACAGATCTCTAGAATTCATAAAATACTTCATATGCTCAATACTGCAAATCTGAAATTCAAAAGACATTCATATCTGAAAGTACTCTCAAAATACACAACACAAAACACAATTCACAACCTGCAAATACTGACAACCCTATGCTCCTCCTGACAATTCACAACCTGTCAAACTATTGGGCCGGGGGGCAGTCCCCTCCTATTCCTCAGCGGCAGGTAACCGCCCTGTGAGACGATGTGAACGGCGAGGGAGAGGATGGCGGGTAAGCGTCGTCGGTCCAACTGCTTTTCTCCTCTTGCAGCTGGGTTCGATCAATGAAGACTCCACCGGCTCGCTCTGGCACGACACCCTCACAAACGGCACCCTGTAGATGCTCGATCCTTCAATCTCTGGTGGATGCTCCATCTGGGATCGATACTCCCACCACCGCTCCCTCATGATCGGATTCGGTGAATCAGTTTGCTCCATGGCCCAGAGGAGCAGCTCTATGCACTCCCGCGTGACTCCCTTTGGGAGTATCACCGCCTTTTCGCTCTATTGCAGATATTTGGCCATGGATGTCACCGTCGCCGCTAGTTGGTCCTTGTTGTCAAACCAAGATTGTATCTCCAACATCCTAGCTAGCTTGACAGGGTCGTCATCTACAATCCTCACATATCGGTTGTACTCCTCCATCGAGCTACTTCTCCACAGCACCTTCACTCGTCGGCGGTGGTTTTTGAATGGAAGAAGAGAGGAGTAGCGCTGGTTTTGGATTAGAACGGGAGAGGAGCGACACTGGTTTTGGATTGGAACAGGAGAGGAGGGGCGGTGGTTTTGAAATGGAAGAGGAGAGGAGGGGCGCTGGATTTAGATTGGAACAAGAGAGGAGCGACGGTAGTTTAAGAGGAGAGGAGCGGTACTGGTCTTGGAAGTATTTTCTGTATTGCGTATTTTGGGTCAAAGTTTGACCACGTACTGTATTTGACATGCAAAATGAGAATGCATGTCACCAAAAATTGTATCGCTTGGTTCCTATTTGAATGTACTTTCAAATTATATTATTTTTGTAACATGTAACATATATTTTATTTGTGAAAATCATGGTCAATTATGACCGAGAATAAAAGGGAGACTAGTTAATGTGGGTCGCTTTCTTAATTGAAGGGTAAATTGATTTTGATTTCGATCCAGTCATAGCACGCCGGCCGTCTCGTCCAAACCTAAACCGCTGTCGCACGCTCCTCTCCCTCTTCTCCATTGCAAAACCACCTCCTCTCCTCTCCATCATCTCCATTCCAACACCACCATGTCGCCTCTCCCTCTTCTCCATTGCAAAACCACCTCCTCTCTCCTCGGACGAGGATCCCCTAACGTAGCCCATCCTGCCATTGAAAAACTGACACATCGGTCCCACCTGTCAGCGATCGAAAGGAAGGGAAACCTCTCCTCTCCATCATCTCCGTCGGTGTTCTCGGAATGGGGGTCCCCAGACTTGCCTGTGTGCGGCCCACAGTGTGGCTCTGCGAGCGGGCCCGTACGGCCCATCTTCACCAGCAAGCACTCAAGACCCTCGTGAGGGGCGGAGAGTTCAAGGCCGGGCAAACCTCGCGAGGTTCTAGTGACGTGAGCCATGACGACCAAAGACAGGCGGGCGCCAGCACGCATAGTGTCCTTGTTTCCTCTTCGGTGCTAAGGAAGCAGGCGCAGGCGCGGAGTGCAGAGGAGTCAAGCAAAGGTTTCCATATTGGTGCAACGAGACCAAGACCAGCAGGACGGCAGGACGGAGGTCACTGTGGAGCCCAAGACGGCATCACCACCAGAGCCTTTGGCAGGCGAAGACCGCTTTTGTCAAGATAGCTTGTACTAGCTGTCCCCCTTCAAATTGGCCGTTGTGGGATCCCTTCCCGCTCAATATTTGGGAAGAGGACCAAGGACACTATAAATAGGACTAGCCACCACCGTAGCTAGAAGCGTCCTCATCTTAGACTAGAACTAGTTCATCCTCACAACCACATCCACCAAGCACAAGAACACCTCTCCTCAGGAGGCTATTCTTCCCCTTATACTATTCATCCTCAGCCCGAGAGGAAATCCACCACCACCACACTGGAGTAGGGTATTACACCACAATGGTGGACCGGACCAGTATAAATCTTATGTCCTTTGTGTTGCGAGTTTGTTGAGTTAGTCCGTAAGATCTTAGCCAAGCTAGGACATGGATCGGTAGGGGGAGATTTTCGCGCGCACCCCTATGTTCGAACCTTGAGGGTTTTGCTGGAACTCGTGATCCGACATTTGACGCGCCAGGTAGGGGTGTGCCGAAGCTTCCCTTCCATCGCTTCATGTCTTGTTGTTCCATCGTCTCCATGTCGGATGCCCGCCACGCTCGCGCTGAGCGCCGGGCTGCCCTCGCTGCTCACATTGCTCAGACGGCTGCCGCCCCATCGTTCTCCGTCGCCTGCCGCCAACGCCGCCATCGGCCCGGCGGGGAACAA
Source organism: Triticum aestivum (assembly GCF_018294505.1). NCBI lineage: Eukaryota > Viridiplantae > Streptophyta > Magnoliopsida > Poales > Poaceae > Triticum > Triticum aestivum. The sequence goes on from NC_057806.1 coordinate 434,543,235, forward strand.
GCAGCAAGCATCCCCGCTGCACCCCTCGTGTGGCGAGACGGCCGCACCGCCACTCCATCGCTGACCCCAGTTGGTTCCTCATCCCATGCTTGTCGCGCTCCTGTGGATGCGCAGGCTGCTCTGTGCATGGCGCGCGAGCTCCTGCGCTACCGCCCAATCGACGACCTCTATGAGGACTGGCTCAACTGCATCGCCGAGCTTGTCAGCGCCGTAGGGGGCTCCCCTGGACCGTCCCTCTCGCCACCTCGTCCTCCGCCAGCCGCGGGTGGCGTGGCCCGCGAAGCACCTCCACCACCTCTGCCATAAGACAAAGTCTTGGCGCCTAGGCGCGCGGCCCCACGGCACGACCTGCCGCGTCCGGCGCACGCGCAAGAAGAAAGAAGCTGCCAAGAAGTCCCTCGGCCATGAGAAAACGCCCCCGCGCTCCCTGCGCCGCCACGACAAAACCGTGAGCCGCCCGCGGCGGCGGTGCGCAGACCCCATCAAGGACAAGTTCACCACTAGCACAGAGTCTCGGTGACCATGGCAGGCTGCCGCGCCTTCACCCCTGAGCTATGTAGCGTCGCTTGGCTGGGCAAGTTCAAGCTGGATCTGCCACCTCGCTACGACGGCACCCCCGACCCCGCGGAGTTCCTGCAGCTCTACGAGCTGAGCATCACGGCAGCCAACGGTGACAAGAAAGTCATGCCGAACTGGTTTCCCATGGATCTCAAGGATGGTGCCCACTCCTAGCTCCGGAATCTGCCTCCAGGCTCAATCTCCTCCTGGGACGAGATGCACGACCATTGTGTCGCCAACTTCCAGGGCACTCTCGACCGCCCACCGGCTGCGGGTGACCTGCGCCGCATCAAGCAACAACCAGGAGAGACCCTCCAGAAGTACATGCAGCGCTTCAACAATGTTCGCCTCAAGATCCCCAAGGTGACCGACGAGGCCATCATCTCTGCATTTTCCGATGGCTTCCGCGACGTCAAGATGAAGGAGGAGCTCGCCGTCCACAAGGAGCTATGCACATCTCTGGAGCTGTTCAACCTGGCGACCAAGTGCGCAAGAGCTAAGGAGGGGCGCCTCTCTCTCCTTGAGCTCCCGGCTGCGGACCCGGTGGAGAATAAAGCCAAGGCCAAAGACATGAAGCGCAAGGGAGCAGCCCTGCTCGCGGCAGAGCCGGACACAAAGCGCGACAGGGACCATCCCGAGTCATCCAAGAGCAGCTGACCGTTCCGCGCTTTCCATAACCTGCATAGCGACAACACCAACAATTGTCAAGAGCTCAGAGCCATTCGAGAAGGACGCTTCGGTCGACGCCCCGAGCGTAATGATCGAGGCTACGACCGAGGAAGATGACGTAGTGGCGGGAACTGGGATGACTGTGGCCTATGCCAAGAGTGGCGCGACCGGCCTCGTGAGGACCACTGGCAGGATCAGCCTCGTGAGGCCGCCTGGAGGGATCAGCCTCGTGAGGATCATCCTCAGGGCAACGTCGTCTTCCTCCACTACCGCCACCGCCAAGAAGGAATGACGACCACCACTAAGACGAGGGGGCTGGAGGCTTCCAGGAGCCGCACGCCATTGCCTGCATCTTGGGCGGAGCTCAAGTCCCAGCCTCACAGCGTATCTTCAAGCAGTTTGCTCACGAGGTGAATGCAGTCCTCCCCAAGCTCGAGGCCACGCGCCCGCTCAGGTGGTCCAATGCGCCATCACATTTAGCTCAGCAGACCAACTCAAGTGCGCGGGTACTTCCGGCATCCTCCCGATGCTTTGTTCACCCGTCATCATTAACGTGCAAGTCACCAAGACCCTCATCGACGGTGGCGCAGGGTTCAACGTCCTGTCCGTCGAGACGTTCGACAGCCTCCAAGTGTCGTATGATCAGCTTCAACCTACCAAGCCTTTCTCAGGAGTGACCGATGGCTCTACCACGCCGATCGGTTAGGTCCGCCTCCCAGTCACCTTCGGACAGCGCAAAAACTACCGCACCAAGATCATCGACTTCGACGTCGCCCACACCCGTCTGCCATACAATGCCATCCTCGGGTATCCGGCCCTGGCCAATTTCATGGCCGTGACGCACCACGGCTACAACGTCCTCAAGATGCTAGGAAGCGGCGGGATTATCACAGTCCCCTGCAAAGAAAGAGATGTGGTGTGCTCCCTCGAGCGCGCCTTCCAAGCAGCATCAATCGAAGACCCCAGCCACAATGCAGCTCGATACCCTATGGAGGTCGTCCCTAAGAAGAAGAAGCAGCAACTCCGTGCCGGACCTTAGAAGGGCAGCACCGTAAGTGGCACCACGTCAGGATCAGCGCCAGCACCTGGGGCGCCTCCCTCTATCACATAGGAAGGTGCACCCGGCGCCCTCCTCGGGCCGGGCTCGGGGGCTCTCTCCTAGAGGGCCTCAGACCTCGCCAACGTCACGAGGGAGGCACTCGAGAAACACTTGGAGGCATGTTACACGGCACGTCTCCTTTAGGAGGACACTGGGCAAGGAGCGCCCGGTGCTCAGGAGTTCATCACCAAGGTATCTCAAGAGCTTCCCGAAGCAAGAGCAATACGCTGCGACTGCTGCCCACCTGGCGCTGCTCCCCACCCAGGCGAGGGTGATGAGCTACGCTTCTACATCGACACACTAGGGCTCAACCGAGCCGCATCTCAGGTGCGCTTCCGGCCTTCGCGTGTCGGGCGCTGCGAAGGTCCACCTCACAGCTACGTTCGCATGCCGTTCGGCCTGCCGAGCGTGGCCGGTGCCTTCCAGTGCAACCTGCAGAGCATCATGGCGGGTCAGGAGGCCAGGCACCACGCAGTCCTGGCGGAGATGGAGACGGTACTCAAGGAACCGCCGGGACACCCAGAGCCTCCCGAGGCTCAAGGCAGCGGTGGCTCGTGAGGGGCAACCCCTTCGCCGGGTACCTTCACCTACCTCAACACCCTTTCATCAACAGAACCAGGTGATATTTTCCAAGTTCATTTAGCTGGGAGCGCCCAGGGGGCTGCATTATTCCCAGGCTGCGTGTGTCCATCCCTGTGGCATGTATCTTTCCTTGTTTATGTCTTTAGCTTACCTTACTAGGGGCGCCCCTCGGGCTGCATCATCCCCAAGCCGCTCTGGCCGGACCCACTGGCGCATATCGTTATCTATTTACTTGAGCTAGGTTGCCTTTCATGCTTAATCTATCTATGACTATCACCTGCTTGATTGTCGCCCATTGCGGGAGCTGCGCGCCGGTCGTTTTTCTTCAGGACCCTTCGTGTGAGAGGATTAGGCACGGCGTCTGTGCTCGGGCCCGTCCCTTTAGCATCGATAAATCCAGCGGCCGAGCTCTGTCTGGCGGGACGGCCTCGTTCACGTCACCTCCTGGGACCATTGGTGCTTGGCCTTCTCACGCGATAACCTCAGGAGATACGTTCGGCGCAGGTTGTCTAACCACCTCGCAGGACCAAGACAACGAACAAGAATCAAGACCAGGCGCAGCCCGCCTTGAGGCAGGGCCTCGTCAGTCCCGTGCTGGATCACGAGTGCCCAGCCACATCTCGTCTAGCCCTGCTATGCAAGCCACGTGTCAGGGCAGGGTTGTACATGCCCCGGGGGCTCTCCGCAGTAGGGAGTCCCCTCCCACGTATCAGTGGAAGCACCATGCTCCGTGCTGGCAGTTGACACTGCCGAGGGGCGGCTATGCCCATGCAAGTGCGGAAGTGCCATGGTCCGTCTTGGTGATAAACAACTGAGGGAGGCCTCACGGCCGTATCAACCTCAGGGAGCCTCCGGGCTTAGTGCTTGGCCTCAACGCAACGCCTCCACTCAGGAGAGCCGCTTGGGGGGGGGGGGCTGGGCACGGGGCCGAGCACAGCGTACGCCACCCCGCTAGGTCCCTCGGACCTGGTCGTCGCCCGCCCTCCCAAGCGGAGCTAAGGAATGAAGGTCGTTTGAACGTCATGGGGGACTCCTGAGCATCACGACTCAGGAGCCTAACTGACCACATAGCCCCTCACTCCTTGGTCCGTCCTGGTCTCTGGTCGGCCAACAGGGTTGAGGTACGCGCGTGGTCGGGCCCTGCGGACGTAGAACACAAGACCAACCATTGCACCTCCTTCCGACAAGCTGTTTGCACATCAAGGGGGACTCTTGAGCATCGCGGCTCAGGAGACTAACTGGTCACGTAGCCCCTCACTCCTTGGTTCCGTCCTGGTTGCCGGTCGGGCCAACGGCGGTTGAGGTATGCGCGGGGCCGGGCTCTGTTGAAGTAGAACATAAAGCAAATAGGAAGAAAACCGCAAAATCTCAAAACAAATATTACAAGACATGTTGTTCTCACAAAAGTCAAGTGCAAATTTAAACGCCTCCACAAGGCACGTTACATGCTGCAGGAATCTCAACAGGAAAGGAGCCGCAAGCCCATCATCCCTCGACAAAACTGGCACATGCAAGGGGTGCCCCTCCTGGGTAGTGTCGCCTTCACCTGCATCACCGGTTGAGGGCGCGGGGGCAAAGGCGTCGAACTTCTCTAGCAGGGCTTCCACCTGACCTTTCATGGCTGCAGCAGCGGGTGAGCAGTGTTCATCAGCCACCGGCTCCAGCAGCTCGTCAAGGCGGGCGGCAGGATCGCGAAGATGGAGGTGGCTGAAGACACGCGTCAGCGCGGCTGAAGAAAGGACGCGGGCCTTGGCCTCTGCAATGGGGCCAATGCCACGCACAACTTCCTCAAGCGCATCGACCAAGTAGGGGAGCAACCGGGCGGGGCCATCCTCACTGATGGCCAACGGCTTCTCAAAGCCCTTCTCATAAAGTGACTTCAGGGCCTTGCGAGACCTCTTCTCCAGAAGCACGAAGGGCGCGAGGTCCTCGGCCAGAACCTTCGCCTTGGCATTAAGCTCGATCCTCTCAGCCTGCACCCTCTTCTCTAGCTCCTCAAGCCGGCCGCGCTCAGCGGCCTGCGCCTGCGCCAGCTGCTCCAGCTCGGCGTCGCGACCCTTGATGGCGTCCTCTCGGGCCTTCATCTTCTCTTCCTCTGCCTTACGGCCATGGACAGCTTCAGCATGTTCGTCACACAGGATCTTTAGCTCGGCCTCTAGCACCTG